>NC_133378.1:28877179-29207760 GCF_049309525.1 Garra rufa | reverse complement strand
CACACGATCCTTTAGAAATTATTCTAATATTCTGATTTCCTGTTTATAAAACATTTATTATTTTTATTATTATTTTGAAAACAGCTGAGTTGAAGTTTTGCAGGTTTCTTTGATGAATAGAAAGTTTTAAAAAAAAATTTATACTGACTCCAAACTTTTGTATAGTGTAAAAAAAAAGCTTTTTATTTCAGATAAATGCTGATCTTTGGATCTTTCTATTCATCAAAGAATCCTAAAAAATGACTCAACTGTTTTGATAAACATAATTATAAAAATGTTTCTTGAACAGCAAAGAGCTTTGATCACAGAAATGAATTACGTTTTAAAAATATATTCAAATAGAAAGCAGTTATTTTAAATAGTACAAATATTTCAAAATTGTACTGTTTTTGCTGTTCTTTGGGTCAAATAAATGCAGGCTTGGTGAGCAGAAGACTTCTTTAAAAACGTTAAAAATCTGTTAAAAAACTTTTGACTGGTAGTGTACGTTGTATTAAATCTTAACAAATACGTTTTCTCAATTGCTAATACACTTCCCTGAAATACATTTCTCAATATCACCACAGAATAATAATTACCAAATCAAATGTACAAACCAGAAGTGTGAAGGTGAGTGATGTCTGCATGAGCACATGGTGTAAAACTACACATGGTTTTGAAAAAGAAAAAAGTTCCCTTTTTGGTTATGATTCAGGATATTTGGCTTATAAAACGGATGTAGTGTCTCTTACAAAAAATTGTAAGAGAAATAAAGCAAACATGCGCAAGCGGCATCCGTTCCTGACGTGGCGGCGCGAGACGCGTACACACCTCCTCACGTGGGCCGCCGCTATTGGACGCGCACTGCCTAATAATGTTCAACTTGGAGGCGCAGGTGTCAAACCGAAACTACCCGCATGTAAATATCATATTCAGGTTTCAGAGCAATGCTTACTGAACTCATAAAAAACTGACAGTTTCTGAGAGCACTTCCTGTTATCAAGTTAAAAAATAGTCTCTGTGGCGATAGTGAATTTAGTTTATTCATTGAAGTTCTTGCAGAAGGTAAGATAGGGTAAGATCAGGAATACTATATATATATATACTATATTTTTTTCGACTTTAAAAAATACAACAGTAACAGTAACGATGGTGTGAAATTTCTGTGATGTTGAATGTACAGGCAGTGATGCCTCAAATCACGTCAGGTGTGATCCTGCAGCTAATGCTCCTGCTGTCAGCTCTACCTGCGCAGTATCTCATCTCCAAATGGACCAGCGGCACCGAGACACAACGACACATCGCCACTCAGAGGTAAACACACTTGTGTGTGTATACAGTTAAAGTCAAAAGTTTACATAAATCTTGTAGAATCTGCAAAATGTAAATCATTTTACCAAAATAAGCGGGATCATACAAAACGCGTGTTATTTTTTATTTTGTGCTGGCCTGAATAGGATATTTCACATAAACGATGTTTACATATAGTCCACAAGAGAATATTTGAATTTATAAAAATGACCCTGTTCAAAAGTTTACAGTTGATTCTTAATACTGTGTTGTTACTTGAATGATCCACAGCTGTCTTCTGGGAAACCTGTAAGTATCTTATGTAGCTTCGGAAGGGCAGTACTAAATGAAAAAAAAAAAGATATTTAGGCAAAATAAGAAAAATGTACACATCTTCATTCTGTTCAAAAGTTTACACCCTGGCTCCTAATGCATCGCTTTTTTTCTTCGGAAGCATCAGTGAGTGTTTGAATCTTTGGCAATAGTTGCATATGAGTCCCTCAGTTGTCCTCAGTTTGAAAAGATGGATCTTACACAAAAATGCTGAAAAAATAATTTGTAGAGACCTGAAGGACTTTTGTATGATCCCTCTTATTTTGGAAAAATAATTTATATTTTTCAGATTCTGCTAGGTGTATGTAAACTTTTCACCTCAACTCTATATGTCACACTACGTGACTATTTAAAAGGAAAACAGCATTATCATCTCTTATACACTACAATTGAGAAGTTGGGGTCAGTAAGATTTTTTAAAATACTTCTATATGGGGCAGCCGTGGCCTAATGTTTAGAGAGTCGGACTTGTAACCCCAAGGTTGCAGGTTCGAGTCTCAGGTCCGGCAGGGATTGTAGGTGGGGGGAGTGAATGTACAGCACAATGTACGCACAATGGCTGCCCACTGCTCCGGGTGTGTGTTCACTACTGTGTGTGTGCACTTGGATGGGTTAAATGCAGAGCACAAATTCCTAGTATGGGTCACCATACTTCACCTCCTTTCCTTTCCTATACTCTTATTCAGAAAGGATGCAACAAGTTCATCAAAAGTTATTTCTTTTTAACTTAGTTTATCATAGAAACCTGTAAAAATATATCATGGTTTACACAAAATATTAATCAACATAAATGTTTTCGACTTTTATGTTGAAAAAAAATTGGAAATGTTTCTTGAGCAAATCATCATTTTAGAATGATTTCTGAAGGATCATGTGACACTAAAGACTGGAGAAATGACTGCTGAAAATTTAGCTTTGCCATTATAGTAATTCATTTAATTTTAAAAGGTTTTAAAACCGAAATCACTCATTTTAAATAGTAATAATAGTCAACAGTATTAATGTCTTACAGTATTTTTAATAAATGCAGCATTAGTGAGCATTCATAAAATTGAAGCCTAAAATCTTATTTTTTATTGAAACTTATTTGATGGACATTGTATTTCAGATTTGGTGGTAAGGCAATTTTAATCAGCTTCTTTTGCAAGAGCTGCTTTTGTTGAGTTATAAATTAATTAATATTAATATAAATCACACCTATTAATACAGGTCACACTTTAGGTTGGGGACCAATTCTCACTATAATGTATACTACATTATAATGTCAGCCATGACTTTTATATAGCCATAATTTGTATTTGTCTAGGAAACAAGTTTGTTTGTTTGTTTGTTTTGAAGATCATGGACACAGAGAGCTTTCGTAAAGAGCTTGATTTTTAGGCGAACTGACCAATCATAACACAGAATCCACCGTTTTTCCGACAAACAAATCAGGCAGGAGAGTAGATTAAATTCGGTGAGCTTAAACTTGAAGAACTGTGTGTATTGATGTCTTTCCGTAGTTTAAATAAAGTATGTTCTGGTGTTTATTCATGTTTATTTCGTGCTTTAAAGGTTGTATCAGCGATTTCTAGCCTGAAACATAAAGTGTCAAATTCAGCTGAGCTTTCTTCACGATCCGCTCGCTGCCTGCCCCATAAATTGTCTGTGAAAAAAACGCGTCTCTCTGGTCAGCCTAGGGTCCGAGATATGCCAAAAAAAACAAGCGGCACTACCAACCTTTCCACAGATAAACAAACAGTGTTCCAACCAATCAGCGTCAGGGGTTTGGTGTTGTGGACTTTCCTACTGGTGCAGGGATGTGAGGGAGGCGGAGCGAAAGTCCACAACACCAAACCCCTGACGCTGATTGGTTGGAACACTGTTTGTTTATCTGTGGAAAGGTTGGTAGTGCCGCTTGTTTTTTTTGGCATATCTCGGACCCTAGGCTGACCAGAGAGACGCGTTTTTTTCACAGACAATTTATGGGGCAGGCAGCGAGCGGATCGTGATGAAAGGTCAGCTGAAATTGACACTTTATGTTTTAGGCTAGAAATCGCTGATACAACCTTTAAGTAAATATGAGAAGACGATCAGTTCATGTGCCATTTGAAAATACACTGCAGAGAAAAGACGACACTGACAACATACCAACACACAGATGCTTTTAGTAAAAAACAGTCTCTGCTTTCAAAATTTGTCTTTTATTTTAAGAAACTCAAACAAAAAATACCAATTTGTGGCTCTTTGATGTGTCTTTAATGTGAACTGATCATCTTTTCCTCTTTACTAGTTATTATAGCATGAAATAAACATCAGAAGGTATCTTGTTTCATCTGCGGAAAGTCATCCACGCACACCATTTTCAAGTTCAAGTCCACCGACATTATTCGACTCTTCTGTCTGGTTTGTTTGTCAGACAAAATGGCAGATTCACCATTATGATTGATCAGATCGTCCTGTCAATCAAACTCCCTACATAGGGTCAGTTAGGCCGTCAAAATATTTTCAATAGTTTAAAATGTATTTGAAAAAAGGTTAAAAGTGATAACATGTGAGACTGTACACTCTTAATGCCATAGAAGAACCATTTTTGGTTCCACAAAGAACCATTCAGTCAGAGGTTCTTTAAGGAACCATCTCTTTCTTAACTTTTTACAATCTGAAGAACCTTCTTTCGCCACAAAGAACCTTTTGTGAAACAGAAAGGTTCTTCAGATGTTAAAGGTTCTTTATGGAACCATTTAAACAAAAAGGTTCTTCTATGGCATCGTGAAGCACCTTTATTTTTAAGGGTGTATGATGTTGTTGTCTTGAAATATCCCAATACATCTTTCATATTCAGAATCATTGACACATGGGACTCCATAAGAAAATCCTACTTGAACACAGCTGCTTGGGTTGACTGGCTAAATAGCTGGATTCCCAAACTACCGTAAGTCTATGCTAATTCTCTTCTAAAATGAATTCTGATTCACTCAGATGCTGAAGTGGGATGTCATTGTCACATTACAGGACCTTCGGTGACGAAGAGGAGGTGTACCAGACTCTGGAAGATGCACTTGCAATCGAGCTGATGATGCATGATAATGAGCATGGGTACTTTGCAGGTAATTTGTCTGAATTATCTCAAATGACAGCAGTCATTTAGATACTGTATGTCATCTGACATTAGAATTTAATTTGTTTTTATCTGGGGTATGAATGTGGACAAATACAAGTAACAGAACATGATAGATTATTGTTGTATGCTATCAGTGTCAAAAGAGGTGCGAAGCCCCAGGCCGACATACGTGCTGCACCGTGTAGGTCAAGTTGTGATTGAGACACAGAATAAGATGGTTGGGGTGATTGTGGGATGGGATGAAGGACTCAGAGCCCCACCAGAGTGGATCAAGAGAAAGAAATACACAGACTCAGAGGTTTGTAAAGTACATAAACACTGTCACAGAAATATAACAGTAGTTCAATAAAAAGGTGTATTTGTGTGTAGCTGGAGAGAGCCATGGACACTCCTCATTACAGAATCATGTTCAGTGGACCTGATGCCTCATCAGTACTGATTGGATACATGCCCCAGTATAATGTCAAGCTCTTTCAAGGCTTTCAGGTGCAGAGAAATCTTTTACCTTTATTTTCCTTCTTATAACTTCTGTGATCTGATTTTAATCAGTGTCTGTCTTGTGCTACAGCCTGACATTCCTATTCTAGAGCAGTATTTTTCACACTATGATGGGGAAAAGTTTGTTATGGAGGAATGGTTGCAAGAAATCTACCCTGACGACTGAAGAAGTGAAAACTTTGCAATTTAGAAACGCTTGGAAACACAGGCATGATGTCTGCTACCCTTCATTGACAGTATTGATTCTTTTAAAGCGATGGAAAAAAGACAAAGAAAGCAAGTGAATTTGAGAGCTATGTCTTGTTTACATACCCCATATACATATATTTCAGTTATTAAACTTAGTCTTGTGGATTATATGTAAATATATGTTAAGCAGCCTTCTCAGGGTTGAACTAAAAAACACAAAAAGCAATTTGTAGTATCGCTTTTATATTTTTAAACCGATTCATGTTTTGAAAACTTAGCAAGGGATAAGTAAAGTTAGGAGGAAAATGAATAGGTCAATTATAGATTAAATTAAATGTTTTATAATATGCTATTAGATCAAAATACACAGAAAAAAAAATGATTTAACTCTCAGTTAATATTATATAGTTTATTTATTTACATGAGAAAAACAGAAGGATTTGTTGCTTAAAACAGTATTGAGAATGTAGTAAACAGTGTTTAAATGAAAGCCATTAATACAGACATGATTTCTTATTAAAGTTTAATTTATTTAAAACAGGCCTACTTTAAATGTTGTCTTTCTTTCTTAAAAGCCATCAGTCTATAAAGTGTTTTCACAACGTATCATCAGTTGGTCATATTGGCGGCACTGAATGTAAACAATGCCACCGAACTGGTCGTACCTCACAGATTATTGCTGCTGAAAATAGTCAATTATTGTCATGTTTTGGGCTCTACTTATCGGTCGGACCGGGAAAAACATTTGGAGTGCTAGACCTGACAAAAGTTATAACAAATCAAGGAGAAGAGTGCAAAAAAAAACTGAGGAACAAAAGGCATTTGTGGTTGGTCAAACTGAACAAGGATTTCCAGGGCAAGAATCTCAACAACATTTGTGTTTGTTCTTATAATTTCCAGTCGGGTAGGTGAAATATTAGGCTAATATCTGAATTAATATTGCTTGTACATATCTTTACCTCATATTAACCTTTCCTGCTTACTAAGTACTTCTCTATATGATTTAGCAGCTTCCGTATGTTTTTTATTGTTGTTTAGACAGCGAAAATTAGAGGAAGAAAGTATTTAGTAGTACATTAACCGTGCAATCCATGCTGTTGTTTACATCCAAGTATCTCCTATGGCCACGCATCCAGGTGACTGACCAAATCATGACATAAGTGCAAACTCTCTATATGCCATTCCCATAATGCCTTGGGAACCATGAAGTACACATTGCTCCTCCAAAAACATGTCTTCTTAATAGTAATAAAATATGTTTTAGCCACATTAATGAGTATGAGGACTAAAGTGATTATAAAATAAACATGAGGAAATCTGGGTATGTTGCAGGCCATCACTTATTCAGCAAGTGCAGGTATGTGGCTTGTTTTTTTTACTTCAAGCATTATTTTTTTTGGAGTGATGGACCAGAAATGGCAATATAGTCATTATGGTTATGTGTTGTTTTCAAACTCTTAATAAAGTGTTCATTAACAACAGGTGGTTGTAAATATTTCGCCATAAAATGTTCTTCCAATTAGGGATGGGCATATCGATCCTAAAGTATTGATATATCGATACTGATGCGAGTATCGAAAGTACCGATACTCAAATTAAAAATATCGATACTAAGGTGTGTTTTATTTACCAGTGATTTTGTTTATTTAACAAAAAGCAAGGCGTACAATGTGCTTTGAATTGGACGTATAACCTATGTTAGGGAATAACTGTGCATGATATAACAATTTTCCTACTCATCTGAACGCACACAAATGTTGCAAGACAGAACCAATCAATCACAGAGAGCATTCACTCCCTTCAGACAGTGCTTTCAAACAGGGCTGCGTTTCCCAAAAGTATCATAAGAAAGCATTGATGCTTTTGGGAAATGGCAGCCCAGAACAATGCTTATCAGAGGACAGAAAATAAAAACATGTTTAAGCTATTTCACAATAAACAAACTGAAATTGTAGCCTACATAATTTGTGCAATTACATTTCTTTAAATTAACACTTAAAGTTCATTGATCATGTTTTGTATTAATGTTAATATAAATTATAATATAAATTATACACTGTATATATTATGTGTGCAACAGCCTTTTTACTCTTATTAATTTAATAAATGTAATAATTTAAAAGTTAAGTTTAGAAGCATCGTATCGGTATCGATATCCATGATACTGGCCTTAAAAGTATCGGTATCGTATCGATTCGAAAACAAAATAAGTGGTGTCGCCCATCCCTACTTCCAATACCTGCCTGACAATTTATGTGTCTCCGCACAGCCAATAGCAGAGTTTGGGGCAGGGCTACTGTAGCAGGCTGAGCCAGATGGTGTTCAGCTGGTTTTAGTGCGTCATTCGCAAACGCTAGTGATGGAAAAAAACAAACCTTTTAGAAGCTTCGAATCAATTGAACCAAACACCACACTCTAGTGGCGCCTGCTGGTTAAACTGTGTAAATGCAACAAACAACTCCAAATCATGCATAAAAACATTTTACGAAAAAATTTCACAAACCTATTCCAAATGTGTTATTGAAACTGTAATACATAAAATTTTATTAAAGTTGCATTTCGAAACAGTTATGACGTGAGGCTGACTCGTTTACTGAAATCACGTGACCGTTTATTAATACACGCTCTGAATCACTTTTGAAACAAATTATTCATAAAGGTTTCGAAGCTTCACGAAGCTTGTGGCGGTAATACGCTATAAGTTGGCTTGTCAACCGCCAATAAACGATACAAGAAGAAGAAAAAGAAGCAGCAGCTTCACGAAGCAGTGTTTCAGAAGCGGCCTTAACTACAAAAAAACAACAACAACAACAACAACAACAACAAAAAACAAGATTCTGTTACAGACGTGCAAGTAAATCTCGAAAACTTACCAAAATACACATTTCAGACAAGTAAACACAGTAAAACAAGTGTAAACATTCGCAGCGGTTTTACAAGATGTAGGAATTTGATCGAGTGTTTGGGTTTCAGCTGATACGACGAACTTGAGTTTATTTTCGACAGGTAACGTTAAACTAAACTTCACCTTAAAAGTGTTTCTAATGTTTTGGACCTTTTATTGAGTGTAAACTACTTATGCCTTTTCACACTTCTCTTTAAAGACATGTAAGAGCTGTGTTGTGATGTTTAAGTTGGTGTTATTGAGGTTGTTTGGAAACTTCATATTTGTAGGCCTCGTTGGGCTTTTTTTTTTTGGAAGTTGGGAGTTTACCTGTGGCCTATATTGTGTTTTAAACCCCTTGTTTTGCTCTTTATGATTTTCAGTATTTTAATCATGATTATCCTTGTTTTGTGCTTGTGTTTTTTTGTCTTTTCCTGTCCATTGTGTATTTTTTTTTTGTTAAATTATGCACATGTGACCCTGGACCACAAAACCAGTCATAAGGGTCACTTTTTTGATACTGAGATTTATACATCATCTAAAGCTGAATAAATAAGATTTCCATTGTTGAATGATTTGTTAGGATAGGAAAGTATTCGGCCAAGATACAACTATTTGAAATCTGGAATCTGAGAAATTTTATTTTGAAATCAAAATACTGAGAATATTGCCTTTAAAGTTGTCCAAATGAAGTTCTTAACAGTGCATATTACTGATCAAAAATTAAGTTTTTATATATTTACAGTAGAAAATTAACAAAATATCTTAATGGAACATGATCTTTACCTAATAATAAGAAAAATCGATAATTTTGACCCATACGATGTATTGTTAGCTGTTTCTACAAATATACCCGTGCTACTTACGACTAGTTTTGTGGTCCAGGGTCACATTTATTTATTGCTTGCTTGATGTTATTTATAGGCAACAATAATCAAGTTTACTTAGACATCCACTTTCACAAAGCCTAAATGAATCTGTTTAGGTCACACATGAATTGACAACTATTACCAGGGCAGGTAGTAAACACATGTTATATTTTAAATGGGCAGCGCAAGGTGTAACTGTTTTGTTCAGTGTCATGAAGACAGATCTGTCAAAACAAATGTAAAAGAATATAAAGATGGGTGGAGCAACACAAAAACAAGTAGCATATTTTACACTATTTTACTTTTTCCCTAACATCTATTGCGACTTTAGAAACAAAACATGATAGAGGCAGTGAGTAAGATCTTTCTATTTGTTTAGCACATGTCTAGCCATATGCTGTTGTCAGAAATGACATTATAAATGACCATGAGAGAGTGGTTTCTAGTGGAAACATACAATGATGTCATCCATTTTGTGTTCAAGACACATACATCAATATGAAAGTATGCATTCCCTAATTCCCTATTCAAACACAGGCTCATCTAACTCATTCATTACACTTTCAGAATTCAACATTGCTTTTTATCAATGTTTGGAACAAATGTTAGCATAATCTTATGAGCTGCACCCAGTGCTATTCAATGTACTTTGGTATATGGAGACCATAAACACCAGTAGAAAATTGTATCTTTATTTTTAGGCCTTTTGTGAATGACAGTGGTCACACCATAGGACTATGTGTTTACAGGTTAAAACGGCAAATAAATGAAAAAACGTACTATTATTATTATTGCTAAACAGAAACTTCAAAATTTCCTCCTGTTGCTGTCCTTCAGTCGCAATTCAAATGTCACAAACACACGTGAAGAGGCAGAGACTAATGTAATTCCAGTTTGATGTGGTGTTAGAGAAGAGCCAGTCACTTCCTGCTGGCCGCTGGTCCACTCTCGTGATTCCTCCTCGCGTACAAGCAGTGGGCGTCCCAGAGCTTGTCCCAGAATGCAACACGCCTCGCTGGCTTTTAGCCGGGCGTTGTCCACAGCTTCCAAACATACTCGCCGTCTGCAGAATAGACCAAAAAATGTTTAGACACCCTTTCAAACAGGCGTATTCAATAATTCTATATAACAAAGCTATGTTCCGGCTAACAGTGAAGGTTGATATGTGACAATGGACCACAAAACCAGTCTAAAGTAGCACAGGTATATTTGTAGCAATAACCAAAAATACATTGAATGGGTTAAAATGATCGATTTTTCTTTTATGCCAAAAATCATCAGTATGTTATGTAAAGATCATGTTCCATTAAGATATTTAGTACATTTTCTACTGTAAATATATCAAAACTTAATTTTTGCTTAGTAATATGCATTGCTAAGAACTTCATTTGGACTACTTTAAAGGCAATTTTCTCAGTATTTAGAGTTTTTGCACACACAGATTCCAGATTTTTTAAAGAGTTGTATCTCAACCAATATTCTACTATCCTAACAAACCATACATCAATGGAAAGTTTATTTATTCAGCTTTCAAATTATGTATAAATCTCAATTTAAAAAAAATTGACCCTTATGTTTTGTGGTCCAGGGGGTCACATATGAGGACTGACATTGTTCAAGCATTGTTCACCTTAACAAACCGAGACTTTCGGCACTGTGACTGTAGTGAGGGTCCCCAACACAAACGCTTTTGTCAAGTTTTTCAATCAAAACTGAGCGAGCTTGTTGCATCTTCTCAAAGTCTGAAAACACCACAAGCACCTGCACAGACAAAATGAAAAATTAAAAAGTAAATATATTATAAAACAGGTCAAATAGGACACATACAACAACTATCCATCGTACCTCAGCTTGCATGTGGAAGAGTTCTTCCACTCTTTGTAAATGCTTGGTCACAGTTATGTTTTCTTCCTGTTTGGAAAAAAAAAACTATTAGGACTGCTGGTTCTCTCTTTCTTTAGAAACACACAAATTTAAATGAAATAGCACCTTGGCGTCATGCTGTCTCACAGTCTGTAGTATGTATTCCAGTCTTCGGGTAACGCTGTTAGTCACGTCGTTAACATTTTCTTTACTGTTTTTGACGCTGATGGTAACAGTGGCGCGGTCCGGAGAACACGATAACTCCGCGCAGCCCGTCATCTGAACCACTCTTACGTTGCTTTGAGTGTGTAAAGGTGTTTGCTTGCGGCCCCGGTTAAACGCCGATTCGATTTCGTCTCGGTAAACATCTCCAGCAGTCGGTGAAACTGTAGCAAAGACACGAGACGGGCTGTGCGCCATGTTTGTTGGTAAACCAACGTGGCGCTATGGTAACGTGTCCAGTGCACGGCGGGAAACGTCGTCGTCGTTGTTATTGTAACGTCAAAGCGTGTTGTGCGTCACAAAAGCAATATCTGAAATGTGTCAAACTCTTGTGTTGGTACGTAGGAGCACTCTCGAATTTCAGTCTGTACATTTCAAGTAGTTACAATCGTTCAAACAGTTTAAAATATGCTTTATTTTACTCTTCTAGCGTTTGAAAGCAAATTATTTTTTTAGAACTGACCAACAGAGGGCAGCACAGATTAAAAAACTGGTCATGACTCCATTCATAGATGGACACATTTTGCACAGAGCGTTTGACAAAACACATGTATTTTCCTCAGAAAAGTAAGAGAGACTTAATTTTGTTACATAAAAAATTAGTTAATTCCAAAACTCTATATTATTTGAAAATATTTCGAGTAATTGTAATTTAGATGTGTAAGTAGTAAATCAAATGTAAGTATGATATCACAGTAGGAACATTAAATAAAAACTTTTTTCTTTTTGCAGTTAAGGGGTATTGGGGTACATGTTGAAGTTATTACAATTTTGTCAGTTTATACATCACATTATAAAAAGGACTCTTCATCCCTATTTTTAAATAAATGTTTTAGTTTTAGGTTTTTACCCCTAAACAGGTTTTTGACTCCGTATTCAGTGTAACAGCTTAAGCTGGAAAATTATTTTATTTTTCAAAATAAGCATGCGGTAGGTTTTAATTATTCTTTAAATTTTAAATTAAAGTATAAGTATAAATACTACCAGTCAAACGTTTTTGAACAGTACGATTTTTTGTTTTTTAAAGAAGTCTCTTCTGCTCACCCAGCCTGCATTTATTTGATCCAAAGTACAGCAAAACAGTAAAAGTTTGAAATATTTTAAATATTTAAATTAACTGTTTTCTATTTGAATATATTTTAATGTAATTTATTAATGTGATTTTTAAAGCTGAATTTTTAGCATAATTACTCTAGTCACATGATCCTTCAGAAATCATTCTAATATTCTGATTTACTGCTTAAAAAAACATGTATTATTATAATGTTGAAAACAGACGAGTAGAATTTTTTTCAGGTTTATTTTATGAATAAAAAGTTCAGAAGAACAGCATTTATCTGAAATAGAAATCTTGTAACATTATAAATGTCTTTATCATCACCTTTGATCACTTTAAAGCATCCTTGCTAAATAAAAGTATTAATTTCTGTAATTCCCCCCCCTCCCCCCAAAAATAAAAATAAATAAATACTGACCCTAAGCTTCTGAATGTATAATGTTACAACAGCTTTTTTATTTCAGATAAATGCTGATCAAAAAATCCTGAAAGAATGTGCTTAACTGTTTTAAATATTGATAATAATAATAATAAAATGTCTCTTGAACAGAAAATCAGCATATTAGAATGATTTCTGAAGGATCATGTGACGCTGAAGAAAATTTAGTTTGATCACAGAGAAAAATTCTAAAATAAATTTTAAAATAAATTCAAATAAAAAGCAGTTATTTTAAATAGTAAAAATATTTGACAATATTACTAGTTTTGCAGTATTTTGAATCAAATAAATGCAGGCAGAAGAGACTTCTTTAAAAAAACATTAAAAACCTTACTGTTCAACTATAAATATATATATATATACTTTTTTTTTTTTTTTTTTAAATTAGACATAGGCTATTTTAAAACATTGTAAATTTTGTTTGTTTTATACCCAAACCTATTTACTGATTTATGTTCGAATCATACGCTAACGCAGTTCATTCTCATACATTTTTTGAAAACATATTTCATAAATGTTTGTATTAAGCACAAAACGTTTTTTTTTTTTTTTTTTTACATGTGCCATCAAAAAGAATAGAATATTTTCATTGTTATATTCTGATTATTATTGTACATATTAGAAAGAATTAAAGGCAGACTATGATTCATGCATGAAAGCCTGAAAGCCCGTCTGTTTGTTTGTATTAAACCATAAAGCCCTCTGTCTAATATCGTTCCGAAAATGCTCGGGACGTATTTGTTGATATTGTCTCGGGTTGCACATAGTTCTGTGTTAGCTTTTTGAAACTGTTTATCTGATGATGTGTCTTTGCCAAGATACATGCAATGGCTTCTTTTATTTGCTTAGCCGTGTGGGCTTTGACTCTGGACCGCCGCCATTCTGTTGAAGGAAGGAATATTTAATGTTCAAGCTGGGATCGTGGGCGCAGGCGTGGGGTTCGGAGACACTGAGCTCTTCAAACGGACTGATAAGCGATCCGATAAGTTGCGTACGGAAGCGCAGCAGTCGAGCTGGGGAAACAAGGCCAATTCCCAGGAAATGAAAAATAACATAAACTCTTTATCCCTCTCTCTCTGTGGCCTACATGGAGTTAAAAGAAATGACCTCTGTGTCAGTCATAGCGAATCTGTTCTATTTAAGGGCACATTACTTTAACATCTTAACATTAAAATTTATTTTATTGCATTGCTTTGGTGTTAAATTTGATACACTGGCTTCTTTCCCCCATTAGTAATACTACAAAGCTACATAAATTCACCAAGAAATGGTTTCGGTAATTTAATTTTCATCAGAGATCACCTGCGTAGTCCACCTGTCTGTGATGTCATGTGACACCTCTGTCCACCTGACCTCTCGCTCATTGATTGGCAGTGGTTGGTCTCCAAAGTGCCCGCTCACTGTGAGCCCTGGGAAAATGCGTTTGGACTTGTCTTTCGTGTTCCTGGACATGATTAGAGACTTCAGCAGGGGAGAGGGGGTGCTGAGTCTGCCCGAGGGCATGAATGTATATGTATTTGTGTGTCATTTCCCATGTGTTAGCCCTGTGGCGCTCCAGTTTAACTCGGATATGTCAGTGAAGTTTGGAGCCTCTAAAATCCTGCTTGTTTGGACAGTTTCAAATTAAGCTGAAGTATCTTATCTGTATGGATAAGATGTACATTTTGTGTTTTAGTTAGATAAGTTTCAACAAATAAAACTAATAAGTGAATAATATTTGGTGTAATAATTTTTTGATTTCTGGTATAAGAAATCTCAGAACTTTGCTAGTAAATTTCATTATTAATTGCATGGAAAATGCTAATTTCAAGACTGAAATTGTCTTGTAAAACATAAGTACAAATAAATAAATGCATTGAATTAAATTCCTGCTTGCAGTTCACAACATTTGGAGCTCATGTTTATTTTTCTTTATGGCCTTTATAATATATATATTAGCTCAGATAAACAGACCCATGCGCTGCATGTCATTTGGTCAAGTTTTATACACAAAATCTCAAATTTTCACTCTGTTATTACTCCATTTCTTGTTTACATCTTCAGAAATGTGAATGACAGTTTACATATACATTAAAACTTTGTGATAGACATTACCTCAGGATATCAAGTTCAGATCAAAGTCTTATATTGTTCTACATTTGTTCATTTTGTAACGAAGGGCTACAAGGGTACATGTTGAAGTTATTAAAATATTGTCAGTTTATACAGCCACATTATAAATGTGGCTCTCCCACCCCATTTTTAACAAATGTTTAACTTATAGGTTTTTAAAGATTTAAAATATTCCTTTTATTTTTCCTCCTTATTTTGTTTGTCACTACATTACCAGTCAAAAGTTTTTGAACAGTAAGATATGTAATGTTTTTTAAAGAAGCTTCTTGCTCACCAAACCTGGATTTATTTGATCCAAAATACAGCAAAATCAGTAATATTGTGAAATATTTTTACTATTTAAAATAACTGATTTCTATTTGATTATATTTTAAAATGTAATTTATTCCTGTTATCAAAGCTAAATTTTAAGTTTCATTACTCCAGTCTCTATAGTCACATGATATGTCAGAAATCATTCTAATATGCTTATTTGCTAGTCAAGAAGCATGTATTATTATATTCAATATTTAAAACAGCTGAGTACATTTTTTTTTTAGGATTTTTTGATGAATAGAAATATCCAAAGATCAGCATTTACCTCAAATAAAAAGCACTTGGAACATTATACACTATACCACTCAAAAGCTTTAGTCAGTCATTATAATTTTTCTTTTTTTCTGCAGCGAATTTATAGAAATTAATACTTTTAATTAGCAAGGATGCTTTAAATTGATCAAAAATGATGATAAAGACATTTATAATGTTACAAAAGATATATATTTCAGATAAATGCTGTTCTTCTGAACATTTTATTCATCAAAGAAACCTGAAAAAAATTTTACTCAGTTGTTTTCAACATAATAATAATAATAAAAATGTGTTTTGAGCAGCAAATTAGAATATTAGAATGATTTCTGGAAGATTGTGTGACTGGAGTAATGATGCTGAAAAGCTTTGAAATCACAGGAATAAATTACATTTTAAAATATATTCAAATAGAAAACAATCATTTTAAATGGTGTATTTCAAATTTAACTGTTTTCACTGTACTTTGGATTAAATAAATGCAGGCTTGGTGAGCAGAAGCTGCTTAATAAAAGAAAGAAACATAATATTGTCAGTTTATACACCATATGTAAAAAGGACTCTTCCTCCCCATTATTTAAAAAAAGTTTCACTTATAGGTTTCTACCCCAAAGCATGCAGTGGATTATTAAAGATATTCCTCTTTTTTTTTTTCTCCCTTGTTTGGCTTGTCAGTACGTAAAATGACAGAAACATTATACGGTTGCATCTTTTGCAGTATCCCGTCAATCATGTCAACCTGTCAATCATGATAAATATGATTGTTTATTCAGTTCTGCCTCATTACAGCTGGTTTGTTAATGCCTCACCTTTGGTTCTGACCCACAGGGCTTACTATTGAGGGCCACTGCTGACTCACATCTGGGCAAACCGCTGATGCAAAAGTAAGTGCTGTTGGGACTTCTGACTATTGAGTATTCAAGTGGTTTAAGATCTATGAAATCTCTTTTAGTAAGCTCTCAGCTTTCTGTCTCTCTTACGTTTAGCTCTCCCTTGTGCTTTCTCCATCTCTCTCACCCTCGTTCTCTGAGTCTTTCTTTCAGTCGCGCTCTGTTATGCAGAAATGTGTATTTTAAAGGCTGCTTGGATTTCAGAGCTCTATTAAAAGTTCAAAGCTGCAGTTTACTGCTGTAACAAGAGCTACTCCTGATCCAAACACTCGGCTAATGAGAGAGAGCCAGCTGCACCCCCACCTCCCACCCTGTGGCCTGTGGCACCCATATATGAATGTGTTTTGATGCATTATTGTGTGGATAAAGGAACCGTTTTATAGATCGTAAGCATTTTTTCTTTAACTTGACGATCCGTCAATCTTTAAATAGTTCTTTCACCATGTCCGCCATCTGACTCTGTCTGTCCTCTGTTGTACAGATAGACTGAAGTTGTAAATCTTTTTGATAATGGAAAATCTTTGCAGGACTTCTCCCTAGTCCCCACTAATCTGAAGCTGCTTTTTATTGTCATTCAGGCCCTTGATACATTTTAACCACAGAAAGAATCCTGTGTGTGTGTTGTGGCGGGAGTTTCTTTAATAGTTTAACAGTGTATTATTTCAATATGCATCTATTAACAAGAGTGAATTATTGTTTTTCTGAACTCTAGAACGTCACAAACAAATAAATAAACACTTAAAGGGGCCTTGTGATTATTTGGCAGCGTTCTTGGAGGATGATAAGATGATAAGCGTGTGATCTGGCTGGCCGCGATTCTATTGGGAAAAAATTGAGCGTGACCCACTGAGTGAGGAATGGAATTAAAGAGGCCTTTTTGAGATCCTCCGGCCCTGTAACCTCACAAGACTGGTTCACCACACTAAGCTTTTTTTATGTGATTATTAAATATAAAAATAAAATGTTAGAGAGGAAAATACACATGTGAGGTCATCTGGGCTCACAGGAATGGTCTTCTGGACTTCTCTTTAGGACTGTGCCATTTTTGATGCCAGAATTTATTTTACCAACTCAAGAGAGTTTGGTGCATTTGTACTTTCACTGTCGAGCAAAAGATTCAGTAGGAGTTATGTTGATTTATTGTACACACTTTATTCTTGTTACTTGAATACTTGATTTTGGATTGGTCATTCATTGTATTCTGTGTTCAAATGTTTTTGTGTAGTGAGTGTTTTCCCTGACAACCGATTTCTGACATTGTGCTTGTTTTCATGTCTTCTGCATTACTCCATGGTCTTTCTTTAAAGCATATAATGACATAATTTGAATTTAAAACAACATTTAATGTTGATTTATGTATTATAAATAATAAATTATTTAGAACATGGCCAACTAATAAGTAGGGCAATGAGCAAATCAGACGGTCATTATATCAATTGCATTGTTCTGTTTCTTTTTTTTTTTTTTTAAATAATATTAGTTGTTGTTGTTTTTTTTAATGTTATTTCTGATCTTTTTTCCTTTTTGGAGTATGTTGTTTTAACTTCTATTTTTACATCTACTATTATTATTATTCATATTATTCATATTATAATAATAATTATTAATTATTAAACATTTGCGTTGTTTTGCAGGCTTAATTATTTATTTCTAAAAATAAATAATATATTTTTTATTAGTTTTGACATCTATTATTATTATTATCATTATTATTTGTATTACTATAACATGTTTTCCTGCCAACTAGTTTGTTTCTGGATTACTCGGCAGACGGAATTATTTATTTATTTTTTGCATGTATTGTTTATTATTATTATTATTATTATTATTATTATATTTATAAATATGTTTTTCTATTCATGTTATTTATTTCATTCATAATTAAAACATCTGACAATTATTTTGTTGGTTTTCTGTGTTATTTGGCGGGTTTAATTTCAATGGTATTGCTTTCATTATTATTATTATTATTATTATTTTTTTTTTATTATTATTATTATCTATATTTTTATTTTTTTAAATATTTGTTTGTTTTTGTTATTTCTGATATTTTTGCCTTTTTAAAGTTTTTTATATATTGTTTTACATCTATTTATTTTTTTAATTGCTTATTTATTTATTTGCATGCATTATTATTATTATTATTATTATTATTATTATTATTGATTGCATTGTTCTACATTTTTATTTTTGATAATATTTGTTGAGTTTGTTTTTGTTCTGATTTTTGGGTTTTTTTAATGGTTTTTTTTTATAACTTAGTTTTACGTCTATTATTATTATTATTATTATTATTATTATTATTATTATTATTATGTTTTCCTGCTAATTTGTTTGTTTCCGTGTTATTTGGCAGTTTTATTTATGTATGTATTTATTTGCATTATTATTATTATTATTATTATTATTATTATTATTATTATTATTATTACAACATGTTTTCCTGCTAGTTTGTTTGTGTGACGCGGCATCAGAAGAATCGAGAGACATAGGATCCATGTGCAACAGTTTATTATCAAAAGACAAATCAAACAGGCTTAGGTCAACAACGGCAAACTGGTGTGGTGAAGGCAAATCCAGAAGAGTAGTCAGAGTCCATGCAATGGGGTCGAGGCAGGCTGAGATCAACAACAGTAGTCCGTAGGGAAAGCGTGGGTCGATAAAGGGCAGGCAGAAGAGGTTCACACACAGTATATCCAGTCCGGTTGGCAGCAGTAAGACAGTCCAATGAATAACGCTCAGGATTGGGTACATAACCGACAAAACTTCGCAGTGAATGAGCTGGCGTGGCACGCTCTTATGGCCGCCATAGAGGAAGTGAACCGGGAGACCCGGAACTGGAAATGAGCGTTCCCAGGTACGGGATTGTGGGTAATGTAGTCAATATTCAGGTGAAGGTTCCCGCTGGCGCGGGATAGAGGGAGCCACAGAGACCGCGCTTGTGACAGAGCCCCTCCCCTGCGAGTGCCTCCTGGCACGAGGAGGTGGCCGACGCCGAGGTCTTCCCCTACCACGAGGTCCTGGCCGATCTGGGTGGGTAGAATGGAATTCTGCGGTGAGAGATGGGTCCAAGATGTCCTTGGCGGGCACCCAAGACCGTTCCTCGGGACCATAGTCCTCCCAGTCGACCAGGTATTGTAGGAGACCATTCCGGCGTCGGGAGTCCAGGATAGTACTGACTCTGTAGACCTCCTCGCCATCGATGATCAGGGGAGCGGGCACCTGTGGAGCGGTCTCGTCTAGGACCTCCCTCTCCTCCGGGCGACCAGCGGGCTTTAACAGAGAAACATGGAATGTGGGTGAGATACGGTATTCTGCAGGTAAGTCTAGTCTAAATGACACTGGAGTGATTTGACGGGTGATTTTGAATGGACCCACGTACCTGGGACTTAATTTCTTGCATGGTAAGCGAAGGCGTAGATTCCGTGTAGAGAGCCAAACCCATTGTCCTGGTTCGTAGGGTGGATTGGGCCGGCGCTGACGATCTGCCTGAACCTGATTGCGACGAACAGCTCTCTGGAGGTGGATGTGAGCTTGATTCCAGGTAGCTTCACTCTGCTGGAACCAGGAGTTTACAGCGGGGAGATCCGAAGGTTCCCCAGACCAGGGGAATAAGGGAGGTTGAAAACCCAGCACACATTGGAAAGGTGTCAGGTTAGTAGAGGGTTTTCTTAGTGAATTTTGAGCATACTCAGCCCAGAACAGGAATCTACTCCAATCCTCCTGACGGTTCATGCAGTAGGAGCGGAGGAAGCGTGTGAGTTCCTGATTCAGGCGTTCAACTTGACCATTTGCCTCCGGATGGTAGCCTGACGTGAGGCTAATGTTGACGCCCAAGAGGCGGAAGAAGCTGGTCCAAAGGCGGGACGAGAATTGAGGACCCCTGTCCGAGACGATGTCCTCGGGCAGCCCGTAGAATCGGAACAGGGAGTTGCACAATGCTTCCGCCGTCTCCATGGCGGTGGGTAGTTTGGGAAGGGGAATGAAGCGGCAACTTTTGGAGAATCTATCGACCACTGACAGAATGGTAGTGTATCCCTGGGAAGGGGGTAGGTCGGTTACAAAGTCCACAGCAATGTGGGACCAAGGACGTTGAGGAATGGGTAGCGGTTGCAGCAGACCAGCGGGGAGTTGATGGGAACTCTTAGAGGTATTGCAAATGATACAGTTCTTGACATGGGTTATGGTGTCTGCACGTAGATTGGGCCACCAGAAACGATTGCGGAGAAGCTGGATGGTTGCCTCCATTCCCGGGTGGCCAGAGCTGGGTGTGGCATGAACCTCAGAGAGTACTCGAGATCGTAGGTTGACAGGTACATACGTGAGGTTAGCTGGACACTCTGCTGGAGGTGGATCCTGGGCATGGGCCTCGGTAATCTCCGTCATGAGATCCCACATAACTGGTGCAATGATCATGGATGCTGGTAAGATGGACTCGGGAGATTGAGGAACGTGATCAGGTTCATGGATGCGAGAGAGAGCATCTGCCTTAGTGTTCTGGGAGCCTGGACGGTAGTGAATTTCAAATTGGAACCTGGTAAAGAAGAGTGACCATCTGGCTTGGCGATGATTAAGAACCCTGGCAGAACGGAGATATTCCAGATTCTTATGATCAGTCAGGACGATAAACGGATGCTTTGCTCCCTCCAGCCAGTGCCGCCATTCCTCCAAGGCGAGCTTGATGGCGAGCAACTCTCTGTTCCCCACATCATAATTTCTCTCAGCCGGGCTGAGTTTATGAGAGAAAAAGGCGCATGGAAAAGTCTTGGAAGGTTGATGGTGGCGCTGAGAGAGTACTGCTCCAACTCCTGAACTGGAGGCGTCCACCTCCACGAGGAAAGGTAATTGGGGATCTGGGTGACGAAGCACGGGAGCTGTGGTGAATCGTTGGCGGAGTTCTTGGAAAGCATGCAGAGCTTCGGTTGACCAGGTAAGATGTTTCTCTCCCTTCTTGACCATAGACGTTAGGGGAGCTGCTACAGTACTGAAGTTTCGAATGAATCGACGATAGAAGTTAGAGAATCCCAGGAATCTTTGGAGCTCTTTGAGGGTTTTGGGACGTGGCCATTCCAGCACTGCAGTAACCTTCCTTTCATCCATAGCAACGCCCTCAGGACTGATAACGTACCCCAGGAAAGTGATGCTCTCTTGATGAAACTGACATTTCTCCTCCTTGGCGTACAACTGATGCTGTATGAGACGTTGGAGCACGGACCTGACATGTTGGACATGTTCCTCAAGTGTGTTCGAGAAGATGAGGATGTCGTCAATGTATACTATGACCCACCGATTCAGCATGTCCCGGAAGACCTCGTTGACGAAGGCCTGAAAGTAGGAGGGACTGTTGGCCAGGCCGAAGGGCATAACCCGGTACTCATAGTGACCTGAAGTCGTGGAGAAGGCGGTCTTCCACTCGTCTCCTTCCCGGATGCGAATGAGGTTGTATGCCGAGCGTAAATCCAGCTTTGTGTAGAACCTTGCTGAACGCAGCTGCTCCAGAGCCGGAGGAACGAGAGGAAGAGGGTATCTGTACTTCACCGTCATTTCGTTGAGAGAGCGATAGTCAATACAGGGTCTTAATCCTCCCTCCCTCTTTTTGACAAAGAAGAATCCCGCCGAAGCTGGAGATGTGGAAGCTCGGATGAACCCTTTAGCCAGTTCCTCTTGAATATATTTCTCCATGGCCTCGGACTCTGGTTGGGAGAGTGGAAAGATACGACCATGTGGGGTTACGGCTCCTGGTTTGAGGTCGATGGCACAGTCTCCAGGTCGGTGGGGTGGTAGGGTGGTAGCCTTGAGGACGCTGAAGGCCTCGAGCAGATCGTGGTACTCTGGAGGAATGACGCTGCTGGAAGGTTGTTCGGTCGGGTTGGAGTGAGTCTTTGATCCGGAGGTAATGCAGTGTTGGTGACAATATGGAGACCAGTGAGTGATGTTACCTCCTGCCCAGGAGATGGTCGGTTCGTGACGATCCAGCCATGGAAATCCCAGAATGAGTGGTGACTGTGGTGAGGTGATGACAAAGAAACGAATGATTTCTTGATGGTTGGGCTCTAGACAGAGGGTGAGATCCTCCGTGGTGTGGTCAATGCGTCCAGAGCCTAGTGGTCTCCCGTCGAGGGCGGCCACTGACACAGGGGAAACACAAGAGAGAGTGGGTAAGTGGTTGGATTTCACAAAGTTCATGTCGATGAAGTTTCCTGCAGCCCCAGAGTCAATAAGAGCAGTGGTCCTGATGGACCGACCACCCACACTGAGAACCACGGGAATCACACAACGATTCAAACAATGTCTATGGGAACTCACCGAGGTGGGTGGACGTGGTGGTCGTGTTGGACATGTGGCCCGAATATGTCCAGTTTGTCCACAATAGAGGCAGAGATGGTTCCGCATTCGGCGCTCTCGTTCCTCGAGAGTGATCCTAGTGGTCCCCAGCTGCATGGGTTCGGGTCCAGTAGGTGTCGATGGTTGCATGGAAACCGGAGTGGTGAAAGGCCGGTTGACTTTGCGTGCTCGCATCACATTGTCGATCCTGATGGAGAGGTCGATGTATTGAGCCAAAGTTAATCCCTCATCACGGCATGCCAATTCCACTTGAAGCTCTGAAGTGAGTCCCTTACGGTAATGTAACTTGAGAGGCCCGTCGTTCCATCCACTTTGTGCTGCTAGTGTGCGAAAGTCCAAAGCATAATCTGCTGCGGTACGCCGACCCTGACGTAGAGCAATGATCTGCTCTCCAGCATCACCGCTCTCCGGAGTGGGTTGAAACACCTCCTTGAAGCTCCGTAGAAATGTTGCAAATGTTGGATAGGTAGGTTGGCCCAGATCCCAAACCGCAGTAGCCCAATCCAGAGCTCTTCCCGTGAGGAGTGAACACACAAACGCTATTTTGCTCTCGTCTGAAGCGTACAAGTTCGGTTGTTGGTTCACAAACAAAGTGCATTGAAGTAGAAATCCCTTACACTTAGCTGCAGCACCGTCAAACTTCTCAGGGAAAGCGAGTCGGGGGCTTGTGGTAGCCGCTGGATTAGCCGTGGGTGGGACTGGAGGGTTGATCGGAGCAGTCGGAGAAGGCGTGCTGGGTGGTGTTGAAGCTTGCATACCTCTGATCGCTTGAACCAGTTGAGCAGTCAACGCGCTCAGTTGATCCAATTGCTGTTGGTGATGCATCAACAACGTGGCTTGAGTAGACATCTCCGATGCGATCTGGGAGACTGTCGCTGGATCCGTGGGTGGCGAAGTTTTCTGTGACGCGGCATCAGAAGAATCGAGAGACATAGGATCCATGTGCAACAGTTTATTATCAAAAGACAAATCAAACAGGCTTAGGTCAACAACGGCAAACTGGTGTGGTGAAGGCAAATCCAGAAGAGTAGTCAGAGTCCATGCAATGGGGTCGAGGCAGGCTGAGATCAACAACAGTAGTCCGTAGGGAAAGCGTGGGTCGATAAAGGGCAGGCAGAAGAGGTTCACACACAGTATATCCAGTCCGGTTGGCAGCAGTAAGACAGTCCAATGAATAACGCTCAGGATTGGGTACATAACCGACAAAACTTCGCAGTGAATGAGCTGGCGTGGCACGCTCTTATGGCCGCCATAGAGGAAGTGAACCGGGAGACCCGGAACTGGAAATGAGCGTTCCCAGGTACGGGATTGTGGGTAATGTAGTCAATATTCAGGTGAAGGTTCCCGCTGGCGCGGGATAGAGGGAGCCACAGAGACCGCGCTTGTGACAGTTTGTTTCTATGTTATTTGGCAGCTTTTATTTATTTATTATTATTTTTATAAACACATTTTTCTATTCATGATATTTATTCTAATTATACATTTAAAAAAAAATCTGCCAATTATTTTGTTTGTTTTCTGCATTATTTGGCAGTTTCATTTTTATTTCTTTACATGTTTTATTATTATTATTATTATTATTATTATTATTATAAAATAATAAAATTAGAAATAAGATTCTTGTTTGTAAATATTCATTTATAATAATTAAAAATTATGATCTGTCAGGTTATCATTTTTTAAAATTATTTTATTATGCTATTTTTATTTATTTAGTTTTTTTAAATAGTGTAACTTGCCATCTAAACCTAAACCATCTACGTATATGATAAAGAGATTGTAAGCATTTTATGTGGTGTCTTGAAAGAGTAACACTGGTAGTGTTTCCAAACTCTATAAACATACATGTAAAATTATCATTGCAAACCCCTCCAAAGTGATGCCCTGAGTGCTCATTCACAAGCTAATGTTCGTTTTACAACTACATATTCTACCCTCGCCTTGGCACAGGCAAAAACGTCCAGTTCCTCTCATCTCGCTCTCATTTAAACACTTTGGGTTTAGCCTGACTGAGCAATTGGCTCTACAGGGCAGCACATGCTTGTTCTAAAACCTAGACCTCCGTGAGCTACAGGAAACTGCCACAGCAGAGTCAAGCCAACACAGTGCTGCTCTGGGACACAGTGAGGCTTTAACCCAGACTCCCCAAGCCAAGATGGCGCCCCTGCAGTCGAACTGAGCCTCTACTGGGGTCTCATTTAAACAGGTCCAGAATTTCGTAATGGATCTGGGCGAAACATAGAGGATGAGCCGTGATATTTCTGCCCACAGATTGAGTGGAGAGGAATGGGAATGTGTGTGTGTTTGGGTAAGTTGTGGCAGTGGTGTATAATAACAGAGTCTAGGAGGGAGATTAATGTGTAGAGTTATTGGTGTAATGATGGAGTCGGCTCTCTGGGCTTCAGCTTCGAACAGATGAAATTAATGAAGTACCTATTCACATCCAGGACGCACAGGAGACCAAGTAGACAGGAAAATGGCCTTGTGTGTGTGTGTGTTTGTACTTTGTGACTAGTGAGGTTGCAGTGAATGAGTGGCGTGTTTCAGACAGGGGTTGGCAAAGATATTTGGGTTAGTTTTTGGAGTAAAAGTGTACCTAAGAAATGCTGATAAAATGTTTACATGTGTGTTTGTAAATGCAGAGAGAGTTAGTGAGAATATTATAGAGTATTTAATAACAGGAATCACAGAGAATTTAATGATGCAGGTTCCTCCTTCCAGAATGCTTTGGTTTAATGGTTCTTTTAGTACTTTTAAAGTTCCCAAATGGAAATTCATTGAATCTACTCTAGGGTTGGGTTTTGACATGAAGTTTCATGATTCGATTTAATTCTGATTCATAAGCTTGTGATTCAGTTTCCAATTTAATTCAGTATCAGTTATTTTGAATATATATCAGGTATAGTACATGCCAAATTTTTCTCAAATAGTGCTGTAAAATATACAAAAGGGTCAGTTGGTACCACTATAATTTTAAAGGTTAAAAATTAACTGATTTGTATACAAACACAAATTACACTCAATGAAGTTTTTATAATAATAAAGTTACAATTACATAATTATATTTCTACTAATTTGTTTATAATTTGTTATTATATTTATATAGTGCATGTGTTTAGCAAAATGCTCCTCTCTATTTTTCTAGCTGACTAATAAGTTTTAGTATATTGATGTCTTTTCAATTGAAAGATTACATGAGACAGGATACAGATTTCATTCTGAAACTATTAAAGTGGAGAAGATGATCGGTTCACATGTGCTTCGTGGTGCCACTTCTCTGAAACCGAGGGGCTACAGCGATCTGTCACTCCACATTAAACACTGCAAAAAGGCATTTATTATATGAATACTGCAATAAAATGAACAGAATTTGAAATCTGAGACTTTGGTTTATTTCAAAAGTAATAAAGCATAAAGCTTATTGTGATTTATTGGATGGGAGGCATGCTACAATAGTCCATTTCATTAACTGAAAACAGGCTAGACTAATCGATTCTTGGATTTTTAGAATCAATATTGTTTTCGTAAAAATGAGAATCAATTAAAATCGATAAAGCAGTATTTTTTTATTTTTTTATTTACCAAGCCCTAGTATCTATCTACTGTAGTTTTTAAATGCATGTTATTGATCTGATTGTGAACAATTAATCTGTGCATGTTTCCTTTTTTTTTGACCTCGTAATTCCTAATCAAATTTTAGTTTTCATAACTCAGTCTTCTGGTAAAATGACAGATGTATGCTGGACTATTCCAGTCATTTAGTCTAGTATTTGGTGTTAATACAGTTGAAGTCAAAAGTTTACATACACCTTGCAGAATCTGCCAAATTTTATTATTTTACCAAAATAAGAGGGATCATACAAAATGCATGTTAAGTACTGACCTGAATAAGATATTTCACCTAAGAGACATTTACATATAGTTCACAATAGAAAATAATAGCTAAATTTATAAAAATGACCCTGTTCAAAAGTTTACATATACTTGATTCTTAATACTGTGTTGTTACCTGAATGATCCACAGCTGTGTTTTTTTTTTTTGATAGTTGTTCATGACAAAAATGCTGAAAAACCAAAGAATTTGTGGGACCTGAAGGATTTTTCTGAAGAACAGCAGATAGCTTAACTGTTCAGGACAAACAAGAGACTCATGAAAAACTATCACTAAACAATAAAAGCACAGCTGTGGTTAATTCAGGTAACAACACAATATTAAGAATCAAGAGTATGTAAACTTTTAAATGGGGTAATTTTTTATAAATTGATCTATTTTTTTTCTCTTATGAACTATGTAAGCATCTTTTATGTGAAATCTTATTCAGGTCAGTACTAAATGAAAAATAACATTTTGTATGATCCCTCTTATTTTGGTAAAATAATTAACATTTTGCAGATTCTGCAAGGTGTATGAAAACTTTTGACTTCAACTGTATGTGTTAAACATCAATGTCAAACAAAATTAAGCCATATGGACAACCACTCTGATTTGTTACTTATGTGTGTTTGATTCAGGAGTCGATTAATCTGTCCACAGCAGCAGAAGAATGCAAATCCAAGAACCTTTAATGGAACCAAACATTGTTATTTTAAAAGATAGAACCGGTTCTAAAAAAAAAAAAGAGAGATCTGTGTGTGTGGTAAAAATATTCTCTTGTGAGTAGACCAATCAGGTGTTGACAGAAATGCCTTTTCCCCCAATACACACCTATTAGTCTACCCATCAAAACCTTGAGCTCTCCTTCCTCTGGTCTTTGAACCCTTAAGTGTCAGCTGACCCCTGGAAGCCACCCCTCAAAAGAATGATTGGCAGTTAGATGCTGGGGCTGAATTAAAAGCAGTTGGATCCACAGAAAGAGAAAAACAATGAGAGAAAGAATGAGCGTATGGAAAAACACTCTTGTTAAGATGATAAATAGTTATATGATGGTTACTGTAAATTTTCAAACAGTCATTTAAAGTTGAAGTGTGTAAATTATTTGGATTTTTTTTATATTTTTTGGATTGAAATACTTTCTTTGATTTAATTTTAATATGCAAAGAAAACTAGAGCAAGGGTGATTTTAGTGTAAAATTTAAAACATGGTGGCTGTGTTGTGCTATCAAAGCACTTATTTTGACCCGAGAACAATCCTTTAACCCGTTGTTTCACAAAGCAAAAACATCTATACCAGTTCACTTTTTTATGCGATGCCAATTTCTCAGGTCCTCAAATAGTCAACTACGTGTGGTTGTATTCACTAAACCAGTGTGTGAGTGCGTGGAGCACGGCCAGCCTCACTAAGCAGACGTTTTAAGCGGTCGAGGTGCAAATCTACTGCCCATGCGCCAAGCGGGTGTCAATTTTTCCTTGGCTGACTGGCGGACTAGCAGATCAATAAAGTTAATTTAAAACATTCACACTCTGCCATCTGAAATCAACCATTTAATGACTCTCTGTTCCAGTAAAACTGCAAAAAGGCCCTTCGGATTTACAGCAACAATAAGAGGGAAGAGAAGAGAGGGGGGGGAAAAACACGGTCACCGAATGCAGTCGGAAAATGCGAGCATAAAAAGACAAAAGAGAGGAAACTCTGGCTCTTTGTTTTGTTTTCACCACAGACCGAGTGGTTTAAGACCTCATTATTGACAGTAAAGGAACAAACGTAGATGAAAGGTACAAACACAAGTCTCTTGATCTCTGTTTTAAGAAGAAATAGACCAAATGGAGGGATAAACCGTGCTGTGGACTGTAAAAAAGTTTATTGATGTGACTTTATATACTTTTAAAATGTTAAGTGTGTAATTTTTGCAGTGCTAGCGTCACCAGCCTGAATTTGGAAAAAAGTTTCAAACCGGTTTCTTTGCACATGCCCCTTTTTGCCATTCGTCAAACAAACAGATAGTCCTACCCCCAAACTCACATCACTGGTTGAGTCAGTGTTGTTTGAAGGGATGGTTAACCCAAAAGTGAAAATTCTGTCATTAATTACTCACCCTCCTGTTTTCCAAACCTGTAATACCTTTGTTCATTTTTGAAATGCAAATGAAGATATTTTTGATGAAATCCAAGAGCTTTCTGACCCTACACAGACAGCAACGCAACTGCGTTCAAGGCCCAGAAAGGTAGTAGGGACATCTTTAAAATAATCCATGTGACATCAGTGGTTCAAACTACAAGAATACATTTTATGTGCAAAGAAGACTTTATTCAACAAATTATTTTCTTCCCTGTTCGTCTTTGCCACGCTCACTTCCTGTTGACAGCTCCTACATCAGCAGCAATGTTCCCTCCAAGCTGCAAACAAGCAAGCCCTGCTCAGATTTAAAAAGTAATGCAAAAGTAACACAAAATAATGTAATGAATTACTTTCCATAAAAAGTAACTAAGTAATGTAATTACTTACTTTTTTAGGGAGTAATGCAATATTGTAATGCATTACTTTTAAAAGTAACTTTCCCCAACAGTGCCGGTAAATGTTGTTTACAGGTTTCAAAGAAAGAGAATGATGTGCACCAAACAAGTCGCTGTAGAAATCAAGTACTTTAATGGTTGAGGACAAAATAGCTCAGTTGGAAAGCAAATGCAATCACATGAAACTTCTTAAAGAACAGTGACTTGATTAAGTGGTGAAGATAGCAGCTAATGGGCACAAAATGGTAACAAAACTCTGAGACATTTACAGTCACACACAGGTGTAGTAGAGTGCAAACTCTACAACTATCTAAAAATTCACGTTCATGTTTTCTGAAAATATTTAGCTTACAGATCTTAGTTTAAATGCTTCAGTGTGTTTTCTGTTCTGTTATCAGATTAAGTGCTTCAGTTTATATTTATATTATAGAACTAATAAATGACCTCAAAAAGGTAATTCATGGGTAATATGTTTCATTTTATTTCATATTATATTAGGATATATTATACAATATAATGTATTATTATTAAGACTTGAACTGTTCTGTGTAAGATAAAAAAACAAAGCACAGTAAAAATGTTTTCTCCTGTAACCTAAAATATTCATTTAGTTTCATCAAACGACTGTCAAATCAAATATAAATACCACAATAAAGTTAAAGGTATAGTTCACCCAAAAATGAAAATGTGAAGTTTATCTGCTTGTTCCCAGGACATACAAGATGTAGGTGACTTTGTTTCTTCAGTAGAACACAAAGATTTTTAACTCAAACTATTGCAGTCTGTCAGTCATATAATGGCAGTCAATTGGCTCCACGGCTTTGAGAGTCAAATAAAACATACACAGACAAAACCAAATTAAGTATACGTCACTCATTGTGTACACAGTGTAAAGAGATTGTGGGTATGATGGCTACTCAAAATGGTAATTACGTGTGCTTATCCTGATTGTTGCAAACTATTAAAAACTAAAAGATTACGTTTGCTTATCCGAGAGTGTTGACTTTTTACCGACTCCCAACTTTTGAGCCTGATCGACTCAAGTTATGGTTGCTTTCTCTTCGTCACGCACCGGCTTTTGTGAATGCGCTCAGGACAGCTGGATGTTGCGGTGGATCAGAGGTAAAAAAATGATAGAAATACTGTTCAGTTTTTTGCACAGACCGATTGTTTGGTGTCTTAAGACCTCAATGTATCGTCACGATCCGCACGGTTTAATTTGGTTTTGTCTGTGTATATTTTTTTGACTCTCAAATCCGTGGAGCCCACTGACTGCCATTAAATGACTGATAGACTGCAAGAAACAAAGTTACCTATATCTTAGATGCCCTAGATGGCTAAGCAGATAAACATCAAATTTTCATTTTTGGGTGAACTATCCCTTTAAGAGTTACACACTTTTTTGTGTGCGCTGTACAGGTCAGGTATAAAGAATGTTTTTGCTCAGGTGGCTGTAATGTCCATCCAAGAGAAAAAAGTTTGGCTTAGCAAGAAAAAAAATGAGAGGGAACATTGGTTAGCAGACTAACGTGGAAAACTGACATGGAAGAGAAGAAATGGTTGAATAAAGTAGTTATTTTTGTTTTCTTTGTACACAAAGTAGCTTGTAGTTTCATAAAATTAAAGTTGAACCACTGATATTTTAACAATGTCCTCACTACCTTTCTGGGACTTAAACATGGTAGTTTCGTTGCTGTGCAAGAGTTAAAAAGCCCTCAGATTTCATCGGGTTTGTAACAAAACGAGGGCGAGTAATTAATGACAGAATTGTAATTCAGATTTTTTTCTTTTGTAATTAAAGAAATGTGAAAACTGCTTCTCTGGTTATCAACATTAGGCCACAAATGCTGTCGATTAACTTTAATTTATACCCAACCCAGAATATTCCTTCAAGCATAGTTGGGGTACTTAATGAAGCCGATGCCTCTGGTCCATGCAGACTGTCATAAAGCATGAAGCCGTGCACCTTTCTGATCCCACTGACACACTCCATGTGTTCCCTCTTAGCAAAGTGAGTGCAGAAGCCCTGTGTGTTTTATCTTAACATTTTCACTATGTGCAAATACACCTGCGGCCGGCACGTTAAAGACCTCACATCTTTACAATGCTCTAATTGGCCCTTGCGTTCGTAAAACACTGTGAGAATGAATTACTTAACTACACGCTCATGCCTTTGGCATCATCTGCTCTGGCCCTCGGTTGTTTCTAATTACATGTGCGTTACTTCGACATGATTCGTCTCTCTTCTGAAACAGTGAAGTCATATTGTAGACTCCTCTAGTTTTCCAGTGAACCTTCCTACATGAGTTTCTGTGGCCGGAACTGATCGCAATCGGCCTCTGGAGAAGACCCTACCTCCTGCAAACGCTTTTCCTAATACCGAAGACCACACGACATGCACCATAAACACTCGTTACACCATCCGTCATACACAAAAAACACACACACTCTCTGGCTCACACATATATTCTCTACAGGACCTCAGGGAGACACGCATTCATCATCATCCGCAACACGCCGGAGATAAGCCTGTGCTAATACACACTAGCCGATGACTGCTCGATGTTTATGAAGCGAAACGACAGAACTTCCCGTTTTCACCTTGACAATTAAATTAGCCGAACGAGGGATGGAGGAGGAGGAAGGGGTGAAAGATGGATGATATCATCTCCCTCCCTCTCTCTTTTTACAGTGATGTCTTACTTTGGCTTTACATTAAGAGAAAATCCATTTAACAGCTGTGCCTGTTTTAGCAAGATCTTGGTGGAGTGGACTTTTCAGAGATAGCATTACCAGCTCTTTTTATTTTATGTGTCAGCAGAAGAAAAGCAGCGTATCTTAACAAGCGAGCATGGAATCGATTAGATCTGGGGTCTCTTGCTCTGTTTCTTTTGCGCTTTCCTCCTCTTCCACAATAATAATGTGTCAGTTTTTACTTTCCTCTCCTGTTCTTTTAATGCAATATTCCTCACAACTCCTTGCTGACAGCACACATCCCCCCTCAGAGGGACGTGTGTGTTTTGATTTGTCACTAGTTTATTTGAAGAGCCTTTGCGGGGTTCGCAAGCCAGTCTGAAAGTATATGTGCATTGTGAGGTGCTGTTATCTCGCTAATTTGGTTTAATTTGATAACCGTTTGGCAGATTTGTCCAAGCTTAGTCGGATCAGCTGTATCTGCCCTGTATATTTTGGTTGTACCGCAGGAAATGCACACCAGGTTTTTGAATGCAGTCTTGTCTGAGACTACTGATAAGAAAAAATTGGTAAGATAAGACTTGTATTGAGAACACAATTTACATGTTTATTTTTTATAAATTTTTTACAGCATAAACTTCAGTACTTTTCAACATAAAGTGTGTATATTGCGACAATGTTTAAGTGCCACATATTTTTTTAATTCTAAAATTACGAGATTAAAGTCGTAATGTTTTAAGAAAAAGTCAAAATTACGAGAATAAAATCTAAATATTATGAGAATAAAGTCGTAGAAACACGAGAATAAAGTCAAAATGACGAGAATAAAGACAAAATATTTTGAGAATATAGTCAAAATTACGAGGATAATGTCGAAATATTTTGAGAATAAAGTATAAATTTCAAGAATAAAGTCTGAATTACTAGAATAAAGTTGAAATTACGAGAATACAGTCGATATTACGAGAAAAGAGTTGAATGTTTCAAGAATAAAGTCAAAATTACGAGAATAGAGTTAAATATTTCATGAATAAAGTTGAAATTATGAGAATAAAGTTGAAATTACAAGAATATAGTTGAATATTTAAAAAAATTAAGTAAAAATTACAAGAATGAAGTTGAAATTCCGAGAATATAGTTGATTAGGAGAAAAGAGTTGAACGTTTCCAGAATAGTCGATAAATAGTGTTGAATATTTCAAAAATAAAGTTGAAATTACAATAATAAAGCGAAATTAACAGAATATAGTTGAAATTACGAGAATAGAGTTGAATATTTCAAAAATAAAGTCAAGATTACAAGAATAAAGTTGAATATCACAAGAATAAAGTCAAGATTATGAGAATAAAGTCAAAATTATGAGAATAAAGTCTAAATATTTCTAAAATAAAGTAAAAATTATGAGGTTAATGCTGAAATATTTTGAGAACAAAGTTGAAATATTTCAAAAATAAAGAATTAATTCATAGCAAATAAAGTTAATATTTTGACAGTAGACATGCACAATATAGGTTTATTTAAAGACTTTATTTCTTTTAAATATTTTAACTTTATTCTCATAATTTTGACTTTATTTTCTAAATATTTCAACTTTATTCTCATAATGCTACAACTGTATTCTCGTAATTTTGACTTTTTCTCAAAATATTACGACTTTAATCTTGTAATCTTAGATTCGTTTTATTTTTGTAGCGTGGTACTAAAACGCAGTTATAATATAATGAAATATATATATATATATATATGTAACTTATTATTCTTTTATTTTTTAGCATAACTATTAACAGTACAAAAATAGAAAGCCATTAGCTGCAATATGTAATTCTGAGAACAGATTTTATTCTCATTATTCTCTTGAATTTATTTCTGATGTCTGTAGCACATGTCCAGGCATTAGATTTTTATCTAAATGAATGTTAAATAAGGCACTTTGAGATGAAAATAAAATTTAATCTGCAGCACAGCCAGAGACAGGGAGTGGAGAAAGAAAGAGAGAGAAACAGGGAGGAACGAGAGCAACTCGAGCATCTGTTTCTTGTTACGGTCCACCTCACTCAAGTTTTCAACATTGAGCTTCAAATCATCTGTTTCCTTCAGCTTCTCTGTTGAGACTGGTCAACTGAAAGAAATGAGGACATTTGAGTCTCCAACTGTATTTAATAAATGACGGAGAACGGTAGAATGAAAAATTGGATACATTTTTTTTTGTTGTTGACTAATTTATAACAGGTTTTGTTTATAAACACTAAGTCAAACTAAGTTAATTGTGTTTTTCTCTTTTTCGTAAGGAAATTCTCATCTAAATTAGGATTGTGTGAACTGATAAATCCATATGTATGTGTGAGAGTGTGTGTGTGGTCTGAGATGGTGATTGGTTCTGTCATTCTGTGTAGGAAGTTGACTCGCCCCCTGTTTCCTCTTGTCCTGTCATTCTCGATTTTGACCACACTACACCTCTTCAGAATGAACACCACTAAAACACACACATCCACTGAGAATCAGCACACTGCAGCAATAATATTTTTTTATGGACAATTGAAAGACAGTGGTAATTTAATACAGGATTTCACACATTACGAGAACAGAGATGATTGTAACTTTTTTTTTTTTGCTCATTAATCCAGAAGTTTTGTAGCGTACAGTTCTGTAAATCCGCTTCAAACTTCTTTGGCTTATTAGCAGTCACTCAGCCTTATTTGTAATTGAATCGATTTGGAAACTAGAAGTAATCAAAGGATTATGTTTCATAAATTGTAATGATGGTATGTGATAAATGTAAGCTACATGTAGGGCTGGGCGGTATGACAGTATATATCGTTACCGTGGAATGAAATGTGTACCGTAAAAGAATTTTTTATTCCATGCATACCGCGAAATGTAAATAAGTGGGCGTGGCCAACTCACTTGCAGAAGCCCCAAACTTGGCAGAGACCTGGGCCCTGGCCACGAGATTGTTGCTATATCTTTTTAGACTGATCAGACTTAGAGTTTAATTATTATACATTTTTTTTACATGAAAAATTTCCTATAGACTTGCATTGGCTGAGAAAAAAATGCCCCAGTGACCTCTTACCTACTTTCACTTTTGCTTCAGCGCGTACATTCTGTGTACGTACTCACAAAACTAATTTGCATTATACCGCCTTTAAAATTATAATATTCCAGCGATTTCATTCCATCCACCCATAAGAACACACAAGAGCTAAATTCAGCTGTTTGTGAGCTGTTTTATTCAAAACCAAAAGCAGATCCTTCATCACGTACATTCTGTGTACGTGCCCACAAAACTACATCATTTGCACAAATTTGACCGCCTTTAAAATGTATATGTTTGCTAGCTGCTTTATGTAACACTTAAAGCCTCGCGTCGGCTTTCATGAGAACGTGAGCTGACGGCTCGCGCTCTGGAATGCTGTGAAATGTTACTGTGGTTCATAATGCTAATGTTGTCCACAAGAAGGGGCCACAGGATAACAGATCTCAATTCAAAGACTTTTTTTTTTTTTTTTACAGTTTCATTTAGAAGCCAGAACTCGGACACACAGGTGCTCTGGCTCTTTTGCCCCTAGGCTGCCCAGGTTGGCTCTCCAAGCCAACATTTAAAGTTTGTTATCGAACTTTAGCTTCTACTAGTTTATTATATAAAGCCCTTTTGTACATTTTCTGGAATAACTACCTATATAAAAAACTATATCGTGAAAGATATCGTTACCGTGAAATAAAATTTCTCATACCGTGAAATAAAATTTTGGTCATACCGCCCAGCCCTAGCTACATGTAAATGTAACATTTGCTTTGTTTTGAATAATTGGAAATAAAATTCTGACAATAGAACAAACATTACAGAAGACATTTTTGCTAAAATAGTCTCGTGTCCACTGTGAGTTTGTTGCAATACGTTTTAACATTTATTGAGCATTACAGTTATCCTACTCTTCCCTGCTTCTGCAAAAGATGCTTTAGATACTTCAAAGAAACCATGCTAACCAACTTAAGACATCTGATTTAACAAGCATCCAGCATCTGAGAGGGCAGGTCTCATTACAAGCAAATTCTTACTCTACTACTAGAGCTGCCATTTGCTTCTTTGTGCCCTTTAGGTCCTCCTGGATGACTTTTGACCTCAGCTATCCACACCATTTGGTGCTGGTGTACTGGAGGTCTCAATGCTTGGACACACACACAGACTGTCTATTGACAAATATTTTAGATAACTATCCATATAAATCTATAATGATATAATGCTTTTTACAAGAGACTTGGATAATCACAAATGTAATTTCCCAGAAGTTGCTTTTTCATATCTCAGGAGTCTTGATGGAATTATTAAATATGTTTTGTCCAAGTTGCTACTCTAAAATGAGGCAATTGTTTGACTTTAAGCACAAATTGGGGAAAAATGGTAAAATTGCATTTTTTTTTCTGATTTAAAAATTGCGATTTTAATAAAAAAATTCAAATTGGCCTTTATTAAATTAAATTATTAATCAATTACATTTTTTAACAAAGGAATATTACTGTTGTAATTCACTGTAAAATAATAGTATTTAAGATCATTTTTAATCACAATTGTAATTTACCAGAAGTTGCCCTTTCATTGCTCACGAGTCTTGATGGAAATTATGTTTTATCAAAGTTTGCTTATTTTAAAATGCAATTAAAAATGGTCGGATTTACTGTGTTTTGTAGGGCTGCACATGGTGGCCTAAATTAAATAAAATGATAACTAAATGATTACTAAATTAAATTAAAATAAATTATTACTAAATTAAATTATTTAAAAAACTAAGAAATATTAGTGTTGTAATTATCTGTAAAATAATATTACTATTTAAGAAATATTTGAATCACAATTGTAATTTACTAGAAGTTGCCCTTTCATAGCTCACGAGTCTTAATGAAAATATTGTTTAACTCTAAAAATGGATACAAATGAGGTGATTGTTTGACTTTCAGCACAAATTTGGGAAAAAAGGTCAAATTGCAATTTCATTTTAAAATGCAATTTAAAATGCCTGTATTACTGCGTTTTGTAGGGGCTGTACAAGTTGGCCTAAATTAAGTTAAATTAAAATAAATTATTATTAAATTAAAATATTAATTTAAATTATTTAACAAACCAAGAAATAATAATAATCTGTACAATAAGAATAGTATTTAAGAAAAATGTTAATCGCAATTGTAATTTCCCAGAAGTTGCTCTTTCATAACTCAGGAGACTTTATGGAAATATTAATTATGTTTCATCAAATTTTGCTACTCTAAAAATTGCTACAAAGAGACGATTGGAATTTCAGCACAGATTTGGGAAAAATACAAAAATAAATAAAATTATTACTAAATCAAAATATTTAACAAACTAAGCAATATTACTGTTGTAATTCACTGTAAAATATTTTTGATTTTGCGGTATAAATGTAAAATTACAATATTGAAATTTATTTCTTCGTTTTCAAATGTTAAACCAAGCTTTAACTTATAAACACTCCTTGCTTTTAAGTAATTTCATCCCTTAAAGGCACAATATGTAATTTTTCTGCTTTAAAAATAGCAAAAATCACTATATCTATATGTTAAATATTTTTTTTGGTTGTGTACTTGCATTATCCCGACAGTTTCCACGAACTTTCAAATCCGGAGAAATTTATAGTTTAATTCGAAGACACGGCACGTTTCTTTATTTCCGTTTTGTCGCCCGTCTATGGCGTCATATAACCTTTGACCCCTCTAGTTTCTCTAACTTCCTGCGGAACCCGGCGGAACCGCCAAATACAAAGGGGAACAGAAGCAAAGAAGAGATGAAGAAGAAAAGTAGTAGCTAGTCTTGATCGATACTATTATATTTTATATTTATATTGTTTATATTTGTATTTATACCTCAATCAATAACATAGTTATGGATCAAGATTATGCTTTGCCTGCACGTTCTGTGAAGCGCAAACGTACGGGTTAAATAAATGACCAGTATGTCATTATGTCAGTATGTCGCAGTATGTAAGGGTGTACTCACACTAGACGTTTTAAACCGTGCCCAAAGCCCGGTTCGTTTGACTTGTGTAAGTGCTCCGTGCCGCGCTCGGGCGCGGTTCGTTTAGCTGGCCCTGTCCCGGCTGAAAGAGGTGGGCCAGAGAGCAGTTCGGTTGGGCTCGGGCGCGGTACGCATAGTGTAAGCGCTAACCGCGTCGGAGCACAAAACAAATACAATTCTGTGTCTATTACTGTCATCATTACGACCACAAATGTATCCTATTATTACCAACACAACACTTTTCAAGTAATTTAATTCAGTAAAGTATATTTAAGTTTATAATGGGTCTGGTTCTCTCCTTATTGATGAACAGGAATTGTAGTTTGCCAGTAAAGCTGCAAATTCTTTAACTAACGTTCATATTCTTTCACTCTCCGTAATAACTCTCTGATACATACAAGTGAAAATCAATGAACGGCATAGATGAATTATTATAAATTATTAGGTAGAATATTAGAAAAAGTTATTTTCTCCGTTATCTCGTACGTAAGTGTGTTTCGGCCGGAGTTTGAGTGCGCGGCCAGCGGGAGTAATCGCGCTCAGGCTCGGTTCAAGGCAATTGTGCCTAGTGTGAGTACATCCTAAGTGTAAAGTTAAGCAGTTCTCTGTTAGAGGAGGAGTGCCTCTTCAAACACTATCTACAATAGCTTCTTCCAGTGATACTCAATAAGATTGGTAGGCAAAAAAGACAGTATCTCATCCGTGAACATGATTGACTTATCGTGATTTTTGTTTTATTTTGATGAATCATACAACCTGTATGTACAGTAAAACTATAGAGAAAATTGGTCTTGAAAGAATTGGATGAGAAATATTTGAGTTAATATAGAGACCTTTTAAAAGTAGACTTTGGAAAACCTGAGACAAAAATTGCTGGTTTGAATCTTCTGTAGAAAAACAAACTGCTTAAACTTAAATCTGTTGATTTTACAGTTAGATCTCTTTGAGAAACAAGAAAGATATTAAAAACATTATTTGTTTATGCCTATTTATGAGCTAAATATGTCCATATCTAAAATTGTGTGCTCACTTGTGTTTTTATGCGTTCAGACTCTGATGAGGGTCTGAGATTGTGTGGTTGTGTTTTGGCGCGTACGGTGGCAGGTGTGTAAGAGCGAAGGGCGATCTGAAGAGAAAGACGAACATACAGACACACACATAAAGAGAAGCTTTGATATATTATACCAGGGAAATCGGAGGGAGGTAAAGTCAAGCTTAGTGTTCACAAACACACACACACACACACACACACACATACTCGCACTCCAGCTCTGATCTGATTCTGTTGGATGTTTTTAGAGCTTACACTCACTTCCTTGTAAACATACCCACGGCTCCCGTGGTGATAGCCGGCTTTGACGCGCCGCCAGAAGAGGGCCTCGCTGTCTTCACAGAGACGGAGAACAGCGGGGCACACGCACATACGTGCACACACACGTGCACACTCGCACACTCTTTCAACTTCACATGTGGCCGCAGTGTGTGCGAGTGATCGCCATGGATACAGAACGGGTCCCGTTATATGGCTCTACTGCTGCTACGGATATAAAATCAAATCCCATTAAAACACCTGGAGAGGGAGAGAGAGTGAGTGAGCGAGGGAGGCTGAGAGAACTGTAGGGCACACCCTGATGATTAAACCCCTGGCTGGTGCAGGGTTTGCCGCGGTCCACTGAACACACAAAATCCACACATACTCACCCTATACCCAACAAGTTTATGAGAGAGAGACTTACTGACAGTTTCACTATACAGAGTGTGGGAACGGCAGACCAAATGGAGAAAAATACACAGAGCAGAGAGGCTACGGGAAAGTAAATGCTGAAAAGGAGCATGTCAGTTTAAAGCAAAAGTTGTATGACATTCTTTCTTCTGTGGAAGGCGAATGGTGATGTTTAGTAGAATGTCCGTGCTGCTCTTTTCTGCGCAAAAAAGAGTGATAGTCACCAAGGGTCATAAAACTCCAAAAGGAAATGGATCTCATTTTAAACACCCACGCAATCTTATTTCTAAATGACAACAATTTGTCTGTGTCTATTAAAGGGGATGGGTTACCCCAAAATGAAAATTTTGTCATTAATTACCTTCATGTTGTTCCAAACCTATAAGATCTTCATCCATCTTCATAACATGAATTAAGATATTTTTGATCAAATCTGAGAGCTTTCTGACCCTGCATAGACAGCAATATATTTACCACATTCAAGGGCCAAAATGGTAGTAAGGTCTAGGGCTGCACGATAAATCGAAATGAAATCGCAATCGTGCAATGCACATCTTGTCAGGAAAGCACTGTTCTGTGATCAGCAGTACATCTCCATCCGAAGGCAAGAGGACGCTCTAGCGCGGAAACTCCAAATACGCCCCGAAGAAGAAAACCAAGAAGAATTTATTTCAAACACTTGACTGAAGTTATGAAGTGAGTTTAGAGTAAAAAAAAAAAAATTAAATGTGGTATTTTCACGTGTTTTTGGATGTAGCAGCATTTACTACATAACCGTAGTTCACTAAGAAGCTACGCAAACACCTGTCATTATTGCAGAATGATAGCTTCGATTTCATTATCGCGTGATTAAATCGTCTGCGATAATGAACGTGATTTTGCGTTGCTTGTCAGTGAACTACATACCTGTGTTGTAAACGCTGCTCCATCTGAAAGCATGTGCTGGAGATTTACTACTGATTACAGAACTGGCTTTAATGACAAAATGCACGTGGCAATCGCCTTTGATTAATCATGCAGCCCTAGTAAGGACAAAGAAGTACCAAGAGGCAAAACTCTGTACTGATATGGGCAACAGTCTATAGATGGCGCTGCGGAGGCGTTGCCGCCATTTTGGACTGACACCTGCAAAAAGTGTGTAGAAGATGCGAGCGAGCAAGAGGCTGAAACGTAAGCAGTGTGCTGCAATTTATCAATCCACCAGGCATGATTTTGCGTTTCACCGGTTTCCAAGTGATCCACAAAGGTAATAATAATAACAAGGGGAAATATTTTAACTATGAATTGATTTTACAGTACATATTAAATTGTTAGCAGGACTGCTTGACATTAACATCCGCCAACTCGCCAAATGCAGGTTGATATTAGCTGTAGCGGGTAACACAGTCACTCCCACTTACCACTTTGGCAGGTTGAATTTTATATTTAATTTTTTTGTGACACACGTGTACCACAATCATTCTCTTCCACTTCCATTCTACTCCTTTCTTATATCTTACAATCTCTTACAGAATTTTCTCTCCCACATAAACAAAAAAAAAAAAAGCTGATAGTTTTGATCTTTTACTACCACTTCCACTTTATTTATCTTACTATTTACAGTTAATGTTAAATGTGTGCACTTGATACAGTACAAAAATATTCTCTCTCTTAATCTCTTCTAACACAATTGCCGGTGGTGGTTTTGATCTCTGTTGCTTATTTGATTTGATCACAATAGTTGGAGTCCTTGAGACAATGGTTGCTAGGTGTTCATATTTTGTGATAAATTTGAACAGTTTTTTTATGAATGTGTACCATTTCTTTATAAATGTATTTTTTAATTAAAAAAAATTACATTGTGAATAAATAAATTTGAGTGTGTCTGACTCCATCACTACCATCTGGTTATTTCACTACATTTAAGTTTTTAACTTAACAAGGAAAAAAATATAATAGAACATAGATATGGGTAAGTAACGTGAAAGGGTTTGCAGTAATTGTATCGGTTTACTTGGTAAACAGTAAGCAGTATGAAACAGTCTAGTCAATTGGTGAAGGGGACCTGTCTATAATATTTAATTTAGATATAAATACATATATATATATATATATATATATATATATATATATATATATATATATATATATATATATACAAACTTTACATAGGTCATTCTAAGTTGGTCAAACGCGACTGGCGCGTATTATTCTACGGCGTTTTGTGTAGGTGTCAGTCCAAAATGGCGGCAGCACAGTTATGTCATGGGCGGAACTGTTGCTATGGAGCGTTCTATTGAGTTTCGCCTCTTGGTACTTCTATACTCTTTGGTAAGGATTGTTAAAATAGTCCACGTGACATCAGTGGTTCAATCATAATTTTATAAAGATACGAGAATAATTTTTGTGCAAAGTAAGCAAAATATAATAACTTTATTAAACTATTTATTTTCTTTCGGTGCCAGAACAAAAAATTACAGATAATTTACTCACCCCCTTGTCATCCAAGATGTTCATGTTTTTCTTTCTTCAGTCATAAAGAAATAGTTTTTTGAGGATTTCTCTCCATATAGTGGACTTCTATGGTGCCCCCGAGTTTGAACTTCCAAAATGCAGTTTAAATGTGGCTTCAAAGGGCTCTAAACAATCCCAGCCAAGGAAGAAGGGTCTTACCTAGCGAAAAGAAAAAAAAATTGACAATTTATATTCTTTTTAACCTCACATGCTCATCTTGTCTAGCTCTATGTGTATTCCAGTTTGTGACAGTTAGGGTATGTTGAAAAACTCTCATCTCATTTTCTTCTCAAATTTCAAAATTGTCCGACATTGCTGCAGTGTTTACAAAGTGAACATGCAAAGAAGATCAAAATGAGATGGGAGTTTTTTTTTTTTTTTTACCTACCCTGACTGTCATGAACTGGAATACATGGAGTTCACACAGAGCTAGAAAAGATGAGCATCTGAGATTAAAAACTATATAAATTGTATTTATTATTTATTTATTTTTTTTAGAAAATAACCGATTGTTTCATTGGAAGTTCAAACTCGGGGGCACTATAGAAGTCCACTATATGGAGAGAAATCCTGAAATGTTTTCCTCAAAAAACATGATTTCTTTACAACTGAAGAAAAAAAGACATCTTAGATGACAAGGGGGAGAGTAAATTATTTGTAAATTCTTGTTCTGGAAGTGAACATCTCCTTTAAGGGATGAAAATCTTGAATTCCAGTTCTGCTTCCATTAACAATTCATTTTTTAATATCACTTTAAAGAATCAATATTGGCAACAAGTGAGTCAATTATGAGCTAATTTCAGTAATACATTTTAAACAACTTTTTAATATATACATTTTTTTAGGTGGCATAAATTAAATCCAGTGACTCAACCTAATTGTGCTAATGTATTTTATTCAGTAATGTTTCTAATTCTTGCGTTTAGTTGTAAGCTGTATGCATTTGGCTCTTAACAAACTGGCTCTTAAGAATCATCCAGAATTGGACTACACCGATTGTACTGTTTTTGATTCACCATAAGGAACCTGCTTATGAGAGTAATTTGTTCCAGAATCAGACTGCATTGACCATGCTGTAGATTCAATAGCAGTTTTCCGACACCACTGAAAATTTCATGAAGCACTGTCAAAGTATTTTTTTTATTTGTGTTTCATCCACATTGGTGGACAAATGCACATGTGAGAATTGTTAACCCAACTGAATTTCCTGCTGTATTTTATTCTTGTAAAATGTAATTGTTAAAGGGTTAGTTCACCCAAAAATGAAAATTCTGTCATTAATTACACACTCCACATATAGTTCCAAACCCATAAGACCGTTGTTTATCTTCAGAACACTAATTAAGATATTTTTGATGAAATCCAGGTTCTGCATTACAACGCTGGCTCCTGCATCAGCAGCACCACACACATATGGTACTGTTGTGAACGCATGTCGAAGATTGACAGGGAAAAGAAGAAACTGATGTCATATGGGCTATTTTAATGATGTCCTTGCTATCTTTCTGGGCCTTGAACAGGGTAGTTGCTTACTGTCTATGCAGGGTCAGAAAGCTCTCAGATTTCTTCAAAAATACCTTAATTTGTGTTCCTAAGATGAAAAAAAAGGTCCTACGGGTTTAGAACAGCATGAGCATGAGTATTTAATGACAGAATTTTCATTTTCGGGTGAACTATCCCTTTAAGTCAGTTCCATCTGAAGGAAGGAACATGTCTTACACAAACTTGCTATTTCTTTTAAACCCTGGTTTGAATTAATCTTTTACCTGTATTTCATCATTAGATCCACAGTGTTTCAAATGATCAAATATATAAATTACATTTCACAGTCTCCAGTTTTCCACAGATCCAGATGACCGAGGTGTTGATGGGTCATATTTGGCTCAGACAGGCCTTGCATTCTCTGTCTCTAACACTCATTTTGTCCTCCTTTCTTTCCTTCCACCCTGCACACACCCCTCCAGCAGCAGTTGTGGCTGTTAGACATATGGAGAAAATTGAGGGAAGTTGAAAATAAAAGGAAAAATGTGAAATAAAACGTGCGAGTGGAACCCTCTCCTCAGGGCAGGGTAGACCTCTGCTGGCTCTCAGATCACACAAAACCTCTTTAACAACGGCAAAAGAATTGGTTTAAAATGCAGCAGAGAAATGTCAGACACTTGGACGAGTTTATGCCGTCATACCAATTGAATGATAAAATGCATTTCACTTATTTAAAAGAGGTGCATGTATTTGATTTGTCGGTGCTCCAGTGTTGTTATTTTTAGCACACTAAATCTATTGAACATAGTTTTTTTTTTTGTTAGATCACTTAGCATTTGGCATCTTTAAACATAATACTATATTTCTACATGCTAGTAGATAAGAGGAATGAGAAACTAACAGCAGCTCTCACATCTACAGGTGGGTGATGCGAGTGCGAGAGGTTAGGCCATGTTCGCTCTCTCTCGGTTTTACACACCCTCACAAACACACCCACACACACACACACACACACACACACATGCAATCTGCGGTTTCTCAGCAGGATGCAGAGATTATTTTATCACTGCAGGATTCCGGGACATTCCTGCTGGACTTCCGAGCGTTGGTGGGATAAAAGCATAAGCGAATCCCACCGCTCTTACTTGGATTTCACTCCCCGGGCAACGCTTCTGTTTGGCCAACAGGCTGCGGGCCCCAGCCCGGTGGTGAGAGGCAGGTTTTAAAAGGCCTGAGTGTATTTATAGTCATTTCCCAACATCGCTGCACAACTCCAGCACAAATACATTACAAATTCACACTCCTAGAGAGCTGAGCACATACACACACAAACCCCCAAATTTTACATACAAACATCAGAGTGAAAAGATTAGGAGAAAAATAGCCCAGTGTGTGTTTGTGATGGTGTGTTCCGTGGAGACAGGAAGAGAGTGAGACTGAAATGGTGAGAAATTCTGCAAACCTCGGTGGGGTCCTACAATAACAATATTAAAGTTTTGGGCCCTCTGATCATTCTTCATTTGCACATCAGCCCTTTTCAACTGGGTAAAGTGAGTCAGCTTCAAAGGCACAGTGCAGATGAATAGAAGCATAGAGAGAGACCGCTGACCCAACAGTGTCAAACAGAACAACACTATACTTCACCTCTGACTCAGTCATATTCACTACAGGCCAGCCATATGCAGCGCTCATCCAATTCAGGACAGGTCATGGTTCAATATTTTATTATATTATATAACAACCTTTATGCAGCTCAGATCAAATTCAGGACAGTTGAATGTTGTTGTTTTTTTTTCATTCTGTTCTACTCTATTCCATATTACAGTCCTTCCATATGCAGTTCTGATCATATTCTGGACAGTTAAACTCTATTCTATTCTATTCTATTCTATTCTATTCTATTCTATTCTATTCTATTCTATTCTATTCTTCTTTAGCCCTTCCATATGTAGCTCTGCTTTTAGGAAATGCACCCCTGGACAGTTGGACTCTATTCTATTCTATTTTACTGTACTTTACTCTGTTTAATATTATAGTCCTTCCATGGGCATTTCTGATCTAATTCAGGACAGTTGAATGTTGATTTTTCTATTCTATTCTATTCTATTCTATTCTATTCTATTCTATTCTATTCTATTCTATTCTATTCTATTCTATTCTACTTCAGCCCTTCTATATACAGCTCTGATCCATTTCAGTTATGCCAAGTTGAATGCTATTCTATTCTATTCTATTTTACTGTACTTTACTCTGTTTAATATCAGAGTCCTTCCATAGGCATTTCTGATCTAATTCAGGACAGTTGAATGTTGATTATTCTATTCTGTTCTATTCTATTCCAGTCGTTCCATATGCAGCTCTGATCATATTTTGGACAGTTGAACACTATTCTATTCTATTCTTATCTATTCTACTCTACTGCACTCTACTCTGCTCTATATTATAGTCCTTTCATATGCAGTTTTGATCCAATTCAGGACAGTTGAATGTTGATTTTTCTAGTGAATTGTATTTAGTTCTAAACTGTTCTATTCTAGTTCAGTTCATCCATATGCAGCTCTGTTCCATTTCAGTTATACCAAGTTGAATGTTATTCTATTCTATTCTACTCTACTCTACTCTACTCTACTATAGTCCTGCCACATGTTGCTTTAATCCAGTTCAGGACAGTTGAATGTGATTTTCCCTTTCTATTTCATTCTATTCTATTCTATTCTATTTAATTCTATTCTATTCTATAAAACATTTCATAGGGTCTGAATGCTTACTACTGTCAGTGTTAGGTACAAAACATGTCCTTTGTGAATGGGTTTTTCTTTTTTTTTAAATTAGATTTTTTTTTAACACAGCAAATCTATTGGTGAAAGTTGTTATATAATCAACACCATTTGTCAATCAGCTGCTAGTGCATGTCTGTTTGTGTGTCCCGCACTGGCTAGTGTTAAATGATGGTCATGGTTAACTGACCATGAGAGGAACTGAACCGAATCAGTCGGTGAGTGAGACTACGCTTATGGCTTACTGTGAACATGCACACAAAACACATACTCTTAGCATAACATATACTCAAGCAAGATCTGAGGACAGATCAACACCCTTGAAAAGTATTCTTCTGTAGCAGCCAATGCTTTCCTCAGGCATTATTCAAGCACAGCCAATGCTGTACTCAGGCATTATTCTAGGGTTGAGAACAAGAAGAGTTTTTTTTTTTAAATAATGAATACCATTGGCCTCACATATCTGCCATGTTTGAAGTTTTTTAACACGTTTTAATCATGTTTGTAGATCAAAACCAAACCCTCCCCCACAGCTCAATGGGTTGTGGGGAATTTTAGATTATGGCATGGATCAACTATTCGAATTTCCTGTAGAAATAGTAGAGCACCTAGGAACCTTTGAGATACTCATTTCAACATACTTTGATTTGGGACACTCTAATCAGATTTTTGACTGAAAATGGGACTTTGCAATACAGCGCAATCAGTTTTGACCAATTACCGATCAAATGACTCTTATGAACTGATTCTTTTGAGTGCCACCAGTGAAGACATCTCATTGTAGTGACTATGATTCATTAATGCTACACATGCACACAGAAAATATCCTGAAAAAGTTCCTAAAACGGATCATCGAGACATAAGCACTCTCCCAGTCCTACACACACACACACACACACACACACACACACACACACACACACACACACACACACTCACGCACACATATATAGACGGTGTGGCCGGGCTTGGTCAGAGTGACACATAGTAAAATTTTACAGGTGCAGTGAGGCGGGTAATTGGTGTGTTAATTCGTCCACGAGCGATCAGTGCAGTCTAATGAAATTTCCACTGGTGTTCTCTTACATCCTGCAGGTCAGGAGGCAACTTCCTGTTTGGATAAGAAACGCTTTAAAGAGAGCAAAGAAGGAGAGAGAGAAAAGGGCACACTTTGACTTTCAGCTGTGCTGGACTGGGCTGAGGGTAAAGGGGATGGATGGAATTTCAATTTGCCGCTAACCACCCGCATAACTACCTACATACACACTCTTACACACACACACACATGCTTCTTGGATCCCTGTCTGCAGGGGTTGAAAAGATCACAAAGGGAGAGTTTGTGCAAATGTCTGCGTGAACCAGTGAGCATCCGACCAATTAATGTTGCAGGTGGACAAACGCACCTGAGGGCTTGACATGCACGCTTCACTTGACCCTTACATTAAGCGAAGAGCTGCATGGCTGCCTAAAACAAGGTTTTGTTTTCAAGTTGAAATTGGACTTGTCACCAAATCACTCTCAGAAACTGCGTTTATGCGTATGTGTGTGATCATCTGAGAGGAGTTGAGAGGCTCCTGTTGAGAAGACATATGTGTAAGAGCCTGACATTTGACCCTTGACCTCTGGATGGAATTTACACACACACACTCGTTCCAGCTGCTGAAGAGAGATCATTGCCACTGTTATGCTGCCTCAGTATTGATTGATGCTGATTGATGAGTTCTAAAGTTGTGCTGCTCTTAATGCTCAATATAACCAGCTTACAAATGGAAATCCCAGCTTAATAGCAGCTTAATGTCTTATTTTAAAAAGCTTTTTTGTTAGGTTGTATGCTTGTTTATTTGCATCTTGATACCTGCCTCTCTGTTAAGCCATCTAAATTCTTCAGGGTTGCATTTGCCTTAAATCCATTTACAGTATACGAGACCAGATGTAACTTGTACTTCTGTAATGGGTGATGTGATTTTGCATTCAAGGGTGCAGTGCTGAAAAGCTGTTGTTCCTGTGCCGTCGATCAGATCCTGTGATGTGCAGACCATTCTTTCACGCTCAAACGCACACGGTTAACTGCTACAGTCAGTGACATTGACATGTATGGAGTCAAAATTTACCAGATCAGCTTTCCCCTCTGGGAGGAAACTTTATAGGAGTGGTCACTTTTCCCTCTCTGTCTCTCTCCTGAAGAGGAACGGTCCGAAAGAGAATGGATTTTATATAAATATGATGGAGATATCATGTGTGTGACCAAGCCCAGTGGAACAGTAATCAGGGAGATCTGGTCAACTAACACACACCTGGAACTTCTGCTTTAAACACATGAAACACTAAAGCATTCACACACACTTATGAAAGGTTCTGCTGCATCAGTTTTGGTGAAATGATGTTTGCAGTTGGATTGATAATTTGTTCTTATTGGAACTTAATTGCTTTAAAATGTCCAAATGTTGAGTCATGTGGGCTACTTTTGTGGTGCTTCTGCATCAAAAATCTGTCTCCATTCATTGCAATTACACTAAAAGGAAATTGCAGCAATTTTCAAAAAATCAGAAATGTGCGTTCTGAATAACTATAAGTAATACAATAGTTTTTTATATTTTAAGATTTTTGTAGTACATTTTACTAGAAAATTCCCCATTTCATTCAGTCACTTGCCGTTTCTTTATTATTTGTGGAATTTACTAGCAATTTCTGAGAGAAAATTCTTAGAGTAAATCCTACACCAAATTTTCTTGAGTGTAATTGTCACAAATGCAACATATGGGCTTTGAAAAGACTAGTTCACTTCCAGAATTAACATTTCCTGATAATTTATTCACCCCCATGTTATCCAAGATGCAAGATGGCATGGCTTTCTTTCTTCAGTCAAAAACAATTTAAGGTTTTTGAGTAAAATATCCAAAGATTATCCCCCTTATAGTGAACTTCAATGGGAGCCAACAGGTTGAAGGTTTAAATTGCAGTTTCAATGCAGCTTCAAAGGACTCTACACAATCCCAACCGAGGAATAAGATTCTTATCTGGCAAAACGATCAGTCATTTTCTAAAAAAATTAAAAATTTATAAACTTTTTAACCACAAATGCTCATTTTGCTTCTCACTTAACGCATTAAGTAATCACATTGGAAAGGTCTCAACTTTGGTTCAAAAAGCGAAAAACTCTCTCATTTTCTCCTCCAACTTCAGAATTGTCCGACATCATTGGTTTACCTTTTTTGTAAAGGACATTTGACTTTCTTTGCACATATTTTATATGCTTTGAGAACACAATGTTGGTACTTCTGCCTACATCACACGTGACCTTTCCAACGTGACTGCGTAATGCTAAAAGTGGAGCATTTGTGGTTAAGTATATAAATTTGTATTTTTTGGGAAAATGACCAATCGTTTCACTAGATAAGACATTTATTTCTTGGCTGGGATCGTGTAGAGCTCTTTGAGGCTCACTGAAACCCACTGATTAAGTCATTGAAACCATTGAAGTCCACTATATGGAGAAAAATCCTATAATGTTTTCCTCAAAAACCTACTTTTCTTTTCGAGTGATGACATGGGTTAGTAAATACCAGGAAATGTTTATTCTCAGAGTGAACTAACACAGATAACTGAAGCTAAAAAATCATATTGAAACACTAGGGGGAGCCAGGCACCATTGTCTCTGTCTCTTATTCACAAATAGACTGTTGGTGCCATAATGAGATGCGCTGTGGATTGGCAGCATTTACATGTAATAAACCTTACTGTGGACTATACTGGAAAGAATTTGCTTATTTAGAATTAAAAGCTGAAATAGGCACACTACTTGAAGGACTAATCTATCTCTTGAATTTGGTTTTGATTATTAACTGACAAAGTGTTTGTGGTTAAAAGCATTATGAATAATTCAATTAATGAATTAAGTATTTTAATTATATAATATTTTGTGAATTAAAAAAAAAAAAAAAACATTAGGAAATTCAATCATCTTATTACTGTCTTAAATGACCACAGAGTTAATGAACAAATTAGATTTACAGTTTGTTTTGGGATTTAATGAATATAAAGCATTTCCTTCGCCTGGTTCTTTTGAACCAGGAAACACGGTTGTACAATCCAACAAGCACAAAAGGGATCTCCTTCATCTGAAACTTCATTAAATGTAGGCGGTCTAAAAAAGATTGAAAGGAACATGAGGTTGCGTTTGAAGACAGACTGTTAAAATGTTTGGGATATTTTTCACTGCGTTGGATTCAAAAATACCCTAAACCAAAAGCCACATTCTACGGAAAGCTTTCAACCCGTAGAGAAATCAAACATTTGCAAAAACATGGAAACATAATCATGCTAATCATAAAATCAGGACCAAAATGTCAATCGATTCTTTTTTTAAGCTCTGCTGTAAAAACGGTTCATTTCATCTAGTAATTGGAAGTGCTGATTCTTTTGTAATTAGCTGTTTTTGGATAATGAGTAAGTACAGATTTGCCACATTTCCTTGAAAAATAAACGCTGTTTGCCGAATGCAAATCACAGATTGAATGATCATTCAGGGCCTTCCGTTTATTTTTTTCTTTTTGGTCTGATCCGTCTTTTCGCCCACAATTTTGTTGATTTAATCTTTTTCATGTACTAAGATTCAAATGGGATTTTCTTATGAAGCAAATCGATTCTCCACACAGTCACTTTCATTTTGTTTTAGGCAGTCATTTATGAAATGCATGACATTTTTTAAGAGTCATAGTTCAACATTGTAAATTATCCCATCCGAAGGAATTGAACGTCCTGTTTGCCCCTCAGTCTGGCCTCTCTCTCTCCTTTATCTGGGTATACACTGGTCCGCAAAGCCCTGCAGGACTGTTTGGACATGCTGTGTGTGTGTGTGTGTGTGTGTGTACCGTGAAAGAAAGAGGAAGAGAGAGAGTGTGTGTATGTGTGTGTGCTGTGCAGATTTTTCAAAGCCACAGACTAAATAACAAATATTGGAGAGACAGGGTGAGAGCGCATACATACATATACACGCTCTGGTCTCTGGATGACTTAAAATAGGCTATTTCTGGATGCCCGGTCTACATTCGTTTTGTTAACCACAGCAGAGATCACATAAGAACACACAAGCATCACATTCAAGGGATAATCTGCCTGAAAGTGTAAATTCTGTCATCATTTATTTAGTTTGAAAACTGTACAAATTTCATAATTTTCAAAAGTTGAACTCAAAATTTGGTTGCACATTTCATTCAATTACAATAAATGGGGACTTGAGCTTTTAAGCTTTGAAAAAAGTGTCTAGATGTCGTCAATATGACTTCTGCCTTACAAGTTCTGTGTAAGGGAACAGACTATTGAATTATACACTAGTAATTTTCCCCTTCAGTGAGTTGTTAAACTGTTAGGATGGGCAATTGAATCCGTGAGTTGAATGGACCAGTCTGATGTGGAAATGAATCATTCAGACCAATGTGAACTCAGTCTATTCACTGAAAATAACAAATTGGACATCTCTAGTTCTCCCACATGATAGGGCAGATTTTCAGTGAATAATAACTTATATGGTGGCCTGTTCTTTATACAAATCTGTCATATGACTTTAGAAGATTTGGAATCAAGCATCTAAAAGTCTGTTTAAAAGTTTGGGATCAGTAGGATTTTGAAAGTTTATTTAAAGAAGTCTTTCTAAAGAAGGCTGTTTATATGATTAAAAATACAGAAAAAAAACAGTAAAATTGTGAAATATTATTGCAATATAAAATAACAGTTTTTTTTATTTAATATACTTCAGAATATAATTTATTTTTTGTGATGCAAAGCTGAATTTTCAGCATCATTACTTCAGTCTTCAGTGCCACACAATCCTTCAAAAATCATTCTAATATGCTGATTTATTTTATGAATGTTGAAAACAGTTGTGCTGTTTAATTTTTTGGAACCTGTGATACTTACAGGATTCTTGAATGGATACAAAGTTTAAAAGAACAGCATTTATTCAAAAAAGAAATCTTTTCTGATAATGTAAGACTGTACTATTACTTTTTTTTTTATCAATTTAACACATCCTTTCTGAATAAAATATTTTTTTCTTTCTTTCCTTTCTCTTTCTAAAAAAATATATTGACCCCCAAACTTTTGAATGATAATGTATACTAAATGTTTACTTTATATTTATCTAAGAACCCCCCAAAAAGTATCACAGGTTCCAAAAAACAAAAAAACAAATCAGCAGCACTGTTTTTAACATTCATAATAATTATCATGTCATATCATATTAGAATGATTTCTAAAGGGTCATGTGACACTGAAGACAGAAGTAATGATGCTGAAAATTCAGCTTTTGCTTTTTTTCACAGGAATAAATATTTTAAAGTATATTAAAATAGAAAACTGTTTAAATTATAATAATATTTCACAATATTAGTTTTTTTTTCTGTATTTTTGATCAAGTAAATGCAGCCTTCATGAGCAGAAGAGACTTCTTTTTAAGACATTAAAAACATTAAAAATCTTACTGATCCCAAACTTTGAACAGCAGTTTAATTGCTCATGTGTGGCTTTTTTTTTCAATCTTGAGCTCTCTAGTTACCATTCTTTGAAATTGTAAAAATGTATAGCATGTTCTCCAAAATATCTCTGCTTGTGTTTTACAGAATAAAGAATGTCATACAGATTTGGAGATGACATGAGTAAAGAATTTTTGTTTTGTATGGTATGACTTTTGGGTGAACTAACAGTTTAAAGGCTAATGTTTGTCCAGGTAACAGATTACCAAACATTTTTGTTAATTCTCCCAGAATACACACATAGACAGTCTCTTCTCTTTTATCTCGTTCTCACTGTTTGTGATAGTGTAGTATGTTATATGACTCCTGTGCAAATATGGTCAGCCTGCAGTGGGCCAGCATGGTCTGGTTTATTGAGAGGAAGAGACCTGTCATATGCACACATAATATGAAAACATTTCTGAGCTGTTGACTTTATAGGGAATGTATTGATAAGATACCTGCAGACAGCATCATAAATACCTGTTCACATTTTTCAATGCAAGGCAACCAATCGACAGCTCTCTAGTCTCAGACGGTCCATCTCTGTTAAAAAAATACATCAGATATAGAGAACTAAATGGTCGGGATTGGAGTTTAGGATCTGAATTGAATCAAATGCATTTCAGGGTTTTGTAGAATATTACAGCAGTGGTTCTCAGTCGGTTGTGCTTCCTGATTTACTTTTACATTAGACTTTGACAAAAAAATAAATAAATTGTTTATCATACAAACAGAAATGTCTTTGAAATTGAACATTGCAAATGATGCAGGACCAATAATATTGGCTGAAAAGGATACATTTACTGCTATTACTTTATATCTGTTACATCTATGCAAGAAATCAAGAAAATATTAATTCAGAGGAAAACATTATATAAAAGGGTCCCTTGAAAAAAGTAGAGAACCTCTAGAGAATTAGTCTCTGAAATGTATATGCAAGTTCAGCTAATAGCATCAGCTCCCCTCTGTGCCTTACTGGAGCAGACTGGATGTTAGAGGGTTGTTTCTGTCTCCAGGCAGCAGAGGGGAATGTTGTAATGGTGATAATGGTAATCTGGTGGGTGCATTGAGGGTAATTGTAGATGATTTGCAGATGACAAAAAGAAAGAAGAGAAAAATAATGTTGAAACCAGTACAGGCCAAGTGATGTCATTTTTGGGCTTTAATCTGGTTTAGTTGTAGAAGGGTGAATTCTCTGGACGATGTGAGCGCTTTTGAACTTCATCGACACCTTTGGTCTTGTAGTAAACACTCTTTCCCTAATTCTCCTTTCCTTTAAAAAAAGAAATGATAAAGATTGTGGATTTTAGTTGTGAATGTGTCAGTGCCTGTGTGCATTTTTGTTTGAAGGTTTTGAAGGTGTGTGGTCTTTTCTTGCATGACTGAGATGGTAAAGCCATCAGAGGGGAGTGACAGTGGATGATACTCTCTACAGGGGGCTGAAGGCTGATACAAGACCTGCCTTAATTAGCTACTTAATGGGTTTCACACCCTTCAACATGCACAAATAAACTCGCACACCACCTACTGCTTGCATGCATTTATAAAGTTTAAGATTTCGTCTAAGGGACAGAGAGCAACCTTTTATCACATTTATTCTTTATGTTAACCTCGGGTGTGATTAAAGTGGAGCCCAAAAGTCCTTGTTACTGTCGCCTTTTGTCTTATTTGGGGACACTTAATATTTAACAACATTATTGATTTGATTGCACAGACACTATTGAAGAACTAAGGGTTAAGCTGTTTTTTCCAGAGCTGCTTTATAGATGACTTGAACTCATTCCATAATTGATAAACTTTACACAGTTATTAAACGGAACTAAATCAGTGATGAACTGACAGTAAAAATGAACTGTTTTCTATTGTCTGCTTTTTAGAGCTGCTGTATAGCAGAATTGAGATTTGTTTGCATCATGAATATGTTGTTTTCCTGTTTAACAGCTACATTTTTAGCATCATTACTCCAGTCTTCAGTGTCACATGATCCTTCAGAAATCATTCTAATATTCTAAACAGTTGAGTATTGGGGATTGTTTGATAAAAAGATCAGCGTTTACCTGCAATTATAGAAATTGATCATTTTATTTAGCAAGGATGCTTTAAATTGATCAAAAATGATGATAAAGACATTAATAATGTTACAAAAAGATTTCTATTTCAGATAAATGTATTTTGAGCAGCAAATCAGAATATTAGAATGATTTCTGAATGATCATGTGACTGGAGTAATGATGCTAAAAATTCAGCTTTGAAATCAGAAATAAATTACATATTAAAAAAATTCAAATAGAAAACAGTTATTTTAAGTGGTAAAAATATTTCACAATTTAACAGTTTTGCTGTACTTTGTATCAAACAAATGCAGGCTTAGTGAGCAGAAGACATCCTCAAAAAACATTAAATTATTTCTGTTCAAAAACTTCTGACTGGTACTGTATATTCTTTTATGTTAACTTTTCATAAAAAACAAAGAGAAATATTTTCAGCTTTAAAAGGGAAAAAAGACTTTTGAACCCAGAATATGTTTGAAAGTATGCATATACACTACCAGTCAAAAGTTTGAAATTTTATTATTATTACATTTTCAATAATGATTCTTCTTATCAATGTTGAAAACCATTTTTTGCACCATAGTGTATCACAGATTCTATCAGCATGATTTTCTTCATCATTGAAAATAAAAAAGATTTTTTTCTTGAGCACTAAATCGGTATACTAGAATGATTTCTGAAGGATTATGTGACACTGAAGACTGGAGTAATGGCTGCTGAAAATTCAGCACAGGAATAAATTACATTTTAATATATGTTAAAATAAAAAAGTTCTTTTTAATTTTAATAATATTTCATATTACTGTTTTTACTTTGTTTTGATCAAATAAATGCTGCCTTGATGAGCATATGGATGTCTTTCAAAAGCATTTAGCAAAATCTTAATTATTCCCAAGTTTTGACTGTATTGTATTAATTCATTAATTTTGAACTTTTCAGTATTGGATAACCAGATCCTGCTTTACAAGCACAAATGTGGCATTAATTATGCTAATAATCTGCCTTTAAACTCCAAAACTTTGGATAAAACTATCTTAAAAGAAGTTTGTCTGTAATAGACACACTTTTGTTCAGGCCATCTGTGCACTCACAAGGTGTTTGAGAAATAGATATATCACAACACATGTCCTTACTGTGTGTCATTTAGTTCTGGCTTCATGTTTCTCTATTTACTGCATGTCTGTGTGTGCGTAATGTATGGGTAAGTGGGTGCATGAGATTTTTTTTTTTAACTAATGAAATCCATAATAGGCCTCTTTACTGCACATTTCTGGTGTCTTTATGTGGTCGCTGTTCCACTTTATAATCTGCCTGGTTATTTTGATGTATAAACTTGGTAACACAGGCATTGTGCCATTAACAAATGCCACCTCTCTCCCCCTCTCGCTGATTTAGAATAGAAACGCTAACGTGTCAAAAGAAGTCTTTTCCCTGTGGATGCAATTAAAATCTTAAAAAGGGAAATGCAGGCTTTGCGCAGTTCCAAAACAGGAATGTGTGCCTGCCTCTGTGTGTGAGTGTGTGTATGGAGAACGCTTACAAATAAAAATCCTTTCCACTGTTTTATAAGTAATCCAATCAGATATGTTTCCATTGTAATGCCTCAAAACAGAGTGTCTTGAAATTAGTATTTTGGAGAAAACAAAGAATCAAAGAAACATCCACACAAGTAACATTTCCATTTGCCTTTATTCATTCTGCTTTTCATTATGTAGTTTTTGTTTTATGTTTTTGTTAAATTTATTTTTTCACCTTTCAGCTTTAAAATTTTATTTACACGTTCAGATATTCAAATTTAGCTTGTAAATACTTGTTTAGAATTACTTTAACTTGCATCTTGAAGCAATATATTTGAACAACCTAGATTCATTAGAAAAACGTGACAAAAACTTAACTATACTTACATTTTATAGCAGTTTCCAGCTGAAATTAACACTAGTGGCAGTCAAACACAACTATGTTTATTCCTTTACACAAATTATTTACGGGGCAGATTACTGATTAATAAAGACTTATTTTCATGTGGTTCCTTGCACCATAATGTTATGTCCTCGACTTTTACCACAGTGCATGATTTGTTGTTTGCATTGCATAAGTAGCTTTGTATGTGTGGCTTTTTTGATGTAGTAAACTTGCTTAATAGCTTGATACATCATTGTACTTGTGATGTGGAGCACTCTGTATGCGTCTGATGATAAAACGACTGAAATAATGGTAGATTTGCTTCAACTAATGCATTATCTCACGTTTTGTGTTGGGTTTAGTAATAGTGGTAAGTTATGTTTAAATTCTACAGAGCATTAAAAGGTTAGTTCACCCAAAAATAGTCGACTATTAGTCGCAAGTTTATTAATAAATGAGCCTTTAATTATTATGAGGCATGCAAAAAAAAAGTGCACGAAAAAAAAGCTTGCCACAGCACAACGGCAGATATAACGGTTATGAATGTGTCTGGGGTAAACAGCAAGGAGACTGCATTAACGTTTTAATAATTTATGTTTGCATGCCTGTATAGATTACATAATCTAAGAATATTGTTTTCTATTTATCTATATGTTTTTCATATCTGTAAGGCAAGTGTAGGAAGAGTTTTGAAGTTTTGCACTCAAGTTCACAGAGAACGAGACAGCAGAAAGCGCATCCTCTTTGCTATCATTATTTTACATTAGCGCAACATCTTGTTGTTATTGTGAGAGTCTTTAAAAATTCGAAAGATACTACTTTGATCTGTATGACCAAAAATGATGGATTATTTTAAGAGAAATTGACCGCACTGTCGTCTCTATCTGTCATGCAGTAAGCACGCTATTGTTCAGCTTCCACACTCCGCACAGAAACTTGAATAGCGCACATTTTTTATAGGTTAACGTTAGATTGAGTGGTGTTGAGATAGGACGTTGGTGTTGCGCATGCGCTGCTCAGAAGTGATGAATGGAAGTGGAGAGAGCTAAACAAAACAACGGTCACAAATTAGAAGTTCAAGACGAGGATTTGTAATGAAAAATGTCTGAGGATTTCGATATAGAGAATCGATGTAGTTTTCTTTCGCTAAAGCAAGGGTCACCAAACTTGATCCTGGAGGGCCGGTGTCCTGCAGAGTTTAGCTCCAACTTGCCTCAACACAGCTGCCTGGAAGTTTCAAGTATACCTATTAAGACCTTGATTAGCTGGTTCAGGTGTGTTTGATTAGGGTTGGAGCTAAACTCTGTAGGGACACCGGCCCTCCAGGACCGAGTGTGGTGACCCCTGCGCTAAAGTAAGGAAAATTTGCTTCCTTTGCTCCTGTAAATAACATTGATTTCATAAGACTCACAGGTGCATGCGCAACACCAATGTCCTATGTCATCTGCCCAGGACGGCTTCCCATGGCCGTAGCCAGCTATGAGGTCACCGAGGTCCGGACCTCGGTAATTTTTTTTTTTTTTTTCAAAAATAAAATGTCAAGCTCTCTGAATGATTATTTAGCCGTTTAAACCACCTCATATCACATGAGTGTTTGCAATTCATGTTGCTGCGAGAAGCTAAATGCAGTGAACGGGGCTTGAGAGCGCTTTGAGTGAGAGCACCGGTTTGTTCCGTTTGTTGCCAGATCCACCTATTATATTATATATATCCACCTGTTTTTTGACTCGTCTTTCCAATTTAGTGTGACACTTTGGGACGTATATGAAGTGGAAAGTTGAACGTTACTGTTAGTGATATAGTAATCTTATTTACAAAACACAAGCTTTGAACTTATTTCGGATATCTTTTTCTTTCTTTTTGTAATTGCTTGTTTTTCGTGGCAAAATCTGGCAACATTGTACATTCATAAAAAAGCTTAGACAATCTGTAACTTAATTGCTGACAGGAAGATACCACAATCGGTAAGACAAACAGTGTTCATTGTTAATATCTGAAATAAATGTATAACACTATCAAAAACAATAGCATACCAATCTGTTTGTTAAAGAATGAAATAGGCTACTATGCCAAATAACGTTAACGCTACTGGCCAGCAGGAAGACGTCTCATGCTCTTTAGTTAACCTTTCGTCATAAAACATTAAATAAAGAAGTGTTTCTCAACTTTTGGGTCGCAAAAACGTTCGGAGTGGGTCGCGGAGTGTGCAGTCAAAGAAACAACAAACCTAATTCTGTTTTTTTTCTGACGCTAGACTATTATTTTGAAAGATGTGCGTGGAATTCTAAAATTATTTTTTATAACTTCTTATAAAATAAAAATTCCCTAACCTATAAAAGAAAAAAAAACCTTTCCAGTTCTGTCAATCATACTGTGCTCGTTGCACGCACTCTTCAATTACACGCGCAAATTTACCATGGTAACAGACCTTATTAGTGCTTTTGTGGGTGTTATTGTAGCACAATTCTTAACACCTTACTTCGGACCTCACTAATTTTCGAACCCTGGTTACGGCCATGTACAACAGTAAGCGCAAGCTAGAGAAAATTAATTTTTGCATTTTGAATATGAATATTTTTCTTACAAAAACACAGATTGGAGCCACGTGAGGCACTTTTTATTATGGATGGATGCATTTTATTGGACTTGCTTTGGTCTGATGACAAGAAACACCCATTGCTATAATAGAGCTTGGAAGTGCCATGATAATTTTAAATATAACTCCGATTGGTTTCGTCTGAAAGAAGGTCATATACACCTAGGATGCCTTGAGGGTGAGTAAATAATGGGCTAATTTTCATTTTTGGGTGAACTAACCCCTTAACCTCTTAAAGCCTCTCACCAGACATTTCTTGTCTGAACTGCAGCTATACATACAACAACCATTGTAATAAAACATTGCCAGAATCAAGTCCATCAGTTTAAAAGTTCACTTCTTAAATTTTTTTTTTTATACTTTTTAATCTAAATTGCTTGTCTTGCACTAGCTGGACTTCATGCATTACATAATCATTTTAGAAAGGTCACGTGTGATGTAGGCGGAACAAAACGATCATTCAAAGAAAGTCAAATGCCCAGAAAAAGGTAAAACAACCAAGTCCTTTTGATTTTGAAGTTGTAGGTGAACATGAAATGGACTTTTTCGCCATAACCTACCTTTTTGAACCAAAGTACACAGATGAAGAACTAACTGCGCGTGTCCTTTGCAATGTGATTTACGTAATGCATGAAGTTGTAGTTGTACGTCGCAGAGCTAGTTCAAAATGACCATTTGTGGGTTTTTTTGGAAAATGGCCGATGGTTTCAGAAAAGACCCTTATTTCTCAGCTAGGATCGTGTAGAGCCCTTTAAAGCTGCATTGAGACTGCAATTTGCACCTTCAATCCGTTGGCTCCCATTGAAGTCCACTATATGGAGAAAAATCCTGGAATCTTTAATTTCTTTGCAACTGAAGACAGAAAGATATGAACATCTTGGATGACATGGGGGTGAGTAAATTAGCAGGAAATTTTTATTCTGGAACTGAACTTCTCCTTTAAATTTTAGAAACAAAAAATGCTTTTAGTACCATTCACTGGACATTTCACTTCAAAGTGTTGTGAAACATGCACAAAGAAACCTAATATCATTTTGCAGAAATGTCGCCACAGGCACGTTTTTTCCAACGAGCCTGGGATGTATTTGAATGTGCGAGCACAAATGAGATTTGAGAGCCACTGTGGAGGGTATTACTTTCAGTGAATATTAATGCATAATCTTGAAGCCAAACTGTCAAGAGTCATATGGACTACTTTTATGGCAGTTTGACAGCATCCGTCCCCATTCATATTAGTTGGAAAGATTAGTATGGAGAAAAAAAAAAGACACAAGGGTTTAAAATGAGGGTGAGTAAATGACAGAACTATCATTTTGTGTGAACTATTCCTTTAAATTTAATACACGTCAAGTCAAACTATTTTCAGATTGTCGCAGAAGTTCTAAAACATAAGAATTTGAACATGTTCCTCAATGGTTTTAAATACTCTAGAACATCAATAAAAGTATGAAAGATTACTCGGAAGCTCTTCATGACCTTCACATGTAGGAGTTGCAGTCCACTTGACAAATTCCACATGGTTACTAATCTTGAATCCATTCTTATTAGTTTACTATACAGAAAAAACTGTGCCAGAGTGGATAGACTTTCATGTGCATTTCTTTGCTATGTGTATATGTGTGTTTACAAATAGATAAAGCAAGAAAGCTATAGTTTTCATTAATGATAAGGATAACTTCTGCTGCACAAAAATATACAGTTTGAGCTTCTCAGGCGCCCCATTTAATCACTTATTCATTCCCCTCTGTCTCTGCTTCAGTAAAATCTCTGCTTGTCTATAGGAGACTGAAAGAACCATGTCAGATATGTAGAAGGGGAAGGAGAGAGAGAGAGAATACACACTTATGCAAACATTGTGGTTTTCTCTTAAAATCCTGTGTGGGAACAATATGGAGTAGCTGACCCTCAAATAACCCACTAAATATCTTAGCGAGGATAGAACACATTAACCCAACCAAGCAAAATAGGCTATAAGCTATATTAGTTATATATAACATACTGTATAAAGTGATCATCAATGTAACACTTAACTGCATTCTTCTGAATGTGTGTTTGTGACACAAACCAGCGGTGCAATGATACAGTCTCGTTTTGTGTGTATGTGATAATGGGTGACATCTCCTGGCATCCCATCACGTAAAGATAAAATAGGGGTGACATACATATGTTTCAGGGCTGTCTGGAGATATTCAAGCGTAGAGTTATCGCGCATGGTCGAGTCAGAGTGACGGGGCTGATAGCATGAGTGCCGCTTTCATGGAGCAAAGATGATACGCTGTTCTTTATGTCTGATGTCACTGAGACACTCGCAGCGGTGTGTGTGTTTGTGTGTATGTGTGTGTTAATGTGGTTGTTGACCTCACAGTCAGAGTCATAAGTGTGTTTGAGTGTGAGTGACATTTGAGATTCTTGCTGAGAGACTCAAGAGGGTTCTGAGTAAATGAGGAAGGAGCACAATTGTCTGTGTGACGATGAAGAGAGATGAAATAGTTCACCTAAAAATTAAAATTATGTCATTGTTACTGTCATGTTTATGAAAAATGTCAATGTTATTGAATAACATTTTTTAATCTGGACATGGACTAAATGCAGATTTTGCAGAGGTGAAAGGACAAGCACCTGTGGACATGGCAAAAATGGTGACAACTTCTCAAACTAAAAACTTATTATTATTATTATTATTATTATTATAGAAGTTACAAAATTTGACAGTATTTTTGTTTCATTCTGCATTTTTTGCAGAACTGAATGCAACTTACATATTTATGTTTAATAAACATACACATCTCTTATGTTCGCCAAGGATGCATTTTATGATCAAAAATGAAAGCAGTATTATTGTGAGATATTTTTACAATTTAAAGCAATTGTTTTTTATTTTTATTATTTAAAAATGTTATTTATATCTGTGATGACAAAGCTACATTTTCTGCATCATTACTCCAGTTTTTTATGGAAGCCCGTTTCTGCCATATAATGGCAACATTATATCTCACAATTCTGACTTAATAACTTGCAACTGCGAGTTACAAAAGTCACAATTGTCGCAAAAGTCGCAATTTCTCAGGATTGTGACTTTATTTCTCAGAATTGCGAGTTTGTCAAAATGGCAAGTTTGTATTACACATTTCTGAGAAAAAAAGTCACAATTACAAAAATGTAAACTTGCAATTCTGAGAAGAAAGTCAGAATTCTCAGTTTAATAAAGTTGCAACTTCTCAGAATTGTGACTTTATTTTGAGAATTGCGAGTTTATGTCAGAATTGCAAATTTCTATAACACAATTATGAGAAAAAAGTCTGAATTCTCAGTTTAATAAAGTTGCTATTCCTCAGAATTGACTTTATTTCTCAGAAAAAAGTCTGAATTCTCAGTTTAATAAAGTTGCAAGTCCTCAGAATTGACTTTATTTCTCAGAAAAAAGTCTGAATTCTCAGTTTAATAAAGTCGCAAGTCCTCAGAATTGACTTTATTTCTCAGAAAAAAGTCTGAATTCTCAGTTTAATAAAGTCGCAATTCCTCAGAATTGACTTTATTTCTCAGAAAAAAGTCTGAATTCTCAGTTTAATAAAGTCGCAATTCCTCAGAATTGACTTTATTTCTCAGAAAAAAGTCTGAATTCTCAGTTTAATAAAGTTGCAATTCCTCAGAATTGACTTTATTTCTCAGAAAAAAGTCTGAATTCTCAGTTTAATAAAGTCGCAATTCCTCAGAATTGACTTTATTTCTCAGAAAAAAGTCTGAATTCTCAGTTTAATAGTCGCAAAAAAAAGTTTGTGCAATTCTATGGAAAAAAAGTCAGAATTATGAGATGTAAACTCGCAATTCTGAGAAAAAAGTCAGAATTCTCAGTTTAATAAAGTCACAGTTTCTCAGAATTGTGACTTTATTTCTCAGAATTGCAAGTTTATGTTTGCATAATTCTGAGGAAAAAAGTCAGAATTTTTAGTATAATAGTCACAATTACTCAGAAGTTAAATTGTGAGATGTAAACTTTTAATTCCAAGAAAATAAGCCTGATTTCTCAGTTTAATAAAGCAATTTCTCAAAATTCCAAGAAAAAAAGATTTTTAGTTTAATGAAGTTGCAATTTCTCAAAATTGTAACTTTATTTCTTATAAAGTACATATCAGAATTACAAGTTTGCATAACAATTCTGAGAAAAAAAGTCAGAATTATGAGATGTAAACAGTTGAAGAAAGTTAGAATTGTGAGATAAAAAAAATTATCTTAAAAATTATCTCGCAATTATCTTAAAAAAAAAATTATTAAGTGGGGGAAATGTGCTTCCATAGTCTTCAGCTGATCCTTTAGAAATCATTCTGATATGCTGATCTGGTGCTCGAGAAAGATTTCTTTTTATTATTAATATTTAAAACAGTTGTGCTGTTTAATATTTTTGTGTAATTGATACAATTTTTTTTATTTTTTTTAGAATTCTTTGGTTAAAAGAAAGAATAATACATAATACATTCATTTGAAATAATAGAATTTTGTAACATTCTAAATTTATTAACAATTAATGTAATGCATCCTTGTTGAATAAACACAAATTTCCTACCACAAAAAAAAAAAGAAAAAAAAAAGAAAAGATATCCTGGACTGGAGTCCATGGCATCAAAAACCCTGTAATAGACCATATATGATGTAGACATGAAACTGTACTTCATAACAGCAATGACCTAACTGAGTGGTTTGTGGAGGTCATTTCATTTTTCTTGCTTTTGCTCATTTTCTTCATGCTTTTCACAGTCTGTAAATGCTTTGGCAAGTGAGAAGCCAATATGAGGCGAAAAATTAAATAAAACAGAGCGAGCGAGCGAGCGAGTGAGAGTCAAAGACCACCTCTTTGTTTCTTGATAGCTTTCACAGATGTTAAACACCAACCGCTCACTCCGAGCTCTTTATTAGCGCCTGATGCCTTTTAGAACATGAGCATGAAAACAGCTCACACACACTTTTCCTCTCTCTCTCTTTTCGCTGTCACTGTCTTTCCATTCATCCTTTGGCTTTTTCTTTCACACAAACCCACAAATGGCCATATTTACTCTGCCTGAAGTACTCACAGAGTGACTGTGTGTGTGAATATGTTCAATATTGTGCCATGTTTCCCCCTTCTGAGAGTCAGATTAAAACATGCTGTGTCATTAAGGTTCATGAGGAACATTTCTCAAGTTTTGCTTTCCTCTCAAAGTGTGTGTGTGACATGTTCTTGCTTAATTTATTTAGCCTTAAAACAGTAAAATAATGAATTCCATAAAGTTGGACTCAGACTTACAGTGGGTAATGATGTTTTTCATGTATGTAATTGTCTGTGTGTGTGAGTGTGAGTGTGTGTGTGTGTGTGTGTGTGTGTGTGTGTGTGTGTGTGTGTGTGTGTGTGTGTGTGTGTGTGTGTGTGTGTGTGTGTGTGTGTGTGTGTTTGTGGGTTAGGGCTCTTATGAAGCTGAACTAATGCGACTCTGTTGTAAATCACACTAATAAGGCCGCAGCCGATCACACACTCACTCATTCCTCTCTTTCCTCATCCCTCGCTCTCCCTCTCCCCCTTTCCTCTCCTCCGTCGGCCAATAAATAACCTCCGGCCTGGCTGCGGACATAACGCTCAAACTACAAAGGTTCGCCATCCCATATTTTCTGCGCAACGATGTCTGAAAAGGTAGGAGGGACCGCTGCTATCAGCAAATGAAATGCCATAAATGTGATTCATGAAGGAATGAAGGCGTCAGCTTATTCCTCCATCTTATCGCTCTATCACCGGCTCCTGCTATTTTTTCCCCGTACTTGATCCCAATTATCTTTCGCTCAGAGTTCCTGTAGTATTCCCTGAGGCCCCGCCCACATTTGGCATGTTGCCATGGGGACAACTGTCTGAGAGAATGTTCTCATGGCTCATGATGTCATAAATTATCGCCACCGCTTCCCTCTCCACTTATCAGAGGAAGATAGAGATGTCTTCCCTGCAGACAGATTGAGAGGGGAGGAGAAAGGGGGGAAGATGATGTTTATGAGAGAAAGTTAGAAAGAAAGGATGGGAGTATGTGGTCTGGTGTGTGTATGTGCTGTGATACTGAGCTGTTGATATTTTTGTGTGTGTAATAAATGAGTCAATGGTTTAAAAACTTTCATGATGAGGTCGTAGTGTGGGGGGCGACTGATCCCCTCTGGCCTCCAACACACTTCCTCCTCTGACCTTCTCCACTATATATAACACACATATTACACTTTAAAAGTTTTGGGTCTCTAAGATTTAGTTTTTGAAAAATGTTTCTTATGCTCACCAAAACTGTTTATTTGATTATATATAATATATATAAAGCAACACTATTGTGAAATATTATTATAGTTTAAAAGAACAGTAAAATGTTAAAAATCATTCGTGTGATACAAAGCTGAATTTTCAGCATCATTACTCCAGTCTTCAGTGTCACATGGTCTTTCAGAAATCATTCTAATATGATGATTTAGTGCTCAATAAACTTTTATTGTCACTGAAAATAGTTCTTGTGGAAACCATCAAACATTTTTTACAGGATTCTCTGATGAGTGAAACATTCAGAAGAACAGCATTATTTTTATACAGAAATATAGTCACTATATCACTATATATATCACTTTTTATTAATTTACACTGCGAGTCAAAAGTTTTTGAACAGTAAGATTTTAAAAAAGCCTCTTCTGCTTGCCAAGCCTGCATTTATTTGATTCAAAGTACAGTAAAAACAGTAGATTTTTGAAATATTTTTATTATTTAAAATAACTGTTTTATATTTATATTTAAATATATTTTAAAATGTGATTTATTCCTGTATGCAAAGCTGAATTTTCAGCAACATTACTCCAGCCTTCAGTGTCTCATGATCCTTCAGAAGTCATTCTAATATGCTGATTTGCTGTTCAAGCAATATTATTTTCAATATTTAAAACAGTTGAGTACATTTTTTGCATTTTTGAATTATACACTATACCATTCAAAAGCCTGAAGTCAGTATAATTTTTTGGGAAAGAAATTATGAACATTAATACTTTTATTTAGCAAGGATGCTTTAAATTGATCAAAAGTGATGATGAACATTTAGAATGTTACAAAATATTTCTTTTTTCAGATAAATGCTGTTCTTTCTATTCTTTCTAAATGCTGTGCTTTCTATATCTTTCAACTTTCTATTCATCGAAGAAACAAAGAAAAAAATTCTACTCAGTTGTTTTCAACATAATAATAATAATAATAATAATAATAATAATAATAATAAATGTTTTTGAGCAGCAAATCAGAATATTAGAATGGTTTCTGAAGGATTATGTGACTGAAGTAAAGATTTGCAAAAAATTCAGCTCTGAAATCACAGGAATAAATTACATTTTAAAATATATTCAAATATAAAACAGCTATTTTAAATAGTAAAAATCTTTCAAAGGTTTACTGTTTTTGCTGTATTTTGGATCAAATAAATGCAGGTTTGGTGAGCAAAAGAGACTTGTTTAAAAAAACAATAAAATCTTACTGTTTGCAGCCTTCATTTATCTCACACATAATCTCTCTCTATATTTATTTCTAGTCAAATTAAGACATGTATCACTGTGTTTCATAGGATTCTGTCAGTTTCACGTTTTTTCATAGCATTTTCCCTGACTGTGCCATATGAATCAGAAGGCATGAAACTGTTGCAGAACCACTGTTTTTTAATCACAACCAAAACAGCAGACGGAATGAATGAGAATGCAAATTCAATCTCTGACAGCAGGTGGCACTTATGAAACAGCAGCGATAATGCTTGGCCTGTTACTGCTGTAAACAAAGCGGTATGCTTTTAAATGCTACATTAATATGCATTATATGGAGGTAAGATGAAAAAAAAAAAAAACCATCTAAACGTCTTCCAAAGACAGTCAGTTCCTCTCAGAGAAACATTCATATAAACCCCCACCCACAATGTAGTATTTAGGATTTTCTTCCAATATTTTTGTGCATCGTGAATAGTGAACTGATATGCATGCTACAATATTTTCTCCTCTTTGCATTATTTTTCACCATCTCTGGCTTCTGATAATGGCCGTTTACAGTTTGCCCAGTTAAAAAATAAATTTAGTGTTATTAATAGTTTTACACGTTCTCCAACCATTAGTCTAAAGTGTATGCAGTTAATAGAGGTTGCCAGGTTTTTACAAAATTGCTACCAATTGCTACTCAGAACTATCCCAATTGCGTTTTGAAGGGGAGTCCCCTAGTAAAAATAGCTTTCTGGGTTTTTTTTTTGGCAGGGTTCAATGGGTGAAAATTCCGTGATCTACGTTGCTTAGCCACTTGTACCAGTATGCTGTTTTTTTTTTTTATTCACACCAAGTGTGTAATTTGAACCGGCATATCGCCCAGCCCTAAATGTATCTTGAATCTTAATTGGATTTTAACTGAATCCCAAACAGCCAGTGTTTGTGTGCGTGACAGCTTGAGTGTCCTGCTTAATATTTTTGTAGAAAACTGTGATTCTTTTTCTCCAAATTCTTTGAGTAATTTTTTTTTTGAATGTCAATGAGCTTATTCTCTCTCAGAAACTCCTCTCAACTACTAAAAGTCAGTGCAAAATGCTCAAAGTATATCTTTATCTGTCAATCACATTGTAAGCCCTCTTGATTTTATTGTACTGCTAGAGCTTACAATCAGAAACAGATTGTTACTCCCTTTAATCAGTTTCTCTACCAATGGCTATTTAACTAAGTTGGTGAATGGTCAGGCAACGACAATCATTATATACACAAGTGCCACTCTAAAACCCAGTGCCAAGGGGCAAGAGCATGCACATGTAATTGACCATATAAATACGGGTTTCTTTTAAAAATGTGAAATAGTTTTTTTCTTTGATCTAATATTAAACCAACATGTTTGACCTTTTGCTTGTGTTTATGTAAGTTCAATGGGAGTTGCAAAATGTAAATCTGTATGTGTTTATTGTTGAGTGCATGGTTTATGTACATGTGTGCTGTAATGTATATCCATATGGACTTTTATGCATTATGCTTCAGCTAATAAACCTCAGGACATTAATGTAGTGTTAATCCAGGTGCTTCCAAACAGGCAGCCATTACATTTCTCTCCAGTCATGACCTCCCTATCTTAGCCTCATTAAGTCTGGAGAAAAACCTCCTACCTACCATAACCACAGACAAAATACTAACCTCTCGCTCTCTCTCCAGGATATCATGAGTGTTTTTGTAAGCCCAGCTAATTAGTTTCTCTCTCTCTCTCTCTTGCTCCCTCTATATTTAACTGGTCATCAGTGGTCGTAAATGTGCTGTTGATTTGGTTACTTCCTGAGACAATGGCAAAATTGTTTTATGTGCCATTCAATTAGCAGCTGCTGCTGGGCCGCTCCATCTGGAGCTCTTTATGCTGAGAGAGTGATGAGGAGAGAGAGAAGTGCAAAGCCACAACCTCCGCTGATGGAGGACCAAATGACAGGGAGAGCCGTGGCGTCCCCAAAAGCCTGGGCCCAAACAGAGAAGGAAGGAGAAGGAAAGTCTTTTAGCATTTCAAGAGTACTTCAAGTGCCTGACCAGTCTGTGGACTTAGAAAGAATGCCCCACAGATCATTTATTATATCATTTTGAAAATGCCCATTTTAAGTGGAAGCAGAGACACGCTGCTTTCGTGCATGTCTCTTTAAATGCAAATAAGCTGCTGCTCCCTGCCGCCTTTTCCAGAATAAGGCTGTGCCTTTACAGCTCGTACCTTGGATACTCTGCTAAAAAACATCTGGTTTGGTTTTGATTATCATGTTTATAGCACTGAAATCATGCGTTTTAAAGCCGTTTCAGGGCTCTACGTGCAACCATTTCAGTTGCATTGAAAATTACTGCGTGCAACTATGAACAAATATTTAGGAGCACCATGTGCGACTGACCTGATCAGCATATTTGTGTTTGCACTGAGGGGAGGTTTCAAAGGTTTCTATGTGTTTTTGCAAGGTTAAGTAATGCATCACAGACATATCTCACAAATCCTTTCATAAAACAAAGCATAGAGAGTCTAGAGAGATTCATTGTGCACTGTAGAGAGCTTCATTGATTATAATGGAACTTTTTGAGATTGCAATGAACTAAGATGAGTAACAGCTTTTAATGATTTTCAAGGGAGTTTGTAAATGAAATATTGATTTAATGCAACAGCTAAATAAACAAGAAGTTAATATTAAGTGACTTGCATGTTCTGACTATAAAACTATTGCATGATTTTGCTCTATTTCGCTGTCAAAAATGGTCTGAAACAAGTCACAACTAAGCCACTGTGCATCTCCATTCAAACAGTGCATTGTTTCGTTTATGCATGAAGGTGCCTTTTTAAACTAATCTAGAGAGTCAGTGATTCAATTTCCCATTCATAAAGACAGTCACTTGCTTCATTCCTGAATAAATCAGCCATTTGAACGAATCAAATGAATGCATGATTTGTCGCTACCTACCGGCAGATTTAGTTCATTTTTAAACTATCTTTTCAATTATTTAAATAATTTAATATTTCTGTATTCAAAATTTTGTTTTTAAAACGTTAATTTATGAATTTGATTGCACTCATGCCACATCTGAACCTCTTTAAACATATGAAAACCTACAAGCAACTTTTGTGTTCTTCTGTGCCAACTGTGTAGGACAAATACATTTTGTTAATACTGATTTCATTTGATTGGTAACTTTATTCTTATTCTACTTGTTCTTATTCTGTTGTTTTATTTAGACATTTTAAAATGCTTAAAAATTTAATTTAAAAAATTACATAAAAAGATGACATACTTTTAATAAAGTTGCCAAAGATTCAAATATCACCTCATAATGGGAAGGCAAATTTTTGATCAGATTTTAAGGAACATTTTTTTTTAAATTATTAATTAAAAGGTGCTCCTGAAATTTTGACTCGGCTTCTAATTTTTTAAATTTAGGAGCACAAGTGCTTCTAAAAGGAAAGTAAGCGTAGAGCCCTGCATATTAGTTTAAACTAACGATATAGGGTTTTCTAACCACACACATCCGAAGCATGCGCACAGAATGCGGCTGTCGCATGGTACTAAACTACATTCTCTTTTATGTCTTATTGTGCTTAAACTGTCAAATACACACAGGTTTATGTTAAAAACACACAGGACTTACACAAATTGCATGTTGATATTAGATCTGTGTGGCTGGGACTCTAAACAGTGTTCTGTGCTCATCTATGCAGCCAACGACAGAAATGTTAACATGCTTTGCTCTTTTGTCATGGCGTTACAACTGGTACACCATTGTCGCTTGTAAAAATAAAATGGCAGCGCTGTGGGAAGAAACGTGCAAAGGGGAAGTAATATTATAATAAAATCCCCGTGACTTTGTTTTTTAGCTTGTAGAAAAAGGCTTACTAAAACAAAATTACTGGGTTGTCCTTTTTCATGTTTTCCCGGGTTGGTAGATGCACTGGCGAGCCGATTATAGCACTTTAACATGGAAAAAGTCAGATTTTCATGACATGTCACCTTTAAATCAATTCTAAATTTAATTGGTGTCCATAATTGCATATCCCCACAAACAAATGAGTCACATTTTGGCACAAACATGTTTGTAGCCATATTTGAATATGAAATACTTCAAGTATTTTATTGCATATCCAAAACATAGGTTTCAGAACTATTGGCACTCTCTAAGAATATTTAATGCCAAACAAAGTGGCGGCTGTTATGAAATCCTATGCTTTACAGTTGGTCTCTGTTTCCAAGAACTGTATTGCTGCCTTTCTCCAATTCTAGTTTCCCTAGGGTATAAATATGAGTTTGCACGCATGTAAAATACCTTTGTCCATCACCATGGGTAAAACCGCAGAGCTTTCAGCAGAAAATTGACAGATGATTGTTGAACTGCTTAGATCAGGTAACAGATATAAAAGAATACATAAACAGTTAGAAATACCACTAAGCACAAAGGCTAAAATCAAAACGTTTCAGAAGTCTGGAACAACTGCGGATTTGCCAGAAAATTATGCATGGGGATTTTGCCCCCACACTGAGTGAGCAACACGATGAGAGAGGCGTAGTGGAATCCAGGGGTCATGGGCTCCGAATTCCACACTTCAGAATCAGCTGTTAGATGACACGTCAACGTCAACAAGCGCTTAGGAAAGGACACACAAATGAAGCCATTACTGGGCACAGACCACAAACTGCAGCGCCTGAGCTTTGCAGAGAGTTATATTTCAACTGGAATTGTGTCTTGTGGTCAGATGAGACCAAAACTGACCTTTTTGCCCATATACAATATCATAATTTTTGGTGTCAGAGAAATGCGTGCAAGGAAAAGCACCTGACACACACAATAAAATATTGTGGTGGATCTTTGGTGCTTTAGGGCTGTTTTGCTTCTAGTGGTCTGGAGATATTTCCAAAGGTGAATGGTAAAATGAATTCCACAGAGTACTACACTTTTAAAAAACACATAATTTTAGCAGAAAACTGACATGAAATGCAATGGTAAAACATTTCAATATATATAGCATCATGTGGCTTTCTGTTTTACCTGTTGTTTTATTCTGGTGGTTATCAGTGTGTTTTACAGCACAACATAGTTTTAAGTAAATCATATATGTTATATTATAATAATATATGGTTGTGACTAGTAAAACATACAGCCTCCAAAATGACATTCTATAATGCTGTGAACATTGTCGCTGTATTTTTTTAGTAAGCTTTACCACGGCTGCCCGAAACCTGCTTGCTTCTGCCAGGAGGTCCAGACTTGGCCACAGTTTGGACCTTTCAGCAAGATTATATCACAGAAATGGTTTCTAGGAACATAACGTGTTTTATGAAGGCCACCCAGTCTTGGGATTTGAATCTTATTTAAAACACAGGATTTTTTGTACCTTAAGTATTTGACTCCATAAATGTTGTTCTTGAAGTGAACAATCTTCTACTTTCTCCTGCTGAAGAGTAATTTCAGAGCATCATCTCTGACAGTAGCTACGGTGTTTCCTGGATATCTGTATTTTGTGTATTTCTAACATAGTGCTTTGCTTTCACAATATAGAGTTGAACTTTAGACTCATCAGACCGCAGTTTTCTTCTTAAGCTTTTCAGGTTTTGTCAATTAGCTTCTAACAAACTCCAGGCGTTACTTAATATTGGCCGTCCTTTGAAGTGGTTTTCTTTCAGCCGTTCTCTGAAAGAGGCCGAATCTGCTGGAGAGACTGTTGATGTCGGAACATTTTTTGTTTTTCATTTTAGTCAAAGAGTTTAAGTTGAGAGATCTCGTAAACGTCAGTGATATTTACTGTGCAGTCAAGCATTTGAACACAAGTATGTGTCAAATTAACAACAGTAATAAAGCATTACTGTGTTTGTGATTTAATAAGATAAATATTTCACTCAGTATAAAGGTGTGTGTATATATACAGATCAAATAGTTTTCAGATAAAGTGTGTGTTTAATATATTTGTAGAAAACAGAGTGTTTTATACATTTGGCTTCTGTCAGAATGATTTGAAAATTACAGAAATAGTTTGCTACACTGCCAGTCAAAAGTTTTTAAACTGATTTTTTGTAAGATTAGTAATGTTTTTTTGAAGAATTCTCTTCTGCTCACCAAACCTGCATTTATTTGATCCAAAGTACAGCAAAAACAGTAAAATTGTGAAACATTTTTACTATTTAAAATAAATGCTTTCTATTTGAATATATTTTAAAATGTAATGTATTCCTGATCAAAGTTAATTTTTCAGCATCATTACTCCAGTCTTCAGTGTCACATGATCCTGTAGAAATCATTCTAATATGCTGATTTGCTGTTCAAGAAACATTTTTGTTAATATTGTTATCAATATTAAAAACTGAGTACTTTTTTTCAGGATTCTTTAAATGGAAAGATCTAAAGATTAGCATTTATCTGAAATAAAAAGCTTTTGTACATTATAACTTGAAATCAGTATAATTTTTTAATTTTTGAGAAATTAATACTTTTATTTAGCAAGGATGCTTTAAATTGACCAAAAGTGATGATAAAGACATTTATAATATTACAAAAGATTTCTATTTCAGATAAATGCTGTTTCCATTCATCACTGAAACCTGAATAAATTCTACTCAGCTGTTTTCAACATAATAATAATAATAAATGTTTTTTGAGCAGCAAATCAGAATCATGTGACTGGAGTAATGATGCTAAAATTTCAGCTTTGAAATTACAGAAATAAATTACATTTTAAAATATATTCTAATGGAAAGCAGTTATTTTAAAGTAAAATAGTAAAGTAAAAATATATATAGAATTTATAGTAAAATATTTATAGTGAAATATTACTATTTTTGTACTTTGGATCAAATAAATGCAGGCTTGGTGAGCAGAAGAGACTTCTTTAAAAATATTAATCTTCCTGTTAAAAAACCTTTGACTGGTGGTGTATATGTACAAATTGTTGAATAAAGCATGATAATACTTCTTAATTTGTAGTAGTGAAGTCATGCATGTTTTTTTGTTTTTGTTTTTGCGCACTTTGACAATATTATAGTGCTGCAGGTCAGATATAGTCTTATTGTGAGACAGACAGATCTTGTACTGGATACATTTTTGCACAATACAAATAAATCTGTCCCCGATTTGTAGTTGCTTGGTGACATTGTTGATTAGAACAAACCATAAAATGGCTTTGGCTGCTTGAACTGTTAGGTGAAGTGCGGCTGCTACCCAAAAACAAATTCTGTGTTTTAAATGGTGGGTAGTTAGCATAACAATTACCTAGTTATGCAAGTATACACTTAAAGAGAGAGTTCACCCAAAAATGAAAATTCTGTCATTAATTATTCACCCTCATGTCGTTCCAAATGCGCAGGACCTTCGTTCGTCTTCAGAACACAAATTAAGATATTTTTGATGAAATCCAAAAGCTTTCTGACTCTGCATAGACAGCAATGCAACTGACACATTCAAGGCCCAGAAAGGCAGTAAGGACATCGTTTAAAAAGTCTAGTGGTACAACCTTTATACTTTTGTGTGCAAAGAAAACAAAAATAACGACTAAAATTATGGCAGCACAAACTGCCTTTCAGACATGTAGTCTGTTTCTGATGTTCACATTTGAAACCATTTCCCTTTTTGGATTAATGTCAATGTAATTTTCTGTGATTTTTGTCTCTGAGGGGAATTACTGGAGTGGTACTGACTGTGTACTTTAGTTTTAGTGATGCTTGACTGTGTATGTATGTATGTGTGTGTGAAGATGGTCCTTCTTGATAGTTCCTGGGTGGAATGTGCGAGCAGACGCTGTCATCGCCCGTTGCTGTGGCACCTCCTCATGGCAGTGTTTTCCTTAGCGATAGCATTATTTTGACTAGTCCAGAGTTTCTGAGATGGATGAAGGAATGGCAGGAGAGACATATGAAGGGATGGAGGGAGACTGTTTTCCTTTCTGTGAACGTGTGATAGGAGGTGGGCCTGATGACAGATAGAGCAAACAGAGCGTACGCAGAACAAGAAAGAGAGAAAGTGAACAATAAGAATTTGAGACTGAAAAACTGAATAAGAGGAAGACTAAATGCTATTTAAAGGGATATTTCACGCAGAAATGAAAATTCCTTTGAGCACAAAAGAAAATATTTTGAAGAATCTTGGTAACCAGTTGGTGAAATGTTGAAGGTAGCCATTGAGTATTTGTGTATAGTATGGAAAAAATACTGTAAAAAATCAATGGGTATTGTCAGCTGTTTGGTTAACCACATTCTTCAAAATATCTTTTGTGTTCATTTTCCTTTTTGGATGAACTATCCCTTGAATGTATAGTATATCTAGAGTTTTGGACTTAAGTACATAATACATAATGGAAGTCTTTTGTAATATCTAAAAATATCTAATTTGTAAATTATTCTGTTTTGTCATTTTTACATTTTAGTGTCTTGAATGACACGAGTAAAGCATGAGCAGCAAACAGTTTGCACATTGTTAGTATTAATTCATATTGTAAACATGTTAACATAATACGGGTGTAATATGGGCACAGTGACAATAAATGCTGCTTGCTGACAAGATGTCCTGTAAACACCAAAATTTGCTCATAATTCTTGTATAAACAATTCCTGTATAAACAAATCTAATGATACAAAGATATTTCTGCTTAAAAAATATTCCAGATGCCTGGCCAGTTTTTAGATGGTCTTCTAGAACATCCAGAAGCTAGCCTAAAAAAGCAACGTTTTATTCAGGTTTTTTTTCCAAATTCCGTTTTTAATTTTTTTTTATTCAGTTTTTGTGTTTTAATTTTTCTAGACTTTTAATGGTTAAATAATAATAATAAAAAAAAAAAATCAAGAAGCATGTCTAATTAATTGAAATCATGAAACCTAAACAATTTAATAGCAATGTATTAAAAATTTAACAAAAATTAAATTTTTAGGGCCCTATAAAATACCCCCCCCCCCCCAAATTCTGTTTTATTTTTACCAAATTCTGTTTTGTCCATGAATTTTCTAGATTCCGTTTTAATGGTTTCATTAAATTTGAATAACCAAAAGCATCTCTAATTAATTGATTGTATATATATTTTTTTAATTCTATTTATTTATTTATTTTATTTTCAGAAATGCTGTGTTGTGTATTTATATTTTTCTGGTAAATAAATTCTGGTAAATAATTTTTTTGGTAAATAGTTCTTAAAATAATGTTTTAATAATAATTTTAATATTAGTAGTAGTGATATCATTACATTTTATTAGGGCTGTCAGTTTAACGCATTAACTGAATTATGAATTAAATTATGAATTCGCGTTTTGAATGAAAAGTGTGAATCAATGATTCAAAAGCCCATTCATAAAGAGAGCCATTTGCTTAATTACTGAAAGAATCAGCCTTTTGAACGAATTGAATGAATGAATGAATGGATGACTCATGGAATGGAGACATTTATCGCCACCTGCTGGCAGATTTAGTTTCTTATTTAGAGTATAATTTCATTAAAATAGTAATAATAATAAAAATAAAAACAATAAAGGGATATTTTAAATTAAACTCTGTCATCATTTACTCACCTCATGTTGTTTCAAAACTTTCTTTTATGGAACATAAAAGAAGATATTTTGTAGACTGTAGCTAACAAACATGTTATGGTTACTAATTTTCATTGTATGAACAAAAATACTAAAATGTTTCTCAAATTATCTTTTTTTATGTCCCATAGTTTACGTTAGGCCGTTGCAGCCTAAATGTTTGTGTAATAAATGTTATGTTGAATCAAATAAAATATTTCTTTCTTAAGTTACAATTTGTAGTGTCTAATTAATACTTTCTCATTTAACACAAAAATAGCTTTAAATAATCTTTAGTGGGTATTTTCAGTCAAATATGTTTTACGATTAATGTATTTCAATATATATTTCTGTTACAGTTTCTTCAAGTTAAACCAAACTTTTATTTTGACGGTTTACTGTAAAGACTTAAGTTTCTGTTTGTATATGATATGACCATTGTTTTTCTCAAAAGAAATGGTAAAATGCTCATGAAGTGACTCTCTGAGCAGTTCTAGAGATTGTTTATGTGTTCATGTACTCGTATATTGAGGCGGCATAGTTTTTAATACTTAAGGTTAATTATAATAATACAAGAACAAGGCTGTAATCAATATTTTTTTCAGAAACTGTAACTGATTAAAATCCACAAATAAAAAGTTTTAATCTTAGTACTATGTAATTACAAATCCTTTTAAAAGAGAGAAAAATATATAGGCCTGGACCAGCCTTGACTGCTGTTATGTCATTTTTTTTTAATTTTTTTTTTACTTGAGGAAAGTCTGGCAGGTTACTCCTTGATGTAAATACATGTTCCTAACAGAGCAGCCCACTGCTCATGCCCTGACCTTTAACCTTTGACCTCAGAGCTCACCATGTGGTGTCAGCGCTGTCTCGCTGTTTCTTCACTTGAACATATTGGGCTGCGTTATACACCCACCCGCACAAACACACACTCCTAAAAAGCCATGTTTCATGTATTTAACATGTTTGTTCGTGAGCATTCAGTTATAAACATTGCTGACACTGCCTTTTTTAAACTAGCTCGAGGAACTAAAGTTTGCTGAATTTCTCTGATGTGTTCTGTACGTGTGTATTTTAAGCATTTCTCTCGTCTCTAGATTAAATTAGCAACTCTAGCCATGCAGGGTCTGGGTAGTTAAAACTCTAAGTTTGGTTGAGGCCATCTAAAAACTGCCTGATTGTAAATATCTTCCACCACAGTGCTCAGATCTGCTGTAATGACACGATGTATGTGGTAACAATGCAGCGCGAGCCTCACAATCTGTCATTATGCTTTATGAAGGACCCAAACATGTGGCTCTTTATGGACAAACCGCAGAGTCAATCACACGTCCCCTTCTGTTGGCACTGGACATATAGACAAACATATGCATGTATAAATACTTGAGAATACACAAGAATTACGCGAGAAGCCAAAATGCATAAAATATAGGGATTTTTAAAGGTGATATATCTTGATAATGAAATTTTGTTGTTGTTTTTGCATTCCCATACGCAAATCAATTTCTCCTCTTGTTTTTTTTTTTTTGCTAAAAATCTAATAATAAACTATTTGACTTGACTTAAATGTGTATATACAGGTGAATTCAAAAGTTTACATACACCTTGCATTATTTTACCAAAATAAAAGAGATAATACAAAATGCATGTTTTACATAAAATATGTTTACATATAGTCCACAAGAGAAAATAATAGTTAAATTTATAAAAGTGACCCTGTTCAAAAGTTTACATACACTTGATTCTTTAATCTTTATACTGTGTTGGTACCTGAATGATCCACAGCTGTTTTTTTTTTTGTTTTTTTTTTTGTTTAGTGATAGTTGTTTGTCCTGAACAGTTAAACTGCCTGATGGTCCCACAAAGACTTGGGTTTTTCAGCATTTTGTGTATTTGAACCCTTTCCAACAATGACTGTATGATTTTGAGAGCCATCTTTTCACGCTGAGGTCAAATGAGGGTCTCAGCTATTACAGAATGTTCACTGATGCTTCAGAAGGAAACGCAATGCATTAAGGAGTGTAAACTTCTTTTTTTAATTTGAAGATCAGGGTAAATTTTACTTATTTTGTCATCTGGAAAACATGTAAGTATCTTCTGTAGATTTTGAAGGACAGTACTACATGGAAAAATTATTAGGGATGCACGATATGAAATTTTTTTACCGATACCGATGGCCGATAATTAAGTCCTTCTTGTGGCCGATACCGATACGTTCATATTTTTATATGATAATTTTGTGCACCCAGGAGAATACAAAATCTGAGATAAACTGATGAAATGTATATTACTCCTATATATCTGGGTCTAACAATCATAGCAAACATCAGTCCTGACTCTTCAAAAATGTTTTTATTTTTTGTGTAAGGGACCACAATTCTAAATAAATAAAATGCTTTGACATTTGTCAACCTGGAAAAAATGAAAAGTGCATCATGGAGTAACGTCAGATGTCCAAATGTCTGTTAAAGCTTCTTATTGATCATGTTATGAATGTGTGCAGCAACCAAATCGTACAAGGCGGGGAATAAAACATCAGAATCGAGATAAAAACATCAACTTTTCAGAATGCCGCAAGCCCAACGCAGGTCATGTGACACGAACCAACCAATCAGCTTCACCCGTTCCCTTAATAACATTGAAAGCACTGCCAAGGTGGAGAAACAGCTTATCATAGCTGTACAGGAATAACCAATTATAAATAAATTTAATAACAGAGGTACTGCAAGCGATTTTTAATGCTGAAAATCCCATTTATCCTTTGCTGAAACTTCCACGTCTTTATGGAGAGCGCAGGTCATGGTTGCTTCGCAACGACAGACGCCACAGCAGAGCAGGCTACAGAGCGGTTTGGAAAGAAAGAGAAAGCGGCGCGTCTAGCGTTTTCCACGCGTTTTTAGGCGCGACATGTGAACGGCCCCTAAAACAGATTCACCGCGATGACAACCTCTGAAGTGAGACTTGTTGTTTTAAAACTTGACGGCTTTTTACCTCCTCTCAGAATCCTTGCTAAACATGTGTTGCAAAATAGCAATAGCATCGTCCTCATCTGCCACCGCGAAAAACTTCCAGACCGGCGAAGACGATGATGACGACACAGATGATGACGTATTACACGTGACAAAGTCTGAGAGTCGTAATGCATGGTTTTTCCTTCCAAAGCATCAATGAACGTTTGAACCATCTGTAATAGTTGCATATGAGTCCCTTACTTGTCCTCAGTGTGAAAAGATGGATCTCAAAATCATATAGTCGTTGTTGGAAAGGGTTCAAATACACAAAAATGCTGAAAAACCAAAGAATTTGTGGGACCTGAAGGATCTTTCTGAAGAACAGATGAATCAGGACAAACAAGAGACTCATGAACAACTATCACTAAACAAAAAAAGCACAGCTGTGGATCATTCAGGTAACAGCACTGTATTAAGAAAGTGTATGTAAACTTTTGGACTTTATGTAAACGTCTTTTATGCGAAATATCAGTAATAAATAAAATAAAAACATGCATTTTGTATGATCCCTCTTATTTTGGTCAAATAATTACCATTTTGCAGATTCTGCAAGGTGTATGTAAACTTTTGACTTCAACTGAATGTGTGTGGAGAAAAGGAAATAATTTGTCAGTTACTCAACAAAACCTCCAAAGGGCACTGGGTTATAATCTTAGGCGCGTTATGAACAAAAATCCTGGGTTGTTAGATATTACCAGGTTTGTAAAGAACTGTGAAAGAGTGGGAGAGCGAATGAGGCGATAAGAAGGGGCAAAGGGCCAAGGCGAATGAGAGAGTGGGCTGTGTGATTTGTGGCTAGTAATAAAGGTGGTGTATGTGGTCTGTTGTTTTAGTGTGATAGAGCAGAGCTGGTCAAACTCCCACTATAGGAATGCACGACTCACACTTTATCTTTAATGCATTGAATCACACTTGCGTGTACAATGCAGATGTCTTTTTAAAAAAAAAAAAGAGAAACAGCAACAGGTAACGTGGGAACTGTTGCATCAGGTGTAAATTTAAATTTGGGTCATGTACAGGCTGATACACACACTGACAGAGGTCACACACGGGCCACACACGATGCGCAAGCTTCTTGTTAACACGTTGTCTGTGGAGATGTAGTGTCAAAGGCACCCAAATAAACACCGACGGCAAACTTTCACTCCAGCAGATGAAAATATTAAACAATGTACGCTCTCAGAAAAAAAGGTAGCTGTTAGTGGAGGGATTAAAATGTACAATTTAGGTACTATTATGTGCATTTTAGGTAGATACTAATGAATTATTAATTTGCATGGGTACATAAGGTATTTGTGAGAAATAGTCACAATTGCAAGATTGTCTCAATTCTTTTTTTCTTTTAAAAAGTTTGTATCTTGCAATTCTGATGTTGTTGTTTTTTTTGCAATTATGAGTTTATATCTTGCAATTTTTTTCCAGAATTGCACTGTGATGTAAACTTGCAAATTGTGAGAAATAAAGTCAGAATTGCTAAATAATTCTCGCAATTCTGACTTTTTTTCTTGCTAATACAAGTTTGTATCTCGCTATTACTTCTATTTTTTTCTGACTGACTGCATTGTTGATTGTTGCAAAAAATTAAGTCAATTAATTAAGACAATTCTGACTTTTCTTGCAAATGTGAGTTTGTATCTGGTTATTCTGACTTTTTTACTCACAAATGCGAGTTTGTGTCTTGCAATTCTGACATTCTTGCGAATGCAAATTTGTATCTCGAAATTCTGGCTTTTTTTTCTCTTGCAATTGTGAGTTTATATCACCTTTTTTTTCAGAATTGCATGATATAAACTCTCAATTCTGACTTTTTTCTTGCAAATGCAAGTTTATATCTTGCAATTCTTACTTTTTTCCTCACAATTCTGACTTCTCAGAATTGTGTGATATAAACTCACAGTTGTGAGATATAAAGTCAGAATTACGAGATAAAAACTCGCAATTCTGACTTTTTTCTCACAAATGCAAGTTTGTATCTCGCAATTCTAATTTTTTTCTTGCAATTTTTTTCTTGTTTCTACTACAAACACAGAACTAAAAATATAGTTTATATTACACTTTTAATATATATTTTATATTTCACATAGTTTATATTTCACATAGTTTATATTACATTTGGAGAAAAAGTCAGAATTGCGAGATGTAAACTCGCAATTGCAAGAAAAAAGTTAGAATTATGAGATAAAAAGTTGCAATTGTTTTTTTTTTTTCACTAAAATTAAGTATCCTTACAATAAAATGAGTAAAACTGGGTTTTCATGAGTTTATCATATCCCATTGGCAATTTTTCTCCCTTGTTAAAAAAGTGTCTTGTTGCAAGGATGTTTAGATATTTGTACTGGAAAACCAGACAAAAATACTAATTAGGTAACTGCAGTCAAACGAATGTGACTCTGATTTGAGAGCGTTTATAGCTGTGTATGTGCATGTATGTTGTCCCTGAAGTGAAATGGTCTAAGAAGTATGTATTTTGTGTGTGTGTAAGATGTGTGATGAAGCGGTCTCTTGTGGAGACTTGCGTTGTGGATCATTGAGTGTGTGATGGAAGGTGTTCATGAGGAATTTACATTAGCACCGAGAGAAAATAAACTTAGCACATAGTATACACACACTCACATGCTCACACACACACAATAAAGGAAAAAGGCGAGAGAAAGACAGCAATTGAGAGCGAGAAAAGGAAACAGAGAGCAGGAAAGAAATAGGGGGGAGTATTATTAAAAACAAAATACAGGACGCTTGAGTGAAATTGAGTAAAAAATGGTTGAGGTATTTGCAACCTCTCTGCTAGTGACAGTTTTTCTATGAGCTTAACAATGTATTTCGCAGATTAGATGTTATGATGCTTTCATCGCATTTTCCTTTTCTTCATACCATGTCAATGCATTTTCCTTTTGAAGCCAGCGGAGACCACAAAGACCCACTGAAACATCGACGTCTGTATATTTATGGAAATGGAATGGAAAAATAACTTTGATGCAAATGTGCATACATTTATGTGTAGCTGTGCATAGGTGTATGCGGTTGTTAACCCAGAGTTTTGTGGTGGAGTCTGTAATTGTGTGTCCCTGTACAAACAGCCTCAGTGTTAACTCTATCCCCATATTTCCACTCCACTTGCACCAGCAGGTCTCAACCTTTAAGACACATGTTCCATTTTATTTCAATTACACTCTCAGAATTCCCCCACAGTATTCCCTCCATTTCCTCTAATGCAGTCCTGCTCCTCTAGGCATCACTAGTTGCCCATGGCAATGGGATATTGGCCGTTGCCCCCGGTGATGGGTTATTGGGCGTTGCAGAGCGCCATGCTACATTTGCAATGCTTGGAGCCAGCGAAAGGGGAAGGAGGTCGTCATGGGAACCAAGCACGCTCAGTCGGACCAGACTGCTGACTGAGATCTCCTCACCCACCCGTAGGCAGCTGACTGCTAATGCTAACAGCTACCACCTTTGGCACAAACATAAACGCGTCAAGCTGTAACCACTCTTTTTGCAGGGCCAGTCTTGAATTTTCAACACCTAACATGTTTCGCAATGCCGTAATGGGATTTTGATGAGATTCTGTGGTTGTTGTTGAGTTCGGCTACTGCCCTTAAAAGTATACGTTTATTCGGGCAAATACTCAGGCGCTAAGGTCCAACGCTAACATCTAAGCGTCAGCTGTGGATATTTTGTTTGTGTTTGATAAATTAACAGGAAAGTCTGAGGTTTGACCAATTCTGTGCGACTCTAATATTTTTGTTTCCAGTGGAACATTTGAGGCTGTTGACTTTGCTAGTGTACTGCTAATCTGGAATACAGAGTACGCAAACTGTGCTAAAAGTAGCAAAATGGTAGTGAAGTTCACTGCTTCTGCATTCGATGAAATGTTTGAGGGGTCAATGTGCCTATGAGGGTAATTGATCAGATTGCTATCTGATTGGATATCTGATAACTCATTTAATCTGAGGATTGCATTAAATACCTCCTAAAAATGTTTTATTTAACCAACTGCCTGTGATAATCAGGGGGGATAATAAGTACTTTTTACTTGTCTTATAATTAAAGGGATAGTTCACCTAAAAATGAAAATTCTGTCATTCTTCATTCTGAAAATTATTTTTGTAATTAAAGGGATAGTTTACTTAAAAATGAACATTCTGTCATTAATTACTCACACTCATGTCGTGGTACTGTTGCAAATGTGCGTCGAAGACTGCCACAGACAGAAGAGAAGAAATTATTGAATGCAATCGCTATTTTTGTTTTCTTTGTGCACAAAAAGTTATTGTGGCTTCATAAAATTACGGTTAAACCACAGATGTCACATGGACTATTTTAACAATGTCCTTACTACTTTTCTGGGCCTTAAACATGGTAGATGCGTTGCTGTCTATGCAGGATCAGAAAGCTCTCAGATTTCACAAAACCTGTCATAAGGGTTATTTTTTTCTTATTAAGATTTATACATCACCTACACCAGATTTCTGTTGATGTATAGTTTGTTAGGATAGGACAATATTTGGCTGAGATACAACTATTTGAAAATCTGGAATCTGAGGGTGCAAAAAAATCTAAATATTGAGAAAGTTGCCTTTAAGGTTCCCTTACAAAAAAGTAGGAAAGTATACTTTCAGTATACTTTTTATGTACTTCTCAGAAATGTGCTTTTATTTACTTCTCAGAAATATACTTAAAGGGGTCTTATTATGCTTTTTCACTTTTTGAATTTTAGCCAGTGTGTGTGGTGTGTATGTTTGAGCATAAAAAACATCTACAAAGTTACAAATCTCAAAGTCCATTTCAAAGGGAGATATTTAGGTTTTAAAAAATCCCATTTAAAAAAACTCCAACGACGGGCTCATTTGGTCCTTTTAGAATATCATATAAATAAATCCTGCCTACAAAAATTCAAATCGTTGGAGGGTGAATCGTCGAATCGTGCTGGAGCCACGCCGTTGATGCGTGCAGTATAGAGTGTCGAAACACATGTGGAGCTGCGGCTGATGTGAACACGAGCATTGACTAGAGTGACGATCATTGGTTGCCATGTCAGAGCCGCGCCGTAGAAGTGTAGTGTGTGGTTAGAGATTTAAAGCACTCCCAAGCTTTAGAACGGCATAGACTGAACGGCATAAACAAGTGTTCCCTTTTGAAAGCTACAGTCGATGCTGCGCTGCTAAGCGCATTGGGAACGTCTTTAGAAGTGACCAGCTGTGAATATTGTATGTAAAACGTCAATATAATTGACTAAACGGCATTATAGCCTCGATTGGTGACGTCACCGGAGCGCACGCGCACGAGGCTATAAATAGATGAGCCACAGGTGCATCGTCAGGTCTTTTGTCTTCAGAGATCACTCTGTGTGTTGTGTGCGTCGGAAAACTCTCTCTCTTACTCATCCTTGATTTTGTTAGGAGTTAGTTTGACTAAGCAGAACGCAGAAACGTCACTCTTTTTCTCACTTTTCTCTCTTCTTATTTTAAGAGTTTAAAAAGAAGGAAAAGAGCATCATGAGTCAACAAGCAGGTAAGCGTTGTGTTCCTCCATGCTCGCGTCCCATGACCGAGATGGATACACACGATTATTGCTTTGTTTGTTTGGGGTCGAGCCACAGATTTGTCTCTCCGTGCGACCAAGCAAACGGCTCGTGCCATCGGCCGATCTATGAGCGCTTTAGTCAGCACGGAGAGACATCTATGGTTGAATCTGACAGGAATAAAAGAAAAGGATCGCGTGTTCCTGTTAGATGCCCCCGTTTCTCCCTCTGGACTATTTGGAGACTCGGTTAACACCGTTGTCGAAAGATATAAAGAGGTAAAGAAACACGAGGAAGCGTTTGTTCAGTTTCTTCCTCGCCGCACTCAAGGGGAGGGGCCGTCTGCCACCCAGCCCCGTCCCGGTCCTTCAACATCCAGGGAGGTCAAAAAGCAGAGCGTGGCTCAGCGTGCTCCCCCTCGTAAAGATTGGGGACAGGCTCGCCGCGCTCAACAACCTCCTAAGCCAGATCTCAGGACTATTATCAACAAAGCACGCGGTCATGGCGATAGAGAAGGGCGGGTGTGAGCATTGCGACCTGTTAACTGTCAAGATGCTTCGCACTCGTCTTAATTATTTCCAGTCCGCACCTGCATTGCAATCGTGGGGCTCTCGCATGGATTTGCTTGACGAGCAAGAGACGGGTTCGTCCTTTTCGCTTGCTGCGTCACCAAATCCTGACATTCCTTCTCGTGATCTCGAAGCGCGCTTCGGTGCTTCTTCGGTTCACGGAGGGGATGACATATCTCTTGGTTCATCAGATCGCGAGCCGCCAGCCTCTGAGCGTTCTTCTCGCGATAGAAAATCTGTTGAGGAATTGCTGGAGGTGATCACTCGCGCTGTGGACAGGTTGCAGCTTGACTGGCCAGATGAACAAGAGACCCCCAAACGTAGCAAGCTTGAGGATAGGTTTCTGTCCGGTGGCAGAGGGGAGAAGAAACAAAAACCTCTCCCCTTTTTCGAGGATCTCCATGACGAGCTGTCCAAGTCATGGAGTAAACCATATACCTCTCGTGTCTTTGTGCCATCGACGTCGACATTCTCGGCTATCGTGGGTGCGAAGTCACGAGGATATATGGAGATGCCTCGGGTCGAAGAGACGCTCGCGAGCTATCTCTCACCCGAATCAGCATCGTCTTTAAAGAAACCTACCCTCCCCACTAAACCGTGTAGAACAACTTCGGCTTCGGTGGGAAAAGCTTATCAGGCTGCAGGTCAGGCTGGTGCTGCGCTGCACACAATGGCTGTGTTACAGGCATACCAGGCTGATCTGTTGAAGGATTTGAGTGCGGGCAGTACAATCGACGATGAACCTGCCCAGAGAACGACTTATCTCGGTATCGTTTGGGATTCGATCACGATGCGGGCACAGCTGTCTCCCGCTCGAATCGAGACCATTCGGCAGACAATGAGCAAAGTCAAGCTAGGTCAAAACCGTACTGTTCTTCAGTACCAAAAAATGTTAGGCTTCATGGCTTCAGCATCCACGGTGATTCCTTTGGGGCTGTTGCACATGAGACCGTTTCAGTTGTGGCTAAAAGCCAGAGGATTTCATCCAAGAGCCAATCCTCAAAGGCAAATAAAAGTGACGCGCCGCGGGCTTCGTACACTAACTCTGTGGTTCAGACCCCGGTTCCTTACCTTGGGTCCCACTCTAGGGGCGCCCTGTCGTCGCAAACTGCTAACGACGGACGCCTCCCTGACGGGCTGGGGAGCGGTCTTACATGGTCGTCCAGCTCAAGGGGAATGGGAGGGTCATCAGCTCGATTGGCACATCAATTGCCTCGAGTTGATGGCTGTATTTCTGGCTCTGAAATACTTTCTCCATCAGTTGAGGGGCTGTCATGTCTTAGCGCCAGGGAGCAGACTTACTGTCCAGACAGACATTACCGATGGGCGAGTGGAAACTCCACCCGGAAGTAGTGAATCTGATATGGACCAGATTTTATCAGGCGGAAGTGGACCTCTTCGCCTCTATACAGACAGCGCAATGTCCCCTTTACTTCTCTCTGAGTCACCCAGCTCCGTTGGGTCTGGATGCGATGGCGCACTCATGGCCCAATATGCGCCTGTATGCGTTTCCTCCAGTCTCTCTGCTCCCGGGGGTTCTAGCCAGAGTTCGCCAGCAAGGTTCTTGCCTCTTATTGATAGCGCCGCGTTGGCCGAACAGAGTATGGTTCTCGGAGATAATATCTCTCCTCGACGGCTCGCCTTGGGCGATTCCGGAGAGGAGGGACCTTCTATCGCAGGCGGGGGGAACGATATTCCATCCCAGGCCCAACCTGTGGAATCTTCACGTTTGGCCCCTGAGGGGAACCAACTGAGGGACACGGGGCTTTCACCTGCCGTTATTGAGACCATCCTAAGTGCTAGGGCTCCCTCCACTAGGAGGATTTATGCCGTTAAATGGGGTATTTTTGAAAGGTGGTGTGCTGCACACAATGTAGATCCAGTTAACTGCCAGATTGCTTCAGTGTTGGACTTCATGCAAGAGAAATTATCATCAGGCATTTGCCCCGCTACTCTTAGGGTATATGTGGCCGCTCTTTCGGCTTGCCACGCCCTAATTGATGGGGAACCGCTTGGGAGGCACCCTCTGCTCTCCCGCTTCCTTCGTGGGGCCAGGAGACTGAGGCCTCCAGTCAAAACCAAGATCCCTTCTTGGGACTTAGCAATAGTCCTTGAGGGTCTGGTTGAAACCCCGTTTGAACCTTTAGAATCAGCGTCTGACAAACTTCTGACTCTTAAAATGGTTTTTCTTATGGCAATAACTTCCTTAAAAAGAATTGGGGATATGCAGGCTCTGTCTATCGCGCCATCCTGCTTAGACTTTGCCCCAGGATTGGTGAAAGTGATTTTGCATCCTCATCCTGATTATCTGCCCAAGGTGCCATTCTCGGCTGTACATCCGGTCATTTTAGAAGCCTTCTGTCCTCCACCGTTCACAACGCCGGAGCAGGAGAATTCTTATAGACTGTGTCCAGTCCGCGCTCTTCAGGCTTACATCCACCGCACTAGCCAGTGGCGTAAGTCGGAGCAACTCTTCGTCTGTTATGGCCCCCATAACAGAGGAGCAGCTGCCACCAAGCAGACCATCTCTCATTGGGTCAGGGATGCTATAGCTCTTGCCTATGAGGCGCGTGGTCAAGCTTCGCCTATAGGCCTTAGGGCTCACTCCACCAGGGGGGTCGCCTCGTCCAATGCGTTGGCAAGGGGTGCTCCCCTACAACAAGTTTGTGATGCGGCAGGCTGGTCCTCTCCGCACACATTCATAAGATTTTATAGCTTGGATGTTCATGCCACTCCGGGCTCTCGCGTCCTTGAGTCGACATCACAAGCTAATGTCTAGGTCTTCCTGCGTTCTTGTGAAACACACCTGCACAACCGTAGGAGTCCAGACATATTCAAGCACGGCGGCGTGGGTATTCTCGTTCCCAATGCGCTTAGCAGCGCAGCATCGACTGTAGCTTTCAAAAGGGAACAATCTCAGGTTACTTGACTGTAACCTTGTTCCCTGAGAAAGCGGAACGAGATGCTGCGCTACTTTGCCGTGCTGAAGATGTCCCAGGACTGCTCTTCAGACAAAATATCCTGACGATGCACCTGTGGCTCATCTATTTATAGCCTCGTGCGCGTGCGCTCCGGTGACGTCACCAATCGAGGCTATAATGCCGTTTAGTCAATTATATTGACGTTTTACATACAATATTCACAGCTGGTCACTTCTAAAGACGTTCCCAATGCGCTTAGCAGCGCAGCATCTCGTTCCGCTTTCTCAGGGAACAAGGTTACAGTCAAGTAACCTGAGATTGTTTCTTTCCATCAATTCAAAACAAGTCGATCCATAATAAGTGCCTCACATGGCTCCAGAGGAGTCAGTAAAAGCCTCCTTTAGCAATCTGATGTGTTTTTGTAAGAAAAATATCCATTTTTAAAACGTAAGAATCACTTTAATCCATCTTGCGCTAACAGTTGTACATGAAACTTGCTGCTGTGGGAAGGGGCGTGGCAGTACTGAAACACTGTCTAAGCTGTTCGCCAATCACAACGCAGTGGAACTGCTAATCAATCACAACACATTTTGTTTTTCGGAAGGCGGACCTTCATCAAACTCAGAACTAATCGAGCCATTTGTGAAAAATAATGCGTTTTCCGAACCACCAAGCATGAGAGCATGTTCTAGTGCACCCAAAACAAAAAGACTTTGTAAAAGAGCATAATAGAACCCCTTTAAAATGACATTTAAGTATACTTGACTTATACTTAGAAAAATTGTAAGTATATTTGAGCTATACTTGTGCTCTGAGAATCTGTGTTTTCATAGTTATACGCTAGGGGTGCTATTGCACATCTTCTGTTACAGAATTTCCAAAACACAAGTGAAGAAGAAACTGAAACAACAGATGCTTCCACATGTAATCTAACACAATTGTCAGACATAAAACAGCATCAAAACCATAAATATATAAAACTGTGTAATTATAGTTATGGAATAAAATGTCGACCCATGAATAATGACTGTCAAGCTTTGGGGTGCTGATCAACTCCATCTACATTTTGATTCTCATGAATAGTCTTTTTGTTTAAAATGTTGTTTGTTTATTTTTTTTTTTTTTATTAATATCATTTATTACAATTTATTAACTTTATATAAAAAAATTCATGAAGCTACAATTTTTGTTTACAAGCAGATACACTGTTTTTTTCTTTTGATGTTTTTTATGTTCAGATATTCATATAACAAAATCTATACAAATTAATACATAAATAGGGACATAGTAGTATACTTAAAGTATGATGTAAAGTTCACTTAAAGAAAATCTACTTGCAGTATAAAACTACTAAACTAGTAGTTTACTAAGACTATACTTCAAAGTGTACTAAAAATGTACTAAAACTGCATTCAATTTTTTTGTTAAGGGTTGTCCAAAGTTCTTAGCAATGCATATTACTAATCAAAAATTATGTTTTGATATATTTACAGTTCACAAAATTGACAAAATATCTTCATGGAACATGATCTTTACTTAATATCCTAATGATTTTTGGAATGAAAGAAAAATGGTTCATTTTGACATACAATACAAATATACCTGTGCTACTTATGACTAGTTTTGTAGTCCAGGGTCACATTTGTGTTGCAAAGATTAATGAAGGACTTACAAGTTTGGAACGACATGAGGGTGAGTAATTAATGACAACATTTTAATTTTTTTATTTTTTTTCCAAGTTTAAGTGTAACTTTTTGGTTAGGTTTGTTCACCTACCAACTGCTAAGATTTCTTTTTGATTTTTGAAGTGTACTTCTGAGGCTGCAATTTGGACCTTCAACCCATTGGCCATCATTGAAGTCCACTATATTGAGAAAAATGTAGATTATGCCTTAAATTACTATGAAGATTATATAAATGTAAATATTCTGCCAAATTTGTTTGGCAGTGAGTTGGACTTTGGTGCTTACAGCTTGCCAGTCTTGAATTAGAAGCCCTGCTGTATTGATTTCCCATCCCGCAGTGTCTGATGTCACAGTCATGGCAGTGAACTCTGAGTCTCTCATCTACCAGCATGACCACTAACAGTAATGGTGAGGACATGCATTCCAGCTGCACCAGAGGGACGAACTTTATGGTACTTCTATGAGTCGGCTCGTTCCACCTGGCTCTGTGAGGAGGCCCACTTTATCATGGATGGTTAATGCCATCAGAGCCATTTATCATGCTGTTCCTCACACAGCAGAAGCCTGTAGGAAGCTGTCAATCAGCCTGTTCAAACACATCCAGGGTGACAAACTCAGACAAAAACACAAACACACATAACACACTTTAAAGTTTCACTACATAAAATGGCCATTTTAATGTTTTGCAATTCAATCAGTCATTGATTATAGAAAAATAAAAAAAATGTGTGGTACATTAAAAAGTTAAAACATTAAGTTGCATTATCACACAAAATAAAAAAATGTAACAAATATGAGTAACAAAGTTATTTTTCTGTATTTATATAAATGTGAGCATTTAAAATGAAATTTGTTTAATCAGTATTTAATTAATATTTAAAAATTACACTGTAAAAATACACTCAAAGTTGTAAATGAAGAATATCAAAGTACGTTTTACAAGAAAATAATATTTCAGCCTTCAGAATGTCATGTTTAAAGTGTTACTTGCCGTTTCTTTGTAATTATTTGTGAAATTTAATCTTAAATCCTGAGTGAAGACAGACTACAAAAACTCTTTAGAAACTGTTTGTTTTTGTTCACATCCTCAGATGAAATGCCTTTTTCTGAAGTTGATAAGCTTCCTCAGTAAATGTAAGGAATCTTGTTGTAGCCCCTCCCCTTATCCAATGAGTCATCCAATCAGAACACAGATTCTCTTCTGATTGTCATGCCCCACTGCTCACATCAGTAAGTGTAGAAATGCTGGAAGACAACGGAACGAGATCAGGATAAGGGTGAGAAGTGAGTGAGTGTGTGTGTAAATGAGGGTTTGTAGGGGTGTGAATGAGATATATCTTCTGATTAGGATTGGATGGAGGCGCCACTGTTTGTCATTCCGGATCCCTGCAGTTCAAAGCCAGGATAAGGGGTGTTGACAAGCAAGAGAAGGATGTGTTTGTCTGTGCAAGTGCCTGCGTGTGTCTGTTTGTATGTGTAAGCTTCATGCGGTCTGACTTTGTTACCTTGATATATAAAAAAAAAAAACTAGTTTAACAATACACACATACAAACACACACACACCTTTCGCTTTCTCCTCATCTTTCAGTTTCTCTCTTTTCTCTTACACATGGTTTTGTGGTGTCTTTTTAATAGTTTCTCAACATCTGTTTGATTCTCCAGGTGCCAGTAATGATCAAACCAGTAAAACCTTCCAGTAAAACCACTAACCTGCTCTCTACAACCTTAGTCTGCTCCCACTGGCCTTTAACATTTACACAAATCATCTGTCAATTCAGAACACACCAGATTCAATAACCTGCTCACCCAGACAAAAGGACAGGAGTACAGAGCAGTTGAAGGAATGGTGAAGCCATGAAGTCTGTCTGAAAATGATCAGCCCTGACATAAAGCTTCTGAAGAGATAAAAGAAATATAGCTGGAATACAAAGACATGTAAAGATAAAAGGATTGAAAACTAGTTCACCCAAAATTTTAAATTCTGTTATTAATTACTCACCCTCATGTCGTTCCAAACCTGTAAGATCTTCGGAACACAAATTAAGATTTTTTGATGAAATCTGAAAGCTTTCTGACCTACAGCGTGAATGCATGTCGAAGACTGACACAAAAGAGAAGAAACTGTTGAATAAAAATCATTGTTTTTGTTTTCTTTGCACACAAAAAGTATCCTCGTAGCTTCTTAACATTAAGGTAAAACCACTGATGTCACATGGACTATTTTAACAATCTTTCTGGGTCTTAAACGTGGTAGTTGCGTTTCTGTCTATGCAGGGTCAGGAAGCTCTTGGATTTCTTCAAAAATATCTTAATTTGTGTTCCGAAGATGAACGAAGGTCTCATTGTTTTAGAACGACATGAGTTTGAGTAATTATTGCCAAAATTTCAATTTTTGGGTCAACTACAGTTAAAGTCAAAAGTTTACATAAATCTGCAAAATATTAATTATTTTATCAAAATAAGAGGGATCATACAAAAAATGCATGCTATTTATTTTTTATTTTTTTGTACTGACCTGAATTAGATATTTCACATAAAAGATTATTTTTTAAGGACCAGGGTAAATATGACTTATTTTGTCTTCTGGGAATCATGTAAGTATCTTCTGTAGTTTCTGAAGGGCAGTACTAAATGGATACAATATGATATTTAGGCAAAAAATAAATAAATACACATCCTCATCCGTTCAAAAGTTTACACCCCTGGCTCTTAATGCAATGTGTTTCTTTCTGGAGCATCAGTTGAGCATTTGAATCTTCTGTAATAGTTGTATATGAGTCCCTCAGTTGTCCTCAGTGTGAAAAGATGGATCTCAAAATCATACAGTCATTGTTTGAAAGTGTTCAAATACACAAAAATGCTGAAAAACCAAAGAATTAGTGGGAGCTGAAGGATTTTTCTGAAGAACACCATGCAGTTAAACCCTTCAGGACAAACAAGGGACTATAAACAACACTATCAGTAAGAAAAAGTTCACAGCTAGGTAACAACACAATATTAAAAATCAAGTGTATGTAAACTTTTGAACAGGGTCATTTTTATAAATTCAACTATTTTCTCTTGTGTATTATATGTAAACGTCTTTTAGGTGAAATATCTTATTCAGGTCAGTACGAAAAAAATAAATAGCATGCATTTTGTATTAACCCTCTTATTTAGGTCAAATTAACAGTTTGGAGATTCTGTAAGGTGTATGTAAACTTTTGACTTCAACTGTTTCCCTTTAATCATAGACATATAATGATACATAAAAATATAACAGACTAATCAAATTCATTTTCCTCTTCTCATGGTTTAAATATTTATATTTAAAAGCTAAGCAGACAAGTTAAGGGTAGCACAGTAAGTACAAGCAGATGACAAATGCGAGTTTGTGTAGGTGTTTGTGTGTCCGCGTGTATAAAAGTAGTGTGTGTGCAGAGAGCTATCACAAATGTGATACACTCCGGAAAACCGTGCAGCTGCAGCGGATACTCCCTGCTACTCTGACATGCCTGTGTACAGATAAGAAGAAGGACTTCTGAATGTAAGTGTGTGGTGTCAGAGAAGATGTTTGTGAGTGTCTCTGTGCATGTGTGCTTACAAATTATATATTGATCACATTTGCTTTTGAACAATTTGGTTTTAGGAAGCAGAAAATCTCCTCTGCTCGGTTTGGCTGAAAGTTGCACACAGTCGTTGATGGAGGTGCATGTAAACAAAATAACAACACAGGATATTTGGATCATTTACTACATGCAATAAAAACATAATTATAGCACAGTTGCTAAGCAACCATCAAAACATTTTTGCCATGGTGTCATGATGTACAGTTTGGTGATCTGATGCTCAGGTGTTTTGCAACATTATTTCAGAGTGTGTGCGTGTGTGTATTTTGCTCTATAGCAGGCGAATATGACGACTTTAGTTTTCACTGAGAAGGTGATGTGTACGTGTGTTTGTGTTTGTGTCTGTCTGTGACCTCAATGTTTCCCGTAGGCCTGTTGGAGCCTGTAGAAGCTGCTCATCTGACTGCAGGTCTGATAAGCCGTACAGTGAGCGCTGGAGACTGTGTGCAGGTGAAGCTCTCATCCGTTAAAACTGTGCGGTTTGCTCTTCTCACAGATCTTATGATCCGCAAAGTTGATACATTCCTTAAATGCTGGTGTCTCTTTTACACGTCGAAATCTCTCGATTCATCTCTTTAAGCAGATTTGTAGTGCTGTTCACAAGCTCCAAAACCGAAACAAAAACAACAAACAAAAAATGCTGTTTTATATTATTATATATTATAACAGAGACGATCATTTTTTTTATACCTTCCTGTGAGTGAATAAATATTAGAATATGTAATATGTAACCCATGACCACAAAACCAGTCATAAGGGTCAAGAGATTTATACATCATCATAAAACTGAATAAATAAGCTTTCCGTTGATACATGGTTTGTTAGGATAGGACAGTATTTGGCTGAGAACTACGCATTTAAAAATCTGTAATCTGAAGCTGTTGTTGTTTAAATGAAGTTCTTAGCAATGCATATTACTAATCAAAAATTACGTTTTGATATATTTATGGCAAGAAATGTACAAAATATGTTCATGGAACATGATCTTTACTTAATATCCTAATGATTTTTGGCATGAAGGAAAAATTGATAATTTTCACTGATACAGTAGATTTTTGGATATTGCCAAATACGCCCATGCTACTTAAGAAATTGATATAAAGTATTATATTCTTATACAATATATTTCTTCTTATATAAAAATAAGTATGTAAAGTAAATATATAAAATGTTATGTGAAATAATAATATTAGTAACACCAAGTTCAATAATATCATAACTTTATATCACCATATACCACTGCCATTTAAAAGTTTGGGATGAGTAAAATTTGTAATGTTTTTTTTTTTTTTTTTAAAGTCTCTTCATCAAAGTTGCATTTATTTGATCAAAAATACAGAAAAAAAGTAATATTAAATATTATTGCAATTTAAATCAGTTTTTTTGGAACGTGATTCTTTTTTCAGGATTCTTGAATGATGAAATGATGAATAAAACATTTAAAAGAACAGCATTTATTTAAAATCAAAGTCTTTCCTAACCAAATAAGTCTATACTATCACTTTTTATCAATTTAACACATCCTTGCTGAATAAAAGTATTAATTTCTTTCAAAGATAGAAAGAAAGAAAAAAAAGAACTGACCCCAGACTTTAAACTGTAGTGTATATTGTTACTATTTTAAATAAATGCTGTTCTTTTTAACGTTTTAAAGCATCCTGAAAAAGTACCACAGGTTCCAAAAACATTGAGCAGCACAACTGTTTCCAACATTGATAATAATTTAGCATATAAGAATAATTTCTAAAGGATCATTTGACATTAAAGGCAGGAGCAATGATGCTGAAAATGTAGCTTGCATCGCAGAAATAAATTCCATTTTAAAGTATATTAAAATAGAAAACCACTATTTTAAATTGCAATAATATTTCACAATATTACTGTTTTTTTTCTTCTGTATTTTTAATCAAATAAACTCAGCCTTGATGAGCAGAAAAGATGACAAAAAAAAAAATCTTACTGATCCCAAACTTTTGAACGGCAGTGTATAGTTCATATTATATTTTTGAATTCTATTATGTTGTATTTTATCGACTGTTATGATTGTCTGGATGGTCTGCATATGTCAGTTTCCTTCCAGTCAGATGTAAACACAATGTGGAACTCAAAGCCCTGCTTCCTCTACCTGCAGTCACAATATACTGGAGTATGTTTTAACAGCGTCACTCACACACACACAAGGATTAGGGAATAATCCGTGCTTGTGTCTGACCTCTGGGGTCACCAACACATCCGGCTACCAGCAATAATGATCTCTCTCTCTCTTTCGCTCTCTCTCTCTCAACAAGCTATCCTCAGACTTCCACATATACACAGCAAAAACAATTATTCTTAACATAATCTTTGTCTGGTTTACCTGTAAAAAAAAATAAATAAATAAGAAAAATTCTAAACATTCTAAAGGGCATAATAGTTTTCTCCAAAATTGCGCAATATATCCTAAATGTGTTTTTAAGCATAAACCATAAAAATATATGTGACAATTGACCACAAAACCAGTCATAAGGGTCAATTTTCTGATGTATGGTTTGTTAGGATGGAACAATAATTGGCTGAGATACAACTATTTGAAAATCTAGACTTCTGAGGGTAAAAAATATCAAAACATTGAGAAATTCGCCTTAAAAGTTGTCCAAATGAAGTTCTTAGCAATGCATATTACTAATTACAAATTAAGCTTTGATATTTTTACAGTAGGAAATTTACAAAATGTCTTCATGGAACATGATCTTTACTTAATATCTTAAAGATTTTTGACATAAAAGAAAAATCGATCATTTTAACCCATGTTATCTATTTTGGCTATTGCTACAAATATACCCGTTCTACTTAAGTCTGGTTTTGTGGTCCAGGGTCACATATACATAGACGCTACTGCTCAAAAGAAGTATTTGCTAAGTTGCTTTTATTTGATCAAAAAAAAAAGAAATTGTAAAGTATGATTACAGTTATTGTTATTCTATTTTGCAAAAAACTTCTATTATATATAATTATTTTATATAAAACGTATTTTATTCCTGGGTGGCAAAGCTGAATTTTTAGTGTCATATGGTCAATTTTTATGGTCTTTTTCGTGATTCTTTAATAAATAAAAAGTTCAAAAGAACAGCATTTATTTGAAATAGAAATATTTTGTAACATTATAAATGCTACTGTCACTTTTGATCAATTTAATGCATCCTTGGTAAAGGGGGCCATAAATATATAGTATTAAATTATCAGATGATTTTAATGCATTCATTTCACACCCTATAATCACTGATGGATTCAAATGTGTTAAGCTCTCATGTAATGTCTAACAGCGTTTGTGCTTGTATTCACCTCACTGTAATTTTGGTTTGTTTAACTAGCTTTAACAGGAACAGATGGGACAAGAGAATCTGATTGATTTTCTAATCCCAGTATTGATTGTTGTTACAGTGGATTGAGTTAGTACTGTACACACACTGTACTGTGTGTAGAAGAGAGTTTGAATCAGAAGCGGTTCCTGTAGTCCTGTGGGTCATTTCTTATTCTCTTTTACTCCTCCTGAGTGTGTGCCTCCTTAGTACTCCTTCGGATTATGGTTGATTTAAATGGAAACTGCTCAACTCACACACATGCACACACACATGCACATACACAACATAGATTGACACACTTTAAAAATCGCAAAACAATCCTTTGGCCTCTTTAATCTTATTCATCTCAGTATGTGTATGTATGTGTGTGTGTATGTTGTCATTCCAGACTCTGTGTGTGTCTTTCAGTAAAATCGGTTACTCTCAGCAGTCATCTCCTTAATAATAAACACACACATACTCGCAAACCTATACATACTCTGGCAGCATAAATGCCTTTTTTAGTATTGTATGTTTTAGTGACAATAGAATCCCTGATATATTTGACATGATCGCTCTAGTTAAAGAAATAGTTCACCCACAATTTTTTTTAACCCTCATGTCGTTCCAAACCTGTATGCTGTTCTTGTGAATAATTGCTTAAAGGGATAGTTCACCTAAAAATAAAAATTCTGTTATTAATTACTCACCCTTTTGTCGTTCCAAACCTGTAAGACTTTTGTTCATCTTTGTGAACACAAGTTAAGTTACTTTTGATGAAATCTGAGAGCTTTCTGACCCTGCATAGAACGCAAGGGTTCTATTACATTCAAGGTCCAAAAAGGTACCAAGAACATTGACAAAATAGTCCATGTGACATCAGTGGTTTAACTGTAATTTTATGAAGCTACGAGAATAGCTTTTGTGTGCAAAAAAAAAACCTAAATAACGACTTTATTCAACAATTCTTCTCCCCAGAGTTACCATCTTCCGCCTATCTATAGAGGGTCAGAAAGTTCTTGGATTTCATCAAAAATATGTTAATTTGTGTAAAAGATGAACGAATGTTAATGAATTAATGACAATTGTATTTTGGGTGAACTATCCCTTTAACATTTTGTCTTGTTTGTCACAGAAAGTTATTGCATTGCTTCATAGAGATATAAGAAATTATATAAGAAAAGTAAAATATAAGCTCTGTATTACTTCACAGTAATATAGAGTGCAAGTGATACAGAAAATACTTTTATATTGTCTTAATATTGCTTTTTTTTGTCCCTTGTGGCAACTCATAGTCACTACTATATGAGCTAAATTCTTCTTTTATGGTTTACAGAAAAAAACAACAACAGGGTGCAGAACATCACAAGGATGTGCAAATATTTTGGTGTACCGTCTCTTTAAAGATGGTTTTTGCAGTGTGTTGATACTTATGAAGCTAAATGTGCCAATTGGTTATTGGATCTCTGCTTTGTGATTGGCTGCTACATTTACAGAGTTGTCAGTAGCTGTGTTGATTGATTGACAGCTCTGAGGACTTCTGGCTGCCTGGGTGGCCATGTTGATCCTTCCTTTTCAGATGTAAACACATCTACAGCCAATCAGAAGACACTCCAGGGACTCTGGGTAATGCAAAGACAGACCTCTGAGCTCTAACAAATCTCCCTTGCGTTCAAAAGTTTGGGATCAGTAGGATTTTTTTTATGTTTTTTTTTTTTTTTTTAAGAAGTTACTTATGCTCATCAAGGCTGCATATATTTGATAACAAATACAGAAAACTGTAATATTTTAAAATATTATTTCAATGTAAAATACCTGTTTTCAATGTGAGTATATTTTAAAATGTAATTTATTCCTGTGATGCAAACCTGAATTTTCAGCATCATTACTCCAGTCTTCAGTGTCACATGATGCTACAGAAATCATTCTAATATCCTGATTTATTATTAATGTTAAAAACAGTTTACAGTAAAAACCTGTGATACTCTTTTTCAGGATTCTTTAATAAAATATAAATCTTTTGTAACAACATAAACTATTTAAAGGGTTTGTGGTCAGTAAATTGTTTTTTCTTTCTTTTTTTTTGACAGAAAATAATACTTTTATTCACCAAAAATATTTTAAATTGATTAAAACTGATAACAAAGACTTATATTGTTAGAAAATATTACTATTTTGAATAAATGCTGTTCTTTTTAACTTTTTATTTATCAAAGAAAAAAATAATCACAGGTCCTAAAAAATATTGAGAAGCACAGCTGTTTCCAACATTGATAATAAATCAGCATATTAATATGATTTCTAAAGACCGAAGTAATGATGCTGGAAATTCAGTTTTGCATCAAAGGAATAAAGTTATGTTTTAAAATAGAAAGCTATTATTTTAAACTGTAATGTTTTTTCTGTATTTTTGATCAAGTAAAAAGAATTCTTAAAGAAAAAAACATTTAAAATCTTACTGATCCCATACTTTTCACTCTACTCACTATACTAAAACAATTTTCATATACTTTTTTAATATAAAATGTATACATCAAAATACTGATGTAGGACGATATTACTATTTTCTTGTAAAACATTGTTTTATTTACAACTTTGAAAACTCATTTTTATGTGCATTTCAGAGAAAGAGCATGTGTGTGAGTGTGTGTGTGCATTATGTGCACACGAGAGCATGTTTTTGGGGCCGCGGCTCGTTGATGTAGCTGTCATGGGAGAGTGGACTCTAGTCCAGGAACCCTCCGGATGGAACCGGGGGGGACTCAGAGCTCTTCTCAAAAAGCTAAATAAACCAAGATTTCCTCACTGCCCACCAGAGAGAAAGTGAGAGCGGGAGAGACATATATATTTGTGAGCCATTATACTGTATATAGCTCCAAATCTGCCAAAATGCTATTACAACAGTTCCTGTGTATCAATTTCATATCCATTCTTGGCAAATTTGGACTGATACGTGTTCAGACAATGCAATTATAAGCAAATGTTGTATTAGTTCAGCTGTTGTCCTTTCTTGTAAGTATATATTTATGTGTGTGTGTCTGTGTGTGGGCACATATATGTGGTGACAGACATTTTTTTTTTCACAGCTGAAAATGACATGCTTCTAATGTTAATAAGTGTGTGTGTCTGGCCAGGTGTGTGTGTTTGTAAGGGCACTAGATGGCATGAGTGACCTTGAGCTTGTTTTAACCAGAAGGTTTAAAGCAGTCGTCCACTCATATCTGTGTGTGTGCGTGTCTGAGTCTGTATTCATATCGCTGTGTCCTTGGCCTGTTAAAGAATGCGGGACTCAAAGGTCACGGTCCATATATCCAGAATGCTTTGCATCATGACACACACTCATTTAGCTGTGGGGAGTTTAAAATTGTTGCACCTTGTAGAGATAAAATTTCTTCTATTCCACTCATCTCAGCCTCTCAGCATCACACAATTTATTCTGTTTTGTCTTTTACTGTTTCTTTTGCAACTATTGTTGTTTTATTACAGTGCTTGCAATGTATGACAGCTGTGTGTTGATTTTTTTTTTTAAACATTCTGGTTAAAGATTTGTTTTTATGTAATTTATTCATTCAAACGTGAGGTGTGATTTCTATTTCAATTTTTTTTAATCTTTTGTTTAGCATTCCATATAGTTTAAATCAAAGGTTTACATACACCTTGCAGAATCTGCAAAATGTTAATTATTTGACCAAAATAAGAGGGATCATATAAAATGCATATTATTTTTTATTTAGTACTGACCTGAATAAGATCTTTCACATAAAAGAAAAAAGAATAGTTAAATGTATAAAAATGACCCTGTTCAAAAGTTTACATACACTTGATTCTTAATACTGTGTTGTTACCTGAAAGATCCACGGCTGTTTTTTTTTGTTTGTTTGTGTAGTGATAGTTGTTCATGAGTCCCTTGTTTGTCCTGAACAGTTAAACTACCCGCTGTTCTTCAAAAAAAAACTTCAGGTCCCACAAATTCTTTGGCTTTTCAGCATTTTTTTGTGTATTTGAACCCTTTCCAACAATGACTGTATGATTTTGAGATCCATCTTTTCATACTGAGAACAACTGAGGGACACATATGCAACTATTACAGATGGTTCAAACACTCACTGATGCTTCAGAAGGAAAAACGATGCATTAAGAGCCAGGGGTGTAAACTTTTGAACAGAATGAAGAGGTGTACATTTTTCAAGTTCCGTTCAAAAGTTTACACCCCTGGCTCTTAATGCAACGTTTTTCCTTTTGAAGCGTAAGTGAGCATTTGAAAAATTCTGAAAAACTAAAGATTTGGTGTAACCTGAAGGATTTTGCTAAAAAACAGCAGACAGTTTAACTGTTCAGGACAAACAAGGAACTTATAAACAACTATCACTAAACAGAAAAACACAGCTGTGGATAATTCAGGTAACAACACAGTATTAAGAATCAAGTGTATGTAAACTTTTGAACAGGGTCATTTTTATAAATTCACCTATTATTTTCTTATGTGGACTATATGTAAACATCTTTTATGTGAAGTAACGTATTCAGGTCAGTACTAAACAAAAGATAACATGCATTTTATATGTATTTTGGTAAAATAATTAACATTTTGCAGATTCTGCAAGATGTACATGACTTCAACTGTATTTGCATATTCAGTTGTGTTTGGTCTCTTCTGTCTTCATCTATTTTAGATACAAATAATCTAGAATTAAATGTCAGAACAATAATATCCAATATTGTGACAGTTTAAAAAAATCGCCAACTAAAAATAAATACATAAATAAAAATTAAAATAAAACAAAACCTAAGCTGTCTTTTTGCTTCCTTGTAAACACTTCCTTTTTTCCGTCTGGAAATGTCAGTCAGTATTCAGCTCTGTTCATTTACACACATCCCTAAATGTTGCATTTGGCAGACATTTGCATTTATGGATTTGGCAGGCGTATTTATCCAGAGCGTTTTTACAGTGCATTTACAGTATACGACATCAGTGTTTTGTGGAAATCAAATCCATGACCTTGCTGTTGCTAATCCCATCAGTTCCGCAATGGCGTAATTAAAAGTCATGTGTCAAGCTTTGTTTTTTTTTTTTATAGTTATGAATAATTTTAGGACCCTTAGATCTGACACACAAAAATACATTTACAAATGGACACACTCATTTGTGCCAAAACACACATTCTTATCATCAGTCATCAGATGGGTCATGTAAACACCTAATCTGATTTTCATCACTTTTTGGAACATGAAAACCTCTCACAGGGAATTTTTTGCTTCTCTCTTCAGTCCCCTTCTCTTTTTTACTGGCTTGGACACTTGTTTCTCTCCTGTCCTACTCCTCCCTCCCTCTCCCAGGCCGAAATAGTGATCATGGCTGCTGTTTCATCGGCTCTTTGCACTTCTCACTCCTATTAAGATTGATGGTGTGCTGTGCTATAAATGACAGTGCTAAGTCTGGGCATAGCATTAAGGAGGGACTGGACAGGGGAGGAGGGGATGCTGGCCCTCTGCATTCTACTGCTAATGGGACGAGAGAAGTTAGATGTGTGTGTGTGTGTGGGGTGTCACTATTTATGCTGCGTGCAAAAGACAAATGGCCTTCACTGTTAACTAACTGGCCTTTACACACAACTTATTCCTTTTTTCCTTTCCTTATTGGATTACACTGTGATATTTGTAAAGGTTTTAGAAAGATTTAAGATAAAGTTTTGACAATTAAATCACTGTAATATATTTGCATGATTTACAAAAATATTTTATGCTTTTTATGTTATGCTCAATAATGATTAAATAGTTAATAATAATCACATATTATACTATTTTGTCGTCAAATAAAATAAAATAATAAAATAAAATAAAATAAAATGGATATTTAATTTAACTGGAAATGCACCAAAATGAATGAAAACTAGATTACTAGACAAAAATTAAATGAAATGAAACAAATGTTACATGTAACATACAGAATTGTGACATGTTATATATGTACATATATATGTATATAAGTCTAAACTGTCTAAATTTTAAGTTGTAATATTGCAATTCAACCTCATAACTACAGAAGCCCGTTTCTGCCACTGAATAAAAAATAAAAAAAGGTAATTACAAATTCTTATCTCACAATTTTGACTTTTTTTTTTACGTGGTTGCGAGATATAAACTCGCAATTTGAAAAATAAAGTCACAATTATGAGAAATAAAGTCAGAATTGCAAGATATAAACTCAGAATTCTGACTTTTTCCTCACAATTGCGAGTTCATATCTTGCAATTCTGACTTTATAACATGCAATTTGTAAGTTTAGTCAGAATTGTGAGGTAAAACAATTCTGAGAACGTCAGGAATTTTTTTGCACCTCAGAATTGGACTTTATATCTCACAATTCTGAGAAAAAAAAGTCAGAACTGCGAAAAATGAACTCAATTCAAAGAGAAAAAGTCAGAATTGTGAAATATGAACTCGCAATTGCGAGAAAAAAGTCAGAATTGTGATCAGATTAGCTGTAAAAGTCAGAATTGCAAGATATGAACTCGCAATTGTGAGGAAAAAAGCCAGAATGACATATAAACTAAAGTCAGAATTCGCAAGATAAAAACTAAAGTCATACGAACTCGCAATTGCAAGAAAAAAAGTCGGAATTGCGAGTTCATATCCCGCAATTCTGACTTTATATCTCGCTATTCTGACTTTGTAAATTATTTATAAAAAGTAGTGAATAAAGTCGGAATTGCTTGTTTACATCCCGCAATTTAAATCTTGCTATTCTGACTTAATAACTTTAAATTGTGAGTTTATCTCACAATTCTGAGGTAAAAAAGTCAAAATTGCAAGAAAATAAGTCAATAATGAGATAAAAAGTTGCAATCCTTTTTTTTCAGTGGTTGAAATGGGCTGCCATATATAACTGCCTCGGGGTGAACAATAATAAAAAACATATCACTTCCATACCTTTGTGTTTGCTTGTCGTTTATGAGCATGTGATGGAAGGTGCTAGTGTGTTGTGATGAGAGCTGACTGGAGCGTCACTGCGAGAGGGCTGAGCTGACCTTAGCTATGATTTGCATTTCAGCTTTGATTTATCAGAGCCACAGATCGTTTAGACGCCTGGCAAGATACAGAGAAGACGTTTATAGAAGAGATCAGTTTCTCAGACACACACACACACACACACACACACACACACACACACACATACTGTACATAAACAGAGCCTAACAGTTAAGGGGGAGGAGAATGAGGAAGTCACTCATAATAGTTTTTCATGCTTATATTAGAGGAAAATATGGCTATAGATCGACATTCATCATGGTAAGATATAAGGCTCTGAAAACAGGGTTGTACCATAGCCATTAATCAGATAGATGGTGGGATTTGATGACAAAGATTAAATGAGTGTAAGAGACACCAGTCAGCTTCAGATTACTGCAACTGTCATCAAATACCCCCCAGGCCATTAACGGGTCACGCAGACCCTCTCGCCCCCCCACATACACATATCAGCCGCCACCAGCACAGCTCGACCCTGCTCACCACAGGTGCTCTTCCTGGAACACCCATGAACGTCAGCGGACATACACACGCTGTCCACTTGTCCTTTCACACTTGCAGGAAATTCTTCGCTGTTTTTTTTCATCTGAGTGAAATGTCCTGCACACAGAAGGGCTTGACATGGCCTTTCGACTACCTAATATATAGGTGTTCCAAGCCTATTTCTGACAAGAAATGGGTCAATGCTTGTTGACCTTTAAATATAAATAAAATATAGGTAAATATATCATTTATAATTTAGATATTATTATTATTATTATTATTATTATTATTATTATTATTATTGTTATTATTATTATTGATTATTATAACCATAAACATTAAAGTAATAGTTCACCCAAAGTAAATTTCTGTCATTAATTACTCACCCTCATGTCGTTCCAAACCTGTAATACCTTCATTCATATTCTGAACACAAATGAAGATATTTTTGATGAAATCTGAGAGCTTTCTGACCTTGAACTGACATGTTCAAGGCCCAGAAAGATCGTAAGAACATCATTAAAATAGTCCATGTGACATCAGTGGTTCAACCTTAATTTTATGAAGCTACGAGAATACTATTTTGTGTGCAAAGAAAACAAAAATAACTTTATTCAACTATTTATCTTTCCTGTCAGTCTTTGTCTTGCATGTAGTGCTGCTGATGCAGGAGCCGGCGTTCTGACATAGAACCCGGATTAAGACTGACAAAGAAAATTATTAAAATTTTGGTTTTCTTTATGCACGAAAAGTATTCTTGTAGCTTCATACTGATGTCACATGGATGATTTTAACACTGTCCTTACCACTTTTTAATTGCGTTGCTGTCTATGCAGGGTCAGAAAGCTGTCGGATTACATCAAAAATATCTCAGTTTGTGTTCTGAAGATGGACAACATGAGGGTGAGTAATTAATAACAGAATTTTAATTTTCAGTTGAACTATCCCTTTAATAAATGCAGTTGCTATGAGAATTAATTGACCACTAACAAAACTTTAATACTAACAAAATTCATAATCTCCAAGTTAAACCCTATTTGTTAATAACAATTGGACAGAGATGGACAGAGATGAAGTATGAACTTTTGAACAAAAATACTTCAGTCTGTTTCCTCTTCATTCAATGTAAAAAAATATATATCCCCAGGCAGCTGTAAAAAAGCAGTTAAAGAATTCAGTAGCAAAATTTTAGGTTTTACAGGACTGAACCTAAATTTTATCAGGTGATATAATGTTAAAATTATATCATATTACAAGTTCATCACAAGTAACTTTTTTACAAGTTGAGGTAAATACTAATATATAAAAGATGCACACATGCATGCACACTAATACAAAACATTATCCTGGTATCACAGGAGACACTAAAAATGCAATAAACATGATATATGCACATAATTGATAGCACAAACTAACATGAAACATAGTTGGCATCAAATTTAAAGTCTGATACAGTTAATTCTGGGGTGTTTTTACTGTAAATTATATGATGACTGTTTTTTTTTTAACTTCAAAAGTCTGTACACTTATCAGTATTTTACTGTAAAATTACTCAAAATGCCCATCTAAGATCTAAGATTTACTAAATATAGGTAACTTGCCTTTTATCAATTGACAAGTTTGTAGTATAGCAATTTTACAATATTTTAACGTTAAAGTTACAGAATTTTTTTTCAGCACACTTCTTCAAAGGGATAGTTCACCCCAAAACGAAAATTCTATCATTAAGTACCTCATGTCGTTCCAAACCCGTAAGACATTATTTCATCTTCAGAACACAAATTCTGCATTACTTGCGAACGTGCATTGATGACTGACACAGAATAGAATAAATTGTTGAACAAAGATGTTATTTGTGTTTTCTTTGTGCACAAAAAATATTCTCATAGCTTCATAAAATTAAGGTTGAACCATAGATGTCACATAGACTGTTTTAACAATGTCCTTGATACCTTTCAGGGCCTGTAACATGGTAGTTGCATTGCTGTCTATGAAGGTTCAGAAAGCTTTTGGATTTCATTAAAAATATCTTAATTTTTGTTTCAAAGATGAACGAAGGTCTTACGGCTTTGGAACAACATTAGTAAACAATGACAGAATTTTAATTTTTGGGTGAACTATCCCTTATAAGTGATATATTCGGATAGTTTAAGAGTACTCAAGAACACAAGGCTCCTCGCTAAAGTAAACAGTAAGCATGCTATTAGTGGGTATTGAAGTTGAATGTCATATATTTGGTAATGTACCAGGAGACACACGGATGAATATATGTAACAGTGCATGGTTATGTGATGTGGCCCGAGTTACCCAGATGGAAATAAGGCTTGCTTTCTTCCCAAACCATAATGGACGTATGAGGAGCTGTTAAACAAGAATGAATTATTCATGATTTGTGTGAACAGTCAAATGTAATGTTCTGCCCTTTCTCGGTTGTTTTGGGGTCTTAATGACTCAAGCCCTGACGTAATTTTCTGTAACTCTCTGTACACTGTAGAATGCTGAACAGATGTAAATGTGCAATAGATAGATTGCACAATCAATAAGAGTCCTCTAGAAGTGCCTAATTGACGTCTGTGAGACAAACTCAGGAGTGTGAAAATGTAACACTGTGTTGGCCACGTAGAGAGACGACGGTGCCAGGCACAGAGGGACCGAAAGATGATCCGTATGCCAACACACCAACAGGAAAAGAGAGCCCTGGCAGAACAGTGGTGACCAGTACACAAGGCATGTTAGCCAGTCAATCTAAAAAGCATCTGCTTGAGTTATATTACACTTTAATGCTGGATACGAAAATCATTATGGGCAAAAATAAACACGCTTCTGGAGTTTTATGTTCATTCACTTATTTGAATTATTACTGCCATTTAAGTTGACTGATAATGGATGGTTATTACGATTTAAAAGGTTATGTATGAATTCGAGTTTGCTCTTTACTGGCCTCAGAGTGTTAATGTCCTCCGGTTTGCTGATAATGTGCCAGTAATGTGAGGTGTGTGAGTGTGTGTGCATAAGGATATGGGTGTATGTAAGGTTTGCCAACCATTGGGGGGCCGTCACCTGTTAGTGAGATACAGCAAGCCAACCATTCCTCTGTTCTAAAATAAAAAGGCACCCAACAACCTTCTCTCTCTCTGCATATGCTGTTTGTCCATCACCTTCAGTCTATAACAGGTGTCTCACTGGTTCTGGTTCTGCCGACTGACCCAACATGTATTTAAACAGTAGACTGCTGGTACCAACTCCTAGTGCTGCTTGTGTATTTAAAGTTTTTTAAAAAAGCCAAAATTCATTAAGTCCTCTAATTAGCACTGAAACCAGGGATGGAAATTAGCACCCGCCACCAGCCAATAAACTCGCTTCACCCACCGGCCACCGTGGCGGGTAAATAAAAATAACATACTTCAACCGGACGGCGTGAGGCGGTAATGCACCTTAACGTTGGTTGCAAACTGCCGTTAAAATACGCGAAGAAGAAGAAGAAGACGACGGCAGACACTTTTAGCGGAGGCACACCTTCAAAAAAAATGTGGCGATACATCACAGGCGTTAAGAGGTCTGTTAAAATATCTTTACAATCTGCTTTTGAAGAAATATATTGTATTTCGTGCTACAGTGCACATTCTGTCAGATGCAATTCATGGCGCGTCTTTCTCAATATACTGTACAACGCGGCATTCATTCACATCAGATGATAACTCGGCGGCAGAGTTCCACTCACACAGCGGCGTAATTTCCACTGGGGACACGCTTTTCAAAATCCCGTTGGTGTCCACCCAAATGGTTTTGTTAAGTAATCTCTTATATTTTAGAATACACGCTCTACGCTGCCGAGAGTTTCGCGCTATAGTAAAAACGAAACCAAAAGTAAAACGCGCACGCGCATTCAAAAGCAACTTTAATACCCTGCGTTTAGAGAGCGACTCACCAATGCGCGCAAATTAGGCTACATAAAATATCTAGGCTGTTATAGTATGTGGGCTATAATTTGTGTAGTTGTGAAGATAGCTCTGTATCATGATAGAAAAATTCGGTGAAAATGTCAGTATTTTATTGAGACTTGAGATTAAATAAACTGCTCAAGTGTAGTAGATCTTGTAGTATTAATTATCACATGCAGCTACACATTGTCGGTTAAAAACATAAAGTGGCTGGTAAAAACATTTAGTGGCTGGTAGATTTTGAAATCCACCAGCCACACTGGCCGGTGGACAAAAACGTTAATTTCCATCCCTGACTGAAACTCTATTATTGTAATTGTTAGAATGGCCACGGATCAGCAATCTCCACATAAATCTGATTGTGCCGACCAAACCGTAAGTCGTACAGACTTAAACCTTGGAGGGATGGTAGTACTCACACCGCCGACAACATCACCAAGGCTTGCCCCAGTTGGCCTGACAGGGGCGCTACAATGATCAAAAGTATGAAATAACCCTCATTCGCAGGCTCAATGTCTTATGTTGTTGGAATTCATGACTCATGCCTCAGATTCAAAGGTAAAATTTTGGGGTATTAAGGATTTTTTTTTTCTAAATTGCGGACTAGTCCTAGGTTTTTTCGCTCGATCAGAACCAAACCAGTGCAGAAAGACTGAATATAAATAATTATCAAAAAAAAGTTGACCTTTCACCATCGCAAAGGGCGCCAAACTGTTCGAAAGTGGCAGGGCCACTTTTAGTAAAATGCCTATAAATCCTAAACGGGAATTAGATATCTTCACCAAACTCAGAACATGTATGTAAGAGCTCAATCTGAGGTCCCAGGACAAAAATCATTTGTCCTATTAACATGAAAATCGCTAAACACGGTCTTAGTCCAAAGTGCCACAGTTGTCTATAAAGTCATTTGTGTATCTCAAATAAACATTAGCCTATGAAGTTTGAGCACCTATTAGACAAGGTTAATGGAGGCTGATCAGAACAAAACTCAGTGGGCCTGTTTGAAAGAAATCGGCCACTGGGGGGGCCATATCACATTTTCGTAATCGTAAACAATTTTACATTGCATGTTACATTGCACATACACGTGACAACTTTGCCTCTAGAACCACTGCTGTCAATCGAATCGTTTGTTAAATGATTGAGAAGATGTAAGAAAACTACTTTTGCAAACTAGTCCTATATAGGTTTTTCATCTGTAAAAAAAATACTGCAGTACAATTCTCTGGACTCTCTAGGTCAATAATTATCGAAAAATGTTTAAATTTACCCTATTAGAAGCTACAACGGGATTGTTTAGAAAAGGGGCCCATTCAAATTTACCCCAAATACTATAAAGCCTAAAGGAGAAGTTCAAAACTTCATAAAACATGCTACAGGTTCATCTAAACAAGCACACAAAGTTTCAAGGTGATTGGACCTCAGCTGGCGCTATAACAGCTGGCATCATAAATGTTAAAAAACATAATATTTCTATGGTGAATCACCTGGATTTGCCAAAAATACTTTTTTAAATCATTGATTTAGGTGGTTACAGGCTTGTTAAATAATGTCTTTTTTTCACATTGTGCTTAAATGTCTTAAAGCACTTGAACCCTGGTAATCGCTTTATTTTGTATTTATATTTGCAGTACATTAGGTGTTGAAAGTTAGTAGCATTCAGAAGGTCTTGCATAACCTTCTTAAGATGCACACATACATTCTAAACTGAAACCCAACCACATTACAAGTACATGAAGATGATGTGTGTAATGTCACACTCGCTTACCGTTTCACATTAACATAAAATATGTTGTTTATAAACATCAAAATGTTGTTGACATATATGATCTCTGTGACAGAAGTTCACTTTTTTGTTTAAATTGTAAGGTTGCAGTTTCAAACTCTGTCTTTGTGTGCATGAATGCATTTTGTTGTTGTGTGTGCACCTCTCCTGGAGCCCCTGGTGGTATTTTTCATTTGTTAGGCATTCAGAACCTTTGCCTGACCCCAGGCGAAGCATCTGATGCTGAAACGCACATGCACAGACATCACAATTATCCTTTAGCATATGGATATATTTTATTTGGCTCATGGTTTTCAAATTCTCAGGCCAACAAGAGTCAAACATGGAGGAAGTGTCTATTGTGGCCACTGGCAAAAAGCCTGAATATTAAAAAGCAAGTATTTAAAATTGCCATAAGTGCAAGTGAAATCTTTACACAGTATCAATAATATTCTCCATATTTGTGAAAAATTACATTTAGTAAGTAAATTAGCAAAAGCTAACATGTCCACGAAGGAAAAAGCGTTCTTTTCAGTCCTTGGATTGAAAGTGAGACAGCTGAACTGGAATCAGCATGTAACTCATAGCAGGACTGTAATCCTTCTGAAGAATGCCAATGGTTGTATTTATAAAGTGTGAGAATTATCATCTCGGATCGGATTTCATTCAGCCTCGTCTGATCCAAGACTCAGACAGCAGTGCTGATCCAGACCAAAAGCCTTCGACTTGGAGAGAATTTGTAAACACTACCCCGCGTTTCCTTTTCCTAGTCCAGTTTCAGATTAAACCACTGCTGAAAACCTCAGCACAAACAAGTACAACATTTGCTTTGAGTGCTGACTGTCACCTAACAATACTGCAGCCTGTGTTTGTGACATCACTTCCTGTCTTTTCAGTCTGCTCACTTTTTAAGTGCCTAACTAATTTTATTGTCCATAAGACGCCGAGTCCAGCCTCACAAAAGTCATCTGTTAAACTCCTCACACTCCTACCAGCAGTTCTGGGGTCTTATTGAACCTTGATGAGATCCGATGGTTGATGTCCTTTTATGCCGTGAAACTGTGTCTGTAAAGTATTTTCTGAGCTTCCCACGTGATTCTTCAGGCATTTCCATACCCTGGTGTCCAATAATAGCCTGTGCCGCTTCATCAGAATGATAGAAAGTCTATTAAAAAATATCCTCAATGTGATCTTTAGCTGTCATTTACACAAAACATAAATGATATTGCAGATTTCTCTACATTTTGATTTGTCTCCTTTGCTTGTCCTTCTCTCAACTCCTGCAAGAGTGATGAACCTCCAGCAGATTATAAATTATGCTATTGACTAGTCCCAAAACTAGTTTATACTCAAACAGCTGAGTTTGAAGTCCGACAAAGTTTTTGGGAGACACAGGTCAAGCCATGTGGGCTGTCACCTGGGAGGTGGAGCTTGTCAGCCCCAAAGTCCGTGAGTCGAAAAGATTTTGTTGACTACTACTAAGCATGTGCAGACTGTCCACAGTGGATAGAACCTGCCTGTCCGTCAGCGTCCCGCTAGGGGATGAGCCAAGGAATGAACTTTGTGTAGCTGCTGCCTTTTCAGGGCTGGTGGCCAGGCGAGGAGAAGTGGAGAAGTTGTAACCATACAGACCATACGGGCTATGCAGACGGAACCCGTTATAGGATCCCTGTGTGCTCTGATTGGTGGGAAACGCGTTATGGGTGTGGCCGGGCATTAGGTACTGGAGCTGGGAGGTTGTGCTTGGCATGCTGTGGATCTGGATTGGCAGGCCAGTCTGTGTGCACGAGAACGCTTCACCTTCGGCCCCGCTCACATACGTGGAGCTCCGAGAAGTGGAAAACGCATCTGCGGCTGGGCTGGCCAGTCGACTGTAGGAGTCTGCGGAGAGCGGAGGGCCGTAGCGATGGAGGGGGTGGCTTGTTCGACTGCAGGTGGAGTAATCACACACTGGCCCTGCCCCGGAACCCAGGTGGAATGTAGGGGAAGAGCAGGAGGACGAGGACAGCAGATGCGAGTGTGCTGAAGACCCAACAACACCGTGAGAGCCAGCTGCACCTGTGAGCAGTCATACATTTCAATGACATGTAATTGCACATAAAACATAGACCTTAACATTTTTTGAATTTTGCCTTGGAACCGCTATTCTTCAACGTGGAAGTAAGCCTATGGGCGAGACTTCCAGTTCATTAGGCGATATAGAAAAATAACGAGAAGAATAACAACGTGTAGTAAACTGTAAAACTGTTTGCACTACAATCTAGTGTGTTCATAATTAAGATAATATATTAAAATAATATAGTAGGACACAACCATTTGTAATATCAAGCTGCAAAGCAAGCCCTTTTGTACAGCTAAAAATAGCTGGACGTGGATGAGACCGGAAGCCAGACCTATAAAATTTACAAATGGCTGCAAATAGCTAGTGAAGTGAATTTACTTTTTATAAAGTTAACAAAAGTTATCATATGCATTGTAATGTTTGAACCAGATGTCATAAATGTCAGTAGATTGGGAAGATTTTTAAATAATTTATTCTTAAATTATTTCAAAATATTTTCAGTTTTCTAACACAAAATTTCATACTTGGCTTATTTTCAGATTTTACATTTTAAAATGTTGTTATATTATTATATTCTTCATTCAAATTCAAATTGCAGTTCTGCATCCTGTTTCACGAATTAAATTTGAATATAAAGTGCAATCTCAATTTCTTTCAGAGATTACCCAAAAATGAAAAATCGTTCATAATTTATTTAGCTTCACACTGTTCCAAACAACAATTAACCCTTAACAGTTATATTCTCTTATGTATTCCACAGTAAGTAAGTCATACAGGTTTGAAATTACAGTACATTTTTTGAAAAACAATAAAAAAATCAACAAACAAAACAAAACAAATGGCAGTTAAAGGGTTAACTATCCTTCTGAGGATGCACAACTCTTTTATGCACAATTTATTCCAAAGAAATTTATATAAAGGTGTGGTCACATTTCCTGTTGCTGTGCAAAAAACATTTCTGGCATTTTCAGTAAGAAAAGGACAAAAAAATCCCCCCCCCCAAAGTTTCGCTTATTTTTTTAAATTGGTTACTAGAGGTGTGCGGTAAATATCATCTGTGATCGTAATTGTTGATTTAACAATGTGTGATTTATCGAGTATATCACAAAAGGAAACACATATGCATACATTACCAGATGAACTCTAGGAACTCTATGAATAAGTTAGGTTAAACTACTGTGAATTCACATTTAGAGTGTGTTTTTTTTCACTGCATGATTTAGTTTTTAAATGAATTTACAATGATCACATAATTCAAAATAAGGGGGCAGAAAATGTATATAAATATCATTTAATATCATTTAATATAATCAATATCACATGAAGAGTGCCATTTTTATTCTCAAAGTCGGTATGATTACAAATGTGATATTGATTTTATATAACAGTTCAATAAACAAGTTAATATTAAAGATACTGTGAACTGACCACACAGAATATGAAGAATATCAAAAAATTTAGGAGCCAGCTGTCCACAGTACTCTTTAAGATACCAGCACAATAACACACTCAGCAAAATATTGTCTAATTATTGTTATCGATAAAATCCCAGAAAATATCGAAATATGATTTTTTGTCAAGATCGCAATATGGTTACATGAATTTGCGATATTGAGAAACAAAAACCTGCTTGTTGCGAGTGGTGCTTATTACTCGTATTACTTTATGCTATTGAGAAGAGACAATGGACCTTTTTGCTTGCGAAATTTCTTTGCAATTTCACTCATTTCATTTATCCACCTTATTTTTCAATGCGGAAGTAAGCTGTTTTCTGGTAATGTGTTAGACTTCCGGTTCATAAGCCGTTGTAGGGAAATATCGAGAAGAATAACGAAGTGCAGTAAATGGTAAACCTGTTTCCACTACAACCCACTGTGTTCATAATTAAGATAACACATTAAAATAATATGGTAAGACACACCATTTTTGCAATATCAAGCAGCAAAACGAGCTATTTTGCACAGCTAAAAACAGCTAGAAGCGGATGAGACCGGAAACCAGACACATTAAATTTACAAATGGCTGCGCCCACTCTAACGGGAAAAACTAAACCATTGTGCAATGATATACTAAGGCAGGGAAACACACACACACACACACACACACACACCGTACCTTGTTTAGTGATTCCAGGGATGTCCTCAAATGTCAGAGTTCTCAGTGAAGGCCTCCAGAACGCATAAGACTCAACCAGAGCTTCTAGTCCCATTCTACAACGCAAGCATTGTGATTAATAAACATAAGCCACTCTTTAGAGACAAGAACACTCAATATGCTTACAAATACAAAGGCAAGAGTGATTTAGTGAAACTCTCACTGAAGAGTTCTGGAACTGGCTAAAACGGTGTGTTTTCAACGGCGTGTTCAATGCTGCCAGCCATCTTAGCGCAAGGCTTTCCTTATCAACTGTGTATTTGGCCAGTACAGCAGAGCAGGTAATGAAGAACATAAAGTGTGTGCGATGGCAAGGCTATAATTATTTTCACATAGCTTTATCGGTGGGATCAGACATAGAGTGCAGGAAGCCACAGTTAAAGCTTTACGAGGAGAGAGAAAGAAAAAGGGAGGGGGGGGGCATTTTCTTGCTTTTTCTGGAAGTAATGGTGGTGCTCGGTGCGCCTTGTTAGCGTGGACGTTACCCCACCCCCTCTGCAGTACCACTCAGGCGATAATTCACACAAGATGCCTCAACTTGTTTCGGCCCCAGTTTTATCAGCCACACCACTTGAGCTATCAAGTGGCCGAGTTTGTTTAGCAAACTGCTTAACTTTTCCTGTAACACTGAGCCACGGGGCTCGGTCTAAGTGCTCTGCGAGACCTCGCAGAGGGACAGAGGAAAAGTGGACGTATGATTCAGCGGGGTGTTAAAAACGCTCTCGTTTAAAACTAATGAGCAGAGTTAAACTTCCCCACTAAGCTTGCGAGTCAGCGTCGCACAAGCCTCCATTTCCTGTTTGCGCGTTTATTATTTCTCTTGTTTTATGTGAAGATGGAGATTATTTTTATTGTGCTGTGTTTCATTTATGCATTTATTTTTTTATAATGGCTTTTAATGTGACGCTGTTTTTATGTTTATTTTGTCTGGGCTTCGCTGGAACCTTTTCGTTTTGGCTGAAAGAAGGCTTTTCCCTTTGGATAAACAATTATCTAATAATCCTTTAATATGGTTTGATAGTTCTGAAATAACTTTATACTTATGTCAGAAAAGAAGTCGTACGAAAACAAAAGCGTTTTGTTGCCCCAAAGAAGCTTAAAAGATAAAAATTAAATGTAATGAAGTGTCATTTCTGCAGTGCCTTACAAATAAAAAGAGCAGAAACTACACACTTTGTCCAAATTAAGTAAGACTAGGATCTATTCTGTGCTGGATGGGTTTGACTCAGCTGTGATCAATTTTTGACATCAATAAAAATGTATTCAAAAGACGTTTCTTTTTTTTTTCTATATTTACCTGTTTCTTCCCGAGTCCCTGAATCCTTTTGCAAACGGGTTCCTGTCGATCTTCAGTCTTGTTATCTGTAAAAGGTCCACACACAAAACACATTCTCCTTACTGACCCAAAGCCTGTAATGTCAAATTCCCTGACCTAGCACCAGTGACCCTCATCCCACAATGCAATGTGTGTGGGTTTATTTTATAAGCTTTTTGCTTCCGTATGTGTAAGAGAGAGAGAGCATGTGTGTTGTGTTTTTATAAGCACAGACAAATGGATGACATCATTTCTAAAACTTGGCAGTTAACACTAAAACGATGATAAGATTTCAAGCTCTAACTTATCTAAAACATGCTCTGGTATTAATCTGTTTTAGCAAATCAAAACAAACTTAAATTTGAATGAAAAAAAAAAATCTACAGTACTCTATGTTGCAATTTATCAATACATTGCTTCTGAATTGCTGGCACAGGAAATTCAATGCATATGCCTAAATAAACACTTATGCAACTGTGCTCTTTATAAATAAATTGCCCTTTATGGGGTGCTGCTCATTCTTTCAGTCTCATAGAGGCTTTGATCTATGAATAAAGAGAACAAGAGCCCTTCAACTCCCAACTGCTTTAGGCAAATTGTATAATTATTTCAATTAAACGTCTTGTAAATTAAGTCATTTTCCTAGCATTGTGACCTAAATAACAGAGTTCTGCAATTTAATTGGGTTTATTATAAAAATAACTATTACTATACTATAACAATTTATCACAATAGAATAGTTTCACTTTATACCTTTTCTCTGAGCAGAAAAACAAGGATAGTACTGTACCCGAGGCAAAAACTAATAATTTCAAAAATATACAGGCTACAAAATAATAAAATAATTTATGTTGTTGATACTTTTTTTCTAAAGCAGTGTTAGGCTAATGTGCATTAATATTTTGTCTTGCTTGCTTGGACTTACAAAAATAAATTTTGTTGGCAAATTTATTGAGGCAGACATGGCTTTCCTGCATGTTTATTTGTTTTATAAAAAAATCAAACTGTAATAATGCAATCCAATAAAAAGAAAAGGCATCTTCATTTCAAGAACTGATGTGACCCTTAGTAGCAGCTTTATGATTTGCGTTATCAACTTGTGCATTGGACCCTTAAAGCATGATGTGGGATCAGTTACCTGTTGGTTTTGGTATGCAGTCACCGTCGTGAAGACAGTTTCAGGGAAGGAAAATGCTTTGACACCGTCCCCAGTGGGAACCGCCTTAACGGGTGAGAGTTCTTCACCGCACTCCTTGCGGATGACGTGGACACGGGGCTGGTACTTGTGCATAGAGTGCAGAATGATCTGGAAAACATTACATCGCGCATCCGTGTTTAGAGTGGGAAACGGAGGAATTACCAAAGCAGTTTTCTACCTCAATAAAAACACACATGCCTCCATTTTCAAAGGCCAAACAGGCCTTTAACTGCCTCGCCCTGGGGATGCTTTCAATTGAGTTTGTTTACAACCCTCCACATTACAACATGTTTAGGCCTTTAAAATAATACAGCAAAACAAAATGCACACCGGGCGACAATGGCTAGCATGTGTGTATGAAAAGAGTTGTCTAATTATAACGTTTAATTTATTTCAGGATCACAGAAGGAAATTCTAAAGGTCTCCTTCACCAACTCATCAAACCTTCATATGTTTACAGGTTTCTTCTTAGGCCTAACATAGACTAGATATAGAAGAAATGTGCAGTTTTGTCTTATTTAGCATCTATATTAAGTAAATTATTCTCGAATTTAAATAACTAAATATCCTCTTACATGGCCTTGGTCGTCGAGCTCGTTATTGGTCAGTTTGAGTTTGTCGAAGCTTATAACTTGCCGCATCCACGTCTCGCCGGAAGCAGGCGAGTCAGGATGAATGTACACACGCGGAGGGACAGGAGAGTCGGCGTTACCCGCTACCATCCACTTCGAGCTGTGGTAAACGTACCTTGAAATGGGAAAAAATGGTTAGTGTCAGTGTAAATTGTACATAATATTAATTTTATGTAATATCATACACGGCTCGACGTTTCAAAGCAATTTCTCTCAGTAATTTTCAGGACGGAATGTATTTGAGGTTTGTCGCGCAACGCAAATGGCTTAGTGATCCAAGTAGAGGTCTACGACCTCTAAGACCTTTAAAACAAAACAGGTTTCTGTGATATAGCTATGTGTGCTGTGTAAAATAATATAAAGACAGCAGTTATGTTATGTAGGCTGAGAATGAACTGAAAGCGTTTTAGCGGAGTAACACTATTTAAGTTTGTAGTTACAAACGAAAAATTTGTTAGAACACAGACTACATGTACAAAATATTTGAAACTCCCTCAACATGTTCTTCCTTTGCAAGGTTTACACTTTAACTGGTGATTAAAACATACTCCGTCTGTCTGTATAAAAATGTTCAGATACACAAAGCAGCCCGCCATAAACTAACGCGTTATGAATTTGTTTTAACTGCAGTTGTCTCATGACCTTCAGGTCCCAGTAGGTCAAGCTCCCAAAAGGGCATCGCAAAAGGCCGGACTAAACATGTCAACAAAGTCCCGGAGTGCCATTTGTGGAGACTGTTCGTTCAAAATGTTCAGTATTATGTTTGCACATTTTAGACCATTTTGATCATTTGTCTACAACAGGCTGTCCTACAGCGACCAGTTGGGAAGTTTCGTAAATTGCTCACCTGTAGCGTTTGTTGTCGACAGGAACAATATCCATAGCGATATAATACTGCTGATGAGGATCCAGTCCCGCAATCTTAACTCTCATCGCGGGAAACATTCGCCTGGGATAAAATGACATTGTATATTAGCCTAATATTTTCATTATTCATCACTATGAGGTAAAATGCAGATTTTCTAAAAGCGCGGTTTTTACCTTAATGTGGGCAGATTTTTTTTTTTCAAACTAGCTAACAGCACATTGCCAGTTTACATCAAATACCTTTTTTTTTCTTCAAAAAAAATGCCATTTCAATTAATTTAATTATTATAGTTGTCAATTAAATTAATTATATTGTCAGTGAATAAATACAATTCCACAAAAATCAGCATTAAATACAAACGTAGCCTAAATAAATAAGTAGACTAAATGTATATATAAAAGCGCTATAACACTATACACATTTTGGCACTTTAAGGGACATTTTTGCCCTAATCCCCGATTTAATTCAGTGTTCAATTCCTAAGTCCATGTATCTGAAAGTAACATTACATCTAACATTTTTCAAAATAATTCATTCAGACTTATTCAATAAAAGAAATTAAAATTAGTCATATAGCCTAGTGTTTTATTTTTTTAATGGATATATTAATAACGGTCTTGTATATTATTACTATATTCAAATGTTGAATATTGTGATTTTTAGCTGATTATTATTAAATTATAATCAGTACAGCATGTTTTGTGTGATGCACCTGCCGGCTTTGGTGATGATCATTTCAGTTCCTATCTCGTGGAATCGCTTCCATAAGTCGGAGCCCTGCAGGTCGACTCGCATCTCCTCTCCGGAGCTCGTCCCTGATTGCACAACGACCTGCGAGCCTTGGGATGCAGGTTGTGGGCTATCCAACAACACGTCCTCAGACTCCGCTGAGAAAGACAGAAAAATGGTCTTAATTATTGTATATTTTAACAGCATTTCAGAAAACGTTTAATTTAAACTACTTTTGCATGAACGATTGTAGTGCATGCAAACAGATTTGCGATGATTTTCTGACTCATAATGGATTAGATATGTGGACATTGGATATATTTATAGACTTTACATTTTATATTTAATACTGTTTAACATGCAATGCAATTATAATTAACCTGCACGGGTTTTTTGTTGCTGTTGTTGTTTTTCATTTAATTTGATGATTTGGCGCCACTTAAAGTCATGGAATTATTTTTTAAGAATTAAATATAAGAAATGCTTTGTGACGAATTACAGTAACTGCATTGACACAATTCTAAGAGACTTTTATACATTTTATTCCAGCTGTACAATAACAACACTTTTTTTTTTTTTTTTTGCGAGTAGGCCTATTTAGGCTTTCGTGAATGCAAGTTAATTTGAGTGTTTATGATTGTGGCCAAACTCATAAACACAGAATAGATTAGTCACTCTCTTAGTGCCTATATTTATGAGACTCATAACTGGGTTATTTTGTGTTTATGCACTGTATTTCTCTTCACTCCGTTACATCTCTAAACTACAGAGCCATTTTTACTTAAGAATTTATTGATATCTTACAAGATTTTCTTTGTTAAAAGACTATCTTATTTAATGTTAAATATCGGTTAGTGTTTATTTAGAAGCCTATTGTTATTTGCAGAACTATACGGGATAACAAACGAGAGGAAATACAGAATAACATCGGGTATATTTTTTTTCGTACAGTGTTACTTTTGAGCCGAGAGAATTAGTAATATAAAATTGCTTTATATTTGTGTTTTGTTACGCGTCCGCGTTACGCATAACTACATTTCTAACAGTTTTATTTGCAGTCAAAACTCTACTTACGGGATTCGTCGCTTGCGCAGTCTATCTCGCAGCTCCTGGTGCTTGGACAAGATCTCCCAGTTCGGGGTTGCGGGCTTTCTGTCAGGTTCGACACTTCGTTTACCTCCTCAAAAGAGTTTTCGCTGTCCTCCTCCAGCTTTCTTTTTTTCTCCGTGCCAATAAGCGCTTCTACCGAGAATGCGTGCGCTTTGAGGCTCATAGTACAGGGGGACCGTCGTTTCTCAGCCATGGTATCAAACCGAGAAGACAGATTGGCCGAGAAAGAGAAGTTCACGAGAAGTGCATTTGCAACAGCACTTAATCTAGCATTCCTCGAGTCCGGATAGTCCGCTTCAGTAGCTAATTACCACGGGCGATGTGACAAAGACGCTGAAAACGAAGCGACAGTCTATTTAAAACAGTCTCATCGGTCTGTCAACGCGCACAGACACCAAGGCAGTGGCCGGGATTCGTTAAAGTGCCAATAAGCAGGGCAAAAGATGGGCGGGGCCGCCTCACGTCAATCAGCGGTGGTCTCTGCCAATAGGCGCGCAGCGTTTCGGCCCCTCGTGTAGAACGGAACGCCCATATGTGGTAAAGCGGCCTGGCTGAATGAATCATCCCTCGCTCACTGAGCTCCAGTCATGCTCGCGGCATTGCGATCATTTTCACACTGCGGCTGCACATGCTCCACATGCTTCCGCATTACCTCCCCACTAGCCCTTGTGAGCCAATCGTGTAGAATTATTACCAAATCTACGCCTGCATCTGCGTGAGGCCCACTAATAAGACATGTCAAACTAACCTGACATGAGACGTGCAGTCTACAGTTTCTAAATACAAGTCCCTAAGAAGCAGTCATTTTTACTACGAGACACAATTTCCTGGTACTATAAATCCCCAAAACAAATACCATTGTTGTTAATTTTATATAATACTATTATTATTTTTGGATAACCTATTTTTAAAACGCCTGACTGCAGAATACGATACAAAATATATATATATATTTTTTTACAATTTATACGTTTAAATGTAAATTAGATACATTTACAAGGCAATTATGAATAGCCTTCAGCTTTAGAAAATTATTTTTTACTTTAAATAATTCTGAGCATTATGATTGATAATGTAGCATATTTTCGATAGGCTGTTTGTGTTTCTTGTTTTTACTATTATTGTTATTTCTATTAGATTGTGGAATCGATGATTTCAGTAAAACTGGCCAAAGACCAATTTGCCTTAAGCCTGTTTTTAGCTAGATTTTTTTCCTCCTCCAAATATAGGCCAAGTCGCGTAAGTTATCATGCTTCTAGAATTCGATTTTTTTAAACCCATGTGATTTTTAGAGCATGTTGTGGGTGTAATGTACAATGCTCCAGAGCCGTAATCTGCCCACCGTTTGGAACGTGCAAATTATTGCACGGCCATTTGGAGAATTCTTGTCCCACGCGATTGTGAGAACCCTTTGGAGCAAGCCTTGTGCATTATTGCGCATACAGAATGCGGGTTTACTTTGTCAACCAGTAGAAAAATATGAACAAGAAGAAAAAAAGACAAAATAGAGACATGCGCATGCAGCGCTCTAAAAATAGAATAAAATAAAACATACTCTTATTTTAAAATCATACATATTTTATACAATTATTATTTATTCTAAAATAATATTGTAAAATGCAATGAACTCAAATAAAAAAAAGCTTAATAGAGAGTGGTCACTTTATAAAACGTTTAACTTTCAACTAAACTTTAGTGTTTTATAATCAAATTTGTGGAAGTTATTATTGCCTGTATAAAGCAGCAATATTTTGCGCTATATATATTCATAAAATAAATATGAACATGCATAAAATAAATATACCAGTCGTACAGGAATCTGGCATTTTAATATACTGTCAATTATTTTCGTACAGTTTACCGCAGTTAATTATCAACATTATCTTAACTCAGTCTTAGTTAAATGTCACGTCGCTTACTGACAAATATAGCCTGATGATTTCCAGATTGCATGAACGACTATTATTATGTTGACCTGTACAATGTAGATACGAAAAAAGTAAATTATTGTGTTGGCCTAAATGTCTGACAACTCAGCATTTATATTTCAGAAAAAAAAAATGTTTCTATTTTGTTCATAACAACAACAACAATAGTAATACATTTTATATTATTATCACTATTATCATTGTTTATAGGTTAAGTTTAGAAAAAATACATCTTTAGTTTAGTTATTGTAGGCTAATGATTTATTCTTGCCAAAGTACACATTATTCCCTTCCTAAATTCCTAAATACTTCGATCCTCATGTATGTTCCGTCTTGGCTGCCCATGCAGCCTAAATTATTTACACAATAAAAATCAAGTGCATTTAATATTTAAAACCTTGTGTAGACTAATTTTCAGCATCAGTAACATTTTGGGCTATTAATATTACCAAAATATTTATTTGTTCATTGGTTTACCAATATGTGCGTAGAGCGCTGCTCCTGATATTCTGGTAACGAGTTTAATTTTGATCTAAACGTTGCATGAGGCTGGTCAACACATGTTCGATACGTTCAATATGGAAAACAAAACCTCAACACCTAACTTTAAAAAGAAATTAAATGATTGTCATTACATATATATTTTATTAATTTTGCCTATTGAATTTGTTTTAGTTCTAGATATGGGTTATGGTTGTCTTTCTTGTACACTCATGAACACATTATGAACCATGAATTACTGTAATGCGATTCTGATATTTGCATGCCTTTACGCTAATTTGATATCGCTTTTATTGTTATTACCGAATATGTATGCAACATAAATAGTCTTTTCTAATCTTTTTTAGAATGATAAAGTTACAAAAAATATTTATTGTTCTCCAAATTGTATAGGCATATTTATCATGCAGAATGTCATTTCTATTACATTTACTGCACATTTCGTTTTTGATTTAGCCAAAACACCTTTAATGCATGTGTGGAAACCGTTCGTAGAATGACACGTGCCAAATAACGGGTCTTTTCAGCTCATAATAACCTACCTTGTGATAGAAAGCAGAGGAAACACCGCATGCGCTTTTTCTTTATCCCGCAGCGCGCAATTAACACATTTCGGTGTAATTTCCTCTGCACTGGACAACTAAAATTAGGGTTATTTATAATTGCATTGAACAGAATATTTTTCACAAACGTCTTCGCAATATTAATCTATAAATGAATGTGTTCTTTTTTGTCTCTCAGGTGTGAAGCATCAATAAAAACGAACTGTGCACTTACTGATGAGACTGCACTCAAGTGTAAAATGCGTTTGTTTACTAATCCTCGCCCTGTAACCTCTGGCATCACTGGACTCAAACCATGTCGGCTGGTTAAATTTTAGAGTCGGAATTGCTGTGTCTGGGCACCATATTGTTAACAGTTATTTTGCTAGTGCTAATGGCCGCGTGGCAGCCAGCCAAAGGCTTTATAGCGGAAGTGGCAGCGCGAGGAACGCGGGTATATGGGAGGAAGAAAAAACTATTAAGAAAAAAAATCCCTTTGAAAGAGAGGCGAGAGAGACCCCATTGCGGCGGCCGCGACCCACTGCTGCCAAATCCAGAGGTGAGCCGTTATGAGAAAAAGTCCGAACCGACAGAACCGGTAACCGGCGGTTAAATGTCTGAGGGCACTGAAGCATCCTCAATCCGCCTCAAATGAAACGATACGCCAAACCATCCATGACCCACAAACCCATTCATAAAGTTAATCTCCCCGTGAAAATGCGGTATTTCTTTACGTGCATCATATACACTGATGTATTTACCGTATTTATGACAGTCTTTATGGGGCGGCACGGACAGGGACCCCCAGCGACTCTACCGGTATTGACATTGGATTTCCGCGCCGCGCGTTACGACCTGTCACACGGGAGTGTAGCGAAACACACGTGGGCAGAGGTCAGCTTTGTTTGTGTGAGAAAATTATTAAGAGGAAGGAAACTGACCTGCCATGAAATATGGCCTATCTTTAGCCTTCCTCGCCGCTCAAAAAAAGTGAAAACCATGCGGAATTGTTAAGTTACTTAAGACTTAAAGGGGCAAGTTAATATTAAGTTATTTGATAGGGTGCCCCTGTTAAAAACAAAACAAACCTTCATATCTGGTTTGCGGGTCTTGCCTAGATTAAGATGGTCTCCTAGTCTGACCAGAAACCCCTCTAAAACCAACTAACAGACCAATCTGACCAGACGAAAACTTACAAACCAGGTGAATAATAGTATAGGGATGTAGCAATATCAAAATCTCACAATACCATATAATAGTCCACTATACAATATTTATTGCAATATTTAAAAAAAAAAAAGACAAATGAAAAAAAAGTGTACATTTTTCTTAGAAGTCAAATCATTCTATCTAATGCACTTTGAGAGTTCAAAATTAAGAGCTCCAACCCATGTTCCTAACTAAGAAAAGTTAAGTCAAGTGAATTGACTTGTACCTGAACTTTAAAGGGAACTCGACCTTCTTTTTATTTGTGGTATACCTCTCAGTCTAAATTACATTCACACTGGTGTTTTAGGAAGCCAAACTAATTAGAATATAATAATAATAATAATAATAATAACAATTTTATATAATTGTTATTTCTATGACAGTAACAACCATATATTGTAAAACAATTGCACTGTAAAATAAATGAAAATTAATATCTTGTAAGTATATTATATTTTGCACACTACTGTAGGAAAGTTACAATACTTCTTTCCTAGTTTCTACATTTGAAAGAGAGATTTTGAATACAGTAATGTTACCCATTTAAACCGCGTCCTGTCAGCAATTCGTACTGTACTTTTAAGCTTTTAGCTTAAAAAGCTTTTGACGGGAGCAGCATTAGAGCTTTTATTTTGATGGAAAACTCCAGGTTCAGTGAAAACAGACTTACAAAAAGTCTAGTGAAATGTTGTAATTAACTGCAGCGGAAATAAAGCATAACTGGTGGCTGTTGCATTTCCAAACCCGTGCTAAACTCACAGTGCATGCAATAAACGAGTTTACTGCATTCACTGTGAACTGAGCCGTTCTGAGGTACAGAAAACACCGGATCATGAGCTGTTCGTGAACGAAGTGCACAAAGTGAAACACAGACTTAATGAAGAAGTTAGGCCATATTGTGCTTTCGGTTTTAGTTCGTTTGACAAATACTGTGCCAAAGTATAATGGCCCGAAACACAACTTTAAAGACCTTTTTATGTTAGAATAATTTTTTTTAATATATTAAAATAATAAATAAAATATTTTAATATATTTTAAAAACTGCTCTTTTTTTATTGTTTCATATCATCATGTGACCATGATGATATCGAGACAGTTTTGCTATTGCGATACCACGATATTGATAATACCGTTACATCCCTAGTATTAAGTCAAGCTACTCTTATTCTAAATGCTTTTAGATTGGCGATCTATTCATATTGGTAGTGTCTTTTCATCTGAACAATATTTTAGGAGAATTAATTAATACATTTAAAAGGAAGATGGGCATCAACAGGCTCTCTGGAATTGTGAGGATGTGTCATTATTTAATGTGTGTTTTGTGTAAACCTGAAGAATGTTTTAATGTTTGTTTGTGTCATTTGATTCCGATAGGCTGATGGTGAGAAAGACCAAATATTCATTAAGGAATATAATAGCGTTTATTACTTTAGCATGTTAAGATGCTGATGTGTTAGAGCTGTTAGTTCCATTGTCAGTTTGTATGCTCTATTGATTTGCTGGTGACAGTGTTTTGAGGGTGGCTGTAACTATTTTTTGGGACAGATTAAGAAATGCTCGTAGAGTTTGGAGAAAGTGATGGTAGTTTCTCATCGTAGCCTCTAGAGGGTGATGTAATGGTCTCTCACTCCGTAGACCCACAGCAGGGAACTTGAGCGTCACTCAGAGGGTCTCCAAGCCTCTTGGGACAACATTAGCACTGGATGGATGAAGTACCAGAGAACTACTCCCTCTCGTAGAACACAGGGAAAAAAGGAAGTGAGAAAGAGGAAGTGTTGAATAGAGAATGGGAAAGAGATCGTAGGTCAGCTTGGGGGGAGAGGAGAATAAGATGAAAAGTTAAGGAAAAAAAGAGAGTAAAGAGCAAGCAGGTGTTTTTTTATTAACTGTACTCTCTTGAGAATAGATAGTGAGAACGATTTAAATCCAAAAGCAATAAAATCATGAATGAGTGAACCGCTCAGAGGAAATGACTGGGGAAAGAAAAAAAGCGAGAGGAATGAATAAGGAGCAAAAGACAAAAGATACTCTTTCTTAGAACATGCTGAATGGGCTTAACTGGACTTAACTGGAAGGATTTTTTTCTTTTAATCTTATTTTAAGAATCATCTCATATTCTTATTAATTTTTTTCTGGAATACAAAGAAATCTGAGAAGAAAAAAAAAAACAGAAAGTACAAAGCAGCGCTCCTTGGTAATGTAGCAATTAAACTAAAAAGGAGAGTCCGTTCCCCTAGTATTTTAGAAGCACATAAATGTTAAAGATTAAGTGTTTTATGTGTCTCATCCACACACACACATAGTCTTATTTTAGACATTTTAGAGCGTGTAATTGAATGTAATGGTATACTCCTGGCCTTTGGGAAGAAGCTAGCAAATTAAGACCAAAGAGTTCAGAATTACTGGCACACACACATTCCTCCCTCCAGCTATCCATCAGCTGTCTGCTTTGTCTGTCAATCTTTCTTTAACAGTTCATTAACACATAGACACTCACACACACTCTTGTTTAATATTCTCGAGGATGCACTGCTGTGTCCCATGCTCCTTAAGCGTTGCGGTATCCCCTGGCTCAGTATGGTTTTAATATACATATCTGTGTATAAGACTAGAATTATACAGCGTCTGATGTGCTCTCCGAATTCACACGGGCATCCTGCCTGGACACCTGCAATAACACCACAAGGACCTACTGAAAATATCCGCACTGTCAGGCAGCCGCAGGGCAGCCCTATTCCGGGACCCGGACTGTTTGATATTTTATGAATGGAGGAAAGGATGAGAGGAAACTGGGGAGTAAGGAAAGAGAGAGAGATCACACGTGTGCTTATGTATACACTAATTCTTGTTTTCTCTTCCTTCAGGTTGTCATCAGAAGGGCTCTCACACACAGCACACATATGAAACACTTTGAGGAATCTGAATCAATGCACTGAGTAAGTGTGCGATCAGGTCTTGATTCCAAAGACTGACATACTGTGAGGTTGAAAATCAGATTTAGAATGTAGTTTAATCCTGGAAAGATTTAGAAGCTTTTGGAAAAAAAAGAATATTGCATATATTTATTTATAACAATAACAATATAAAATAAACATTAAATGTGTTAAAGGATTAGTTTACTTCCAGAATAAAAAAAATTCGAAAAGAAATTAAGGTTTTTAAGAAAAACATTCCAGAATTTTCTCCATATAGTGGACTTCAATAGGGATCAGCAGGTTGAAGGTCCAAAATGCAGTTTCAACGCAGCTCCAAAGGAATAATGGTCTTTCTAGTGAAACAACTGGTCATTTTCTAAAAGCAAACAAAAAAAGTATATACTTTTTAACCACAAATGCTTCTCCAATCACATCGGAAAGGAGTGGTTAGTTCTTTGTCTGTGTACTTCAGTTCAAAAAGGTAGAGTAGGGCGAAAAACTCCATCTTATTTTCTCGTTTTTTTGTAAAGGGTGTTTGACTTTCTTTGCACATTTGCTTTGTAAACCCTGGGTTGTTACTGCAAGACAAGCATTCGTTGTTAAAAAAGTTGTTGGTAAAATGTGTTCTCTTTTTTTTTTTTTTAGAAAATGAATCATCGTTTTACTAGATAAGGCCCTTAATCTCCCTTGAGTTCCTTATTTGTCCTGAACAGTTAAGCTGCATGCTGTTCTTCAGAAAAATCCTTCAGGTCCCACAAATTCTTTGGTTTTTCAGCATTTTTGTGTATTTGAACCCTTTCCAACAATGACTGTAGGATTTTGAGATCCATCTCACTGAGGACAACTGAGGGACTCATTGCAAGTATAAACGCTCACTGATGCTTCAGAAGGAAACACAATGCATTAAAAGCTAGAGAGTGAAAACATTTTGAATTTGAAGATCAGGGTACATTTAACTTATTTTGTCTTCTGGGAAACATGTAAGTATATTCTCTAGCTTCAGCAGGGGCGGTGCTAAATGGAAAAATATGACATTTAGGCAAAATAAGAAAATTTTACATTTTACAAAAGTTTACACCCTTGGCTCAATGCGTTGTGATTTCTTCTGAAGCATCAGTGAGCATTTTAACCAACTGTAATAGTTGCATATGAGTCCCTCAGTTATCCTCAGAAAAGATGGATCTTAAAATCATAGTCATTTTTGGAAAGGGTTCAAATTCACAAAAATGCTGAAAACCAAAGAATTTGTGGGACCTGAAAGATTTTTCTGAAGAACAGTGAGCAGTTTAACTGTTCAGGACAAACAAGGAAACTCATGAACAACTGTTACAAAAAAAATAAAATAATAAATACAGCTGTGAATCATTCAGGTAACAACACAGTATTAAGTGTATGCAAACAACGGTCATTTTTAAAAATTCAATTATTTTCTCTTACGGACTATATGTTAAAGTCTTTTATGTGAAATATCTTATTCAGGTCAGTAAACCTAAATAACGTATTTTGTATGATCCATCTTATTTTGGTAATCTAATTAACATTGATGTATGTTAACTTTTGACCTCAACTATATAAATGGCACAAATTTAGCCTGCCAGTTTTGATTCTGAATGACAAAGAGACACTGAAAATTCCCAAAAATGCAAAATAGGTACATTTTCAATAGTAGCCTCATACTTTTAAACTCCACTGTATTTTCTGTTGTAAAGTCTTTTTTTATGATTTGCTTTGGAGAGTGAAAGAGTGAGTATTGAAGTAATTAAGTGGGTGAGTATGAGATGCACTGTATTGTGAGTCACTATATCTGTGTGTGTGCCAAAGAAAGAAAGAAACACATGACAAGTGAGTAATCTAAGATTAAAACATGGGAAGATAAACAAAACATCTTTCTACTCTTTGTATTCCACCCCGTGTATAAAACAACAGTAGGTTCACACACTATCTCTCTTGTACACACACATTAAAGAGGTCTAGGACCTCCATAGAGAAAGTTTTAATCAAGAAAATGTGAGGATAGGGAAAGGAACATGTTTTTAATTCATTTTCACTTTTTCATTCTTGTTTTCCTCTCTCTGGGTGTGTGGAAAGAAAATAGATGGGTGGATAAAACTAGACTAAGGGTTTTTCTCTGCATGTTTGTGTGTGTATACACTACCAGTCAAAGTTTTTAAGATTTTTAATGTTTTTAAAAGAAGTCTTTTCTGCTCACCAAGCCTGCATTTATTTGATCCAAAGTACAACAAAAACTGTGAAAATTAAATTTGAAATACTTTTACTATTTAGAATAACTGTTTTCTATTTGAATATATTTGAAAATGTAATTTATTCCCGTGACTGAATTTTTAGCATCATTACTCCAGTCTCATGATCCTTCATTATATTTTAATTTGCTACTCAAAAAACATTTTTTATTATTATATGTATTATTTTTATGCAGAGTAGAATTTTATTCAGGTTACTTTGATGAATAGAAAATTCAGAAGAACAGCATTTATCTGAAGTAGAAATCTTTTGTTACATTATAAATGTCTTTATCATCACTTTTGATCAATGTAAAGCATCATTGTTTAATAAAAAATACTAACTCCAAGCTTTTAAATGGTATAGCATTCAGAAGCTTTTTATTTCAGATAAATGCTGATATTTTGATGTTTCTTTTCATCAAAAAATCCTGAAAAAAATTTACTCAACTGTTTTAAATATTTATAATAATAAAAGAAAAAAAAATTCTTGAACAGCAAATCGGCATATAAGAATAATTTTTTGTGACACTGAAGACTGGAGTAATGATGCTGAAAATTTAGCTTTGATAACAGGAATAAATTACATTTTAAAATAAAAAACAGTTCTTTCTCTGTCATTTTGTATTTTGGGTCTAATAAATGCAGACTTAGTGAGCAAAAGAGACTTCTTTAAAAACATTAAAATCTTACTGTTCAAAAACGTTTGACTGGAAGTGTATATATATCAATATCTCACAGGTTTAAAAAATATGGATTCAATGAGACAGAAAAGGAAAAGACTCTAGAATAAATTAGAAAAATGAACAGAAAAAGAGACAAAGTTGTTTACCCCTGTCCCATTTCCCTCTCTTGCTCTCTCTCTCTCTCTCTTCCTGTTTTATATGCCCCTTTATTCCCTTTCCTGCTGCTCAAAGCCAACCACCATGAAACCACTGCCACATTAGAGCCTTTAACTGGCTATGGCTGGCCCAACACTGGCATTACACTGGCATTGCCACCCCGATGCTGTTTCTAGTTGAGCCACTCCACTCCTTATCAATGTCAATCATATTTCATCGTCCTTCTGCCAATCAGCTGTCATCACAGACAACCTTTAAGAGAGCCCGTAAACCTAAATCTCAGTTCTTGTTTCATGCCAGTCCAACACCAGTTTTATTTTTAAACAGGCACATTTTTAGAGTTGTTCTTTATTGGGCTGTGCACAGAATGTTTGGAACATTCAAGGATGGAATGGCGTCGTAAAGACCAGCTGGACTGGCATGACTTGGACGTTCTGTTGGAATGAAGTCATCATCATGAGATGACACATTTCTGCAGGGTCATTTAAAAAAAAAAAAAAAACCAAGTCCACTTGTGCTGTTTCACTGTCACATGTGGTCACAAAACACTCCCACCCCCAGAAATCACTTTCATATACACATACACACACTTTAGTCCATATGGTCACTCCTATAAACCTTCTTTTCTCAATGATGCCATCACTTAATCAGCCAGAACTCACCCATTCAAAGGCATTCATCTCAACATGTGGTCAAAGATGATGGGTTCTTGTCGGCCAAACCAATGCATTTAGATTTTTTTTTTATTAGTGAGACTCAAACAAAAGCAAACATCCAACACTGTTAGTGGACAAAAGTTGAAACAGGTGTATGCCATTAGTCTTGGTCACTGCAGTCATTAGAAGCTGCGGTTGGGTTTTAATCTAGAGAGAGAGAGGAAGAGATGAAGTATGTGTGATATGAGAGTAAAAGACTGTGAAAGATAAAGCCAGACAATGTGAGGTGATCAGTCTTTATAGGCTAGCGCTGCAGTGTTTATCAAAAACACAGCTGGACATAACAAGACAAAACAAGACCTCATGCGTGTTTGTTTTTTATGAAGCGCTATATTACCTGACTGTGTGTGCGTGTGTGTTAGCATGTGGCGAAAGTGATGAAATGATTGGGAATTGAATGTATCGTGTAAACCTGTTTGTCAGTGCTTGTGTTTGTGTATGCGTCCTTGTTCGGATTGTTATTCACCTCTAATTGCCTGTGGTGAGCGCTCACTAATTAACTTTAAATGTTGCTCTTGAAGTTCTGACAAACAACCAAATAACTATTTGCACATCTGCACTTGTCCAACACATTTCACTCTTGGATGTAATCACAAGGCTATCGCGTATAATAGCGTAATTGCGCTCAATTCGTAAACAGCCATTTAGCTCACCATTTACAATTCGGTCTGTAGCGAGAGCTCGCGCAGCATTTGCAAGTTTTCGAACATCATCAGGCCGCGCTGAACTGCCAAAAATGTCTGTTTGTAATTAAACAGAACTGGCCATCTAAATACATATTTATGTCAACAAATTGATGACAGAGTTTTGACCAAATAAAATCCCAGTCATTACACTAAGAACCATTGGCATCCTGCTTGTCTAAACCAATTTAATCTGCAGCGCTAAAAAACACAAAGCAGGCTTTTTCCAGCTCTCAGTTCCTGCCAAATCTATATACGCCTCAGCACAATCTCTTACAAGGGGAAAATATCCGTCAAAACTGAGACAAACTTGAAGTGATAAACTGTTTAGTTTAGACTTCGTAACAGGAACCCTCATGTAAACAACATGAAACATTTTGTGACAATGTGGATATATATAATTTTCTGTTTTCTTTTATTTGAGAAACTTTTAATCAGCAAGGATGCATTGTTGATTAAGAGTAACAAATAATGACAGTTATTTTGTTGCAAAATATTTGTTTAAAAAATGCTGAAAGAGTTCTGAAAGCAAAGGTTTTTTACATTAATATTAAGCAGGACAACTGCTTTCAGCATTGACAATAATAAGAAATGTTCCTTGCAGACCAAAGGAGCATATTAGAATGGTTTCTGAAGGATCATGTGATGCTGAAGATGCTGAAAATACAGCTTTTCTATCACAAAATTAATTATATATTCAACAAATATATTAAAAACTAACATTTTGATCAAATAAATGTAGCCTTGGTGAGTGTTAGAGACGTTAAGTGGTAGTTCACTAAAAATGACAATTCTGTCATTAATTACTCACCCTTATGTCATTCCAAACCTGTAAGACTTTCGCTCATCTTCAGAACATAAATTAAGATATTTTTTGATGAAATCCGAGAGCTTTCTGGCCCTCCATAGACAGCTGACACATTCAAGGCCCAGAAAGGTAGTAAGGACATCTTTAAAATAGTCAATGTGACATTAGTGGATTGCGTGTTGAAGACTGATCCCCTATCAATCCCCTATCAGCAGGATTTCTTGCTCCCAGGTGTCTTTTATACAGGTAATGAGCTGAGATTAGGAGCACTCTCTTAAAGGGAGTGCTCCTAATCTCAGTTTGTTACCTGTATAAAAGACACCTGTCCACAGAAGCAATCAATCAATCAGATTCCAAATTCTCCACCATGGCCAAGACCAAAGAGCTGTCCAAGGATATCAGGGACAAGACTGTAGACCTACACAAGGCTGGAATGGGCTACCATCGTCAAACAGCTTGGTGAGAAGGTGACAACAGTTGGTGTGATTATTCACAAATGGAAGAAACACAAAATAACTGTCAATCTCCCTCGGTCTGGGGCTCCATGTAAGATCTCACCTTGGGGAGTTTCACTGATCATGAGAACGGTGAGGAATCAGCCCAGAACTACACAGGAGGATCTTGTCAATGATTTCAAGGCATCTGGGAGCATAGTCACCAAAAAATTGGTAACACACTGTGCCGTAAAGGACTGAAATCTTGCAGTTCCTGCCACGTCCTCCTGCTCAAGAAAGCACATCTACATGCCCGTCTGAAGTTTGCCAATGAACATCTGAATGATTCAGAGGAGAACGGGGTGAAAGTGTTGAGTTCAGATGAGACCAAAATCAAGCTCTTTGGCATGAACTCACTCGCCGTGTTTGGAAGAGGAGGAGGAATGCTGCCTATGACCCCAAGAAAACCATCCCCACCATTAAACATGGAGGTGGAAACATGATGCTCTGGGGTGTTTTTCTGCTAAGGGGACAGGACAACTGCACCGCATCAGAGGGACGATGGACGGGCCATGTACCGTCAGGACATTGAAGCCAGCCAGGGCATTAAAAATGGGTCGTGGATGGATATTCCAGCATAACAATGATCCAAAACACTCGGCCAAGGCAACAAAGTAGTGGCTCAAGAAGAAATCCCTCTTGAGATGTGTGCAAACCTGGTGGCCAACTACAAGAAATGTCTGACCTCTGTGATTGCCAACAAGGGTTTTGCCACCAAGTACTAATGTTTTGCGAAGGGGTAAAATACTTATTTCACTCATTAAAATGTTAATCAATTCATAACTTTTTTGAAATGTGTTTTTCTAAATTTTGTTGTTGTTATTCTGTCTCTCACTGTTCTAATAATCCCACCATTACAATTATAGACTGATCATTTCTTTGTCAGTGGGCAAACATACAAAATCAGCAGGGGATAAAATATTTTTTTTCCCTCACTGAATATTGCTCATTATATTTACGTAAAAATTAATGTCACCATGTTTTTTGCATTCCTCTTGCATCTGTGTTTTGTGCAGCTTCTCGTACATAAAATGCTAGATCAAATTAAAAAAATGCTTCTACAAAAAAAGTTTCCTTGTTTAGGGATCTGTGCCTATGGCATTAGGGCCTCTGACCCTTAATTTACAGAAAAAAGAAGGCCAGGAAAAAATCTTTGTGCATTTTTCTTTTTTCTGCTGTTTACTTTGCACTTTTTGTTAGAAAATGTTACTATGTGTTTGAGTTTTTTTTAAAGGTATCTAATATTTTGATACTTAATTTATCTAAATATTCCTAAGAATTAAAAGGGTCATCGGATGCAAAACTCACTTTTACATGTTGTTTGAACATTAATGTGTGTTGGCAGTTTGTGTACACAACCACCCTACAATGATAAAAATCCACCCAGTGGTATTTTTTTAATCTTTAAAAGTAATATCCCCTTTTTAAAATCAGGTCATTCTCAGTGTCGGTGTAACGGCACACGGATAGAGGCTGCTCCCACGATAGTTAATTGACATGAGCGCCTTACCTTAGACCCGCTCTCACTGAGCTGAAACAGTCCGAATACGATCGCCATTGTGTCGACTGCAGGTGCAGGTGTGTCGGTGCAGAGGAAGACAAGAATGTCTCTGATTGAGCAATTGAGGTGTTCTGTTGTTGGACGTAATAATGAACATAGCAGTAGTCATTTACTCCCGACATCTGAGCCGCTGAAGACGCGGAGGATAGCGTTACATTCATTTTTAAAAGGAAAGCGCTGATCCCAATCTACATATGGGTCTATGTTCGTGCAAATCATTTGTGATGCAGCTTCACCCACAGCAGGAGTGAGTATAAGGGTTTTTTATGCATCTTTGCAAACGGCCTTTCTTAATAATGTGCTTGTTGGCAAGTTTTGCCGCTAAACGCGGCTCAAGTAAACATTACAGCTCATAATCCTACAACAGAGAGGGGTGCGGCGAGCAGAGCTCATTTACATTTAAAGGACCATGCGATTAAATGAGTTGGTTTTTTGCTGATTTTGACAAGGTAAAAGGGTGTTTTGTTACACTACTGTTGAGGATTTTTAACCAAAGTATATTATAGACTTTTCATTAAGACCCTAAAGAATCATATGAACTTGTGGAAAATGGGCATCCGATGACCCCTTTAAAAAGTTTGTTGTCATTTGAAAGAGTGTAGGCCTTCTTGCATTATTTTGCTTTTATATTATGATTATATGTTCAGTAGCATAAAAGGGTCTTAAAATGACAATAATATCACTTACTGCAATTATTTCCGGGGCAATATATCTCACAACAAAAAGTTCGTGACAGGCCTAATTACGGTTGAATGAATGTCACGTGGACTATTTTAACAATGTCCTTACTAGATTTCTGGGCCTTGAACGTGTTGCGTTGCTGTCTATGCAGGGTCAGAAAGCTCTTGGATTTCATCAAAAATATCTTAATTTGTGTTCTGAAGATGAACAAAGGTCAGTTTTGCACATGATGGTGAGTAATAACTGACAGAATTTTCATTTTTGGGTGAACTATCCCTTTAAATCTACTAACTCCAAGCGTTTGAATGGTAGTATACATATAAGTAGTGTATATAGACTGTATATAGTAGCGTTTATATAACTGAGCCTGACATGTCCAAATGGATCATTTAAACATATGCTTATTTAAAATATATATATAAACATTGCAGCAGAGGGTATTTTTAAACCAGGAAAAAACTTTAGTCATATGTTTAAATGACCCATTTGCAAGTGTCAGGGTCAATCTACATTTTGTTTTGGTCCTTGCCTGGATTTAAGCCTCTGCTGCCCATATCCAGCCATTTTGCAGACTACCATATTTAGACGTCTGGCACTGTCTGGCAGTGATTTCAGACTCGCACAAGCACAGTAGTTGGACTGAAAGGGGTTCTGAATGAGACAGAGTAATTATAGTCTTACGAGTGTTTAATGTTTCTCACATTTAATTCTTATTTGCTTGAGAGGCACTATGTTTTATGTTGAAGCGTATTATTTCATGTGGTGGATTCACTGATAATAACTGTCTCGTAGTTGTTCTTTATCACGTTGTTGTGCTGCTGTGGTCGGGGCATAATTCATTTCATACTGAACCTGTGGACAGACTCTCAGTGGGGAGGGGGATCATTTTATTCCCCCCTGATCATTTCATAAATCAAATCACTGAAAGAACGAAGCCGCGTTGTAAAAACAACACAACTCTCGCCGTCACATGGCCCTGTGGTGAGGACTCGGGATCTGTGCTGAAATATGATAGAAAAGCTGCGGTTCTGTCCTCTCTTTCTATTCATATCACACTGAGGGCTAACTCGACAGGCTACAGGAAGTCTATGGTGGCCCTGCGGGGACAAACCTAATTTGCATTGAAAAATAACCAGGGGGTGAGGAGATGGCGCTGTGGTGGCTTTTGTTTGATGGAAGAATCGAAATAAGTTTAGAGACAGCTTGGGTTTGGTTTGTACAATGGCGTTCCACAGTGCTGATGATTCGTTTGTTACTCATAATGCCCATTTTAGCTGTCTCTGTTAAAACTGTTGTTGTTTACCTCCACATGTTTTTGGCCCTTGTCTTCACATCTGATGGCTGTTAGGTGGGTAGTGTAGTGACATTTGTTTGTGTCTGGACTGTGCCTGCGAAAGGGAAAAACTTCTTTTAATGTCAAACACCAAGACTCCTGGGCAGTCACTTCTGACCTTGCTGAGAGAGTAAGAGCAGGAGAACATTAATGACATGTTTGAAGACAGAGAATGGCTGCCTTCCCAGATCACCTCATGCTGGCTGCATGGCGCCATCATCAGACATTAACTGGAATGTCAGCACATAGTCAGAACAGACCGCTTTTAAAAATACATCATGTTTCATTTTTATTCTTAAAATAATTGTAACATACAGTGAGCTCCAAAAGTCTGAAACCACTAGTTAAATTGCATTTGTTTTTATACACAGTTTTTTTATTATATTATCGGCATAACAGTTTCAGTGAAACATTGTTTTTACTTCAGAAAATCTTAAATGTTTATTCATTTTAATGCATTTTTTTTTAAGATTTAGAATTTTGAAGAAATTAAAATGAAGAAAAAAATGAAAATTCTAAATGTAATTCTACAGCTACACTGCCTTTCAAAAGTTTGGGATCAGTAAGACTTTTGACATTTTTTAACATCTCTTATGCTCACCAAGGCTGCATTTATTTGATCAAAAATACAGAAAAAAAAATTATATTGTGGAATATTATTACAATTGAAAATAATGCTTTTCTATTTTAATATACTTTAAAATGTAATTTATTCCTGTGATGCAAAGCTGAATTTTCAGTAGTCACTACTCCAGTCTTCAGTGTCACATGATCCTTCCGAAATTTCTGATATGCAGATTTATCATCAATGTTGGAAGCTGTGAGCCTAATATTTGTTTGGAGCCTGTGATACTTTTATCAGGATTCTTTGATGAATAAAAAGTTTAAATAAATCTAACAACTTCCAACAACAACAGTCTTTACAATTACTTTTTATAAATTTAATAAATTTTTTATAAATTTTATAAATCATCTTTGCTAAATAAAAGTGTTCATTTCTTTCAGAAAAAGAAATAAAAAAAAAACATTTACTGACCCCAAACTTTTGAACGGTGTTGTATATTGTTACAAAATCACAGGTTCCAAGAAAAATAAATGTTCCCAACACTGATAATAAATCAGGATCATGTGACACTAATGTTACGGAACGTGCTGGTTGAACGAGACGAGAGACAAGATTAACACTATTTTAATAAACTCTTCAGAGTAACAAGCAGGATCAGGCAGGAGAACAGATAATACCACACACAAAACACAAGTAACATTAGCAAAGACCGACAGAGAACTCAAGAAACAAACAGACTTATAAAGACAGACTAATTATCAAACACAGGTGACGGTGATTACACAGATGATGGGGTTAAACCAAAATGACACAGATCAACAGGGGGAGACAATGGGCGAAACCAATAGAACAGACATGAACTGACAGAACTGTGACATTACGCCCCCCTCCGAATAGGCGCGTCCTCGCGCCGTAGAAAAAGAAAAACAAAACAGAAAAGAGGGGCGAAAAAAAAGGAAAATGTCCATGGCGGCTTCGGCGGAGGACGCCACCCCAGGAGGGGGACCAAAACAAAAGTCCAAGTGACAGACAGTACAGTCCAGAGGGGCGACGACGGAGGGAGGAGCCAGGGAGGACATGGGTGGGGCGTAAGGCAGGAGGAACTGACCCAGACCGCAGCCATGATGACGGCCCACTGTGGAGCCGACGGAGGGAGGAACCATGGTGGATGAAGGCGTGCCGACTCCATGGGGCCGACCGACAGAGGCGGAGCAGATGGAGAAGGAGCCCGAGGCGAAGACGGAGAGCCGATGATCCGGGGTGACGCCGAGGATCCGGAGGGCCAAGGTGGAACAGGCTCTGGCGCCCGAGGCGGAGGCGGAGTCCCGGAGATCCGCGGCGGAGCCGGAGCGACAGAGGATGGAGGCTGTGCCCGCAGGAAGGAGGAGTCCCAAGGAGCCGGTGGGACGGCGCGACGAGGCACAGCCGGAGGAGCAGAGTCCTGAGGTGACGATGGGGTGACGACTGACCAGGGCGGAGCCGAAAAGACGATGGAGCCCGGTGGAGCTGGTGGATCGACGGGCGACGGTGTAGAGGAGGGCGTCGAGAGCCGTGGTGGAACCGCGGGGTCGAAGGGCCGAGGCGGAGTCCAGGACTCGGAGGCTGGAGGCGGAGCTGAGGGATCCTCCAGCCGAGACGCCGATGGAAGCTGGCAGTCCCGCGGCGAGCCCACTGCACAGGTGGTGGGCTGAGGGTGAGCTGAGGGGCTGTCAGGGGACAGCGGCGGCCAGACAAACATGGCATCAGATGACAGAGGGTGGGTGGGTGGGAATTCCGGGCAGACAGGACAGACGGATATTTCCATATCAAAGTCAATTAAGTTACCAGAGTTATCTTCGATGAGATCCGAGAAAAAGTCTATTAAGTCCCCAGAATTAGGTCCAAGCTCACCCTCAGTGGTGGTGCAGTGGGCAGGGCTCTCTATCGCCCTCTCTCGCTCCACGTGGCAATCCACCGTCGCCGATGTTGCAGTCGGCTCTCGCACCTGGTCAGATGGGTCAGGCTGTGGCTCTGTCGCTCTCGGCTCTGGCTCTCCATCTGCGGTGGGCTCGGGCTGCAACTCCGCATGTCGGGGTGATGGTTGGCTGGGTTCTGGGTCTGGAGTGGGGTTGACGTCCTCCTTGACGATGTCAACAGTCCAGGATGATCGGCAGGACGCCAGCACCCACTCGATGAAATCCGGCAGGCTCTCTTGAGGACCCTCCCCGGATAGCAGCGCCTTGGTGGTAGAGTTCAGTCCTAGGCGGTAGTGGACGCATAGGCTGCTATCCGGGAAGTGTGATTGGTTTGCCAGGAAGAGAAACTCACGTGTGTGGTCCTCAAGAGAGCGTTCCCCCTGCCTCAGGAGGATCAGGAGAACAGTAGGGTCCATGAAGAAAGATGAAAACCAAAAAAAACAAAACACTGAGGCTGACAAAACGAAAAAATAAACGTAGGGGAAGGTGCCGGTAAAACTGTTTCGGTCGGTCTTTCTGTTACGGAACGTGCTGGTTGAACGAGACGAGAGACAAGATTAACACTATTTTAATAAACTCTTCAGAGTAACAAGCAGGATCAGGCAGGAGAACAGATAATACCACACACAAAACACAAGTAACATTAGCAAAGACCGACAGAGAACTCAAGAAACAAACAGACTTATAAAGACAGACTAATTATCAAACACAGGTGACGGTGATTACACAGATGATGGGGTTAAACCAAAATGACACAGATCAACAGGGGGAGACAATGGGCGAAACCAATAGAACAGACATGAACTGACAGAACTGTGACAACTAAAGACTGGAGTAATGGCTGATGAAAATTCAGCATTACATTGCAGGAAAAAAATATGTTTTAAAGTATTAAAATGGAAAAACAGTATTTTAAATTGCAATAATATTTAGCAATATTACTATTTTGTTCTGTATTTTTGATCAAATAAATGCACCCTTGATGAGCATAAGAAACTTATTTAAAAAAATAAAAAATTGTACTGATTCCAAACCTTTGAACGGCAGTGTATTTATTTTCATACTGATATAGGGCAAAAACAAATTTCAGTGTAATCTTAAAATAGTAATAACAATAATACTTTATTTTTTTATTCATAATAATTCTTAACAGTATTTAATAATTCATAAATAAACTTATATTGCTATTAAATTATTTTATTAATTAATCATTTTATTACTAGATTGTTGTTGTTATTATTATTATTATTATTGTTATTATTATTATTATTATTATTATTATTATTATTGTATAAAAATATATATTAATATTATCAAAATACATACAGTCAAACCAAAATTTATTCAGACACCTTTAACATTTCTCACATTACCACAGTTTTTTGCTATAGATTAGAAAATGGTAATAAAATATGACAAGAACTCAAGAGTTAAACTGTGTCAGAACAAATTCATCTTGATTAATGTCAGATAACTTTCATTGAGCGGTATGTAGCTGAACATGGTTAGGTCAAAGTGTCTGAACAACTTTACGGTCCCAAATTTTTCACTTTCATCTTTCATTCTCTGTATAAAGAATTTTTGGGTATAATATATCACAGTTTACTTTATTTAGCTGTTCTCACTTATATACAGTATATGAACTAAAGTGTCCTGCACCCACTAGTAAAAAAAAAATATATGAAACATTTTATCTGCTGTGTGAATAATTATTGATTTAAGTTTAAATAACATTAACAAAAGAAACATTATTGTGAAAGCCTAAAAAGAATGAAGTTAAATGTTGTGATCCAGAATGATACAAAGCCCTGGATTTTAACAATGCCATGAAATCGTGTTATATTCTTCTGGGTATACAGCAGTCATAAATCATGTCAGACACTTTGTCTCTGGTCTCTAGTAAGCAGGGTTCAGCTGATCCTGACTGTCCTTTATGACTCGCTTACACCCTCGACTGTTTATCCACTCAGGGATTTTCTAGTTCATGTAGCAGATGACGCTCTGGCTGCTCTCAACCGCTCTCAACCGCTCTACCTCTGCCAGAAAAGATGCTGTTGAAGCACAAAGACAAACCCTTAGAGAAAATGAAATAAATATAATAAAGGAAAGGTGGGGAAAAAAGTGTATTTGTAATGTTATTTGCCCTTATACTTCACAGACTGATCAGACTTTCTGTATCTTACACATACACACACACTTTTTCTCTCTCACATAATATGGGATCTTTCTTTCTGGAGTGAATGAGCGTTGAAATTACATTTCGCTGAAGTTTCCATCGTAAAACGTCTATGCGGAATTACTTCTGGCTTTCGACATCGCACTTCTCCCTGCTTTCTTCTTTTTTTTGTCAACAGCTCTGTGAGAGAAAGGAGTAATAAAACATAAGAATTTTAACCAGCTCTTGAAGCAGTCGTTTTTAATTTGCTCTCCAGTGGGATTTCAAGGGCCTTGGGCCTTGCTGATCCCCCTCGACTCGACCCGAACTTGTTCTGAGCACTCAAGCATGATGGTCTGAACTTCACAGAGAGATGGTGATGGGCGGGGCTGTTCTGCTCTCTCTCTCTCTCTCTCTGTGTGTGTGTGTGTGTGTGTGTGTGTGTGTGTGTGTGTGTGTGTGTAAGCATGTGTGAATAGAAGCTTGTGCCTAAGCTAGAAAATAGTGATCTCATTGTCATAATGATCTGTCCCTTTTACATTTTATGGTCGTGGACTGCGTTTATATTGTTAAGAAGGAACTTTTGTGTGAATGAACAAAGTATGCCTGATCATCATCATATGTTTTTCTGTATGTGCGTGTGTGTGGTCTGTGATCCTTACCCTTCCACCTGCAGTGCTGTCGACTCTTCACCCTGGCGTTTATTTAGATGAGAACTTACACAGACGCATAGACACACACACACGCGCGCTTAAAGAGCAATCCTCCTCATGTGTCTCCCAAAGGAGGAAGTTCTAAATTAAAATCAGCCCTATAGAACTGAAAGAAGAATTTACAAAGAAGAAATGGGCACTTTAAACTAGGAATGACTGTTTGACATCAGAGGGGTTTCACTGATAAAATGATTTAATGTGGTCTTGTACGACTTTTAAAGAATGGTTTATTTTCCTTATAATTTTTGCTTAGTTACATTGTTGCTTGAGTAATTGACTTTTGGTTTGTGTATTTGGAGTCATAGGATTTTTTAAATGATTTTTAAGTGTCTAATATGCTGCATATATTTGATCAAAATACAGTAAAAAGTTGTGAAATATTGTTACAATTTAATACACTTGGTGTGTGTCTGTGTGTATATATTCTGTTTAAAAGTTTGGGGTCAGTAGGATTTTTAAATGTTTTAAAAAGAAGTGTCTAACATGCCAAGGCTGCATTTATTTGATCAAAATACAGTAAAAACAGTAATCTTGTGAAATATTATTACAATTTAATGCACTCTTGGTGTCTGTGTGTATATATTCTGTTTAAAAGTTTGAGGTCAGCAGGATTTTTAAATGTTTTAGAAACTCTCTAATGCTCAAATAAAAATATAATATATTAAATATTATTACAATTTAAAACCAGTGTTTTTATTTTAATATGTAAAAGGTTTTTATCTTTTTAGCAATGTTGAAAACAGTTGTGCTGCTTACAGTTTGTAATACAATCTTGTTCGGGATTCTTTGATAAATTTAAAAGAACAGCATTTTGTTAGAAATTTCTTTTTATAACACTGTAAGTCTTAATTTCTTAAAAAAAAAAAAAAAAACTTACTCAACCCAAACTTTGGGTGTATATTATGTATTTTTTCCACTTCATTAAATGCAAATTTCATAAAAAAAAAATGTTATGATAAGAAAAGTTACTGTTTATTCAATGTATTTTTTATAAAATGCATTTTGTTGCTATATTCGTTAGTGCTGGGTAGTAATTTATTATATGTAATCTGGATTATGTAATCAGATTGCAAAAATTAAGTTCTTGTAATTAGAGTATATTACATTGTAAAATGCTCATAATCAAATTACAGTTACTTTTTTATGGATTACATGATTACATATTCACACAATGCCAGTAAATGATTTATAATTTGACTATATTCACAAAGAAAGAAAGAAAGAAAGAAAGAAAGAAAGAAAGAAGAAATATTTCAAGGAATATATTTTCTTTCTCTTTGCTTTTTTATATCAATATTGTACGTTTAATAAGTTTTAGACGAGTTTGATTAAAAAAAGTAATCTAAAAGTAATCTAAAAAGTAGTCACAATAGATTATCTAAAATGAGTAACCTTGATTAACCTTGACGTTATTAACTATAGTTTTCATCATGTAATCTGTAATCAGTCTATTCGGCTTTGACTATATCCACAAAGGAAGAAAGAAGGAAAAAATTCAATATTTCAAGGAATATATTTTCTTTGTTTTTTTTAATTAATATGGTACATTTATTGGTAAGTTTAAAACAAGTTTGATCAAAAGTCATCTAAAAAGTAGTAAAACATTGTAGCGCGCCTTCCATCCAATAAATCGCAATAAGCTTTGTGCTTTGTTACTTTTGATATGAAACAAAGTCTTAGATTTCAGATTCTGTTCATTTTATTACAGTATTTAAACAATCAATGCCAAATATTTCAAGGAATATATTTTCGTTCACTTCGCTTTTTTAAATCAATATGGTATGTTTAATTGTAAATTTAAAAAAAAGTTTGATCAAAAGTAATCTAAATAGTAGTCAGAATACATTACCTAAAATGAGTAACCTAGATTACGTTACTAACTACAGTTTTCATCATGAAATCTGTAATCATTATTAAATTACAATTTGTAATCTACTCAGCTCTGATTGTAATCCACAATAATTAAAGACCAATTATATATACCTTACAGTATATAAGATGGTCTTAAGAATCCATGTTTAAAAAATCTTTAAAGTCTCCCCTCACTCAACTTGCTACTGAAGCGACAAAACAGCCGATCAGCACATTAACACCAGTCCAACGTGAAGCTGTAGCCTCATTACCCCTCTTCTCCTTTTTCTCCTCAGCTCCCTACAGCCTGGGTCACTGTCCAGCTATTCATGACAACTTGGTATACTGGCCTCTGTTTTCACTCTGGGATTTGCAAAGGAAGGAAAAGTGTGAGAGGGAACAAAAAACAGCCAGGTGAAGCCGGTGTGTGTGTGTGTATGTGTCTGGCATCTGTAAGCCTTGTGTGTGTACACTTGGCACTCATTTAGCCAATGTGTCTGTGTATGTGTGTGTAGCGAGTTATGACCTGCTAAAACAGCCACATCTTAGTCTGCACACTGTAAATCAGCAGGAAGCATGAAACACAGCAGGGTGATTGGTGATGTGAAGCCACACCCCCTAATTACTGCAGTCTGTCATGCCAATGTGCTAACGATGTTCCTCGCAGCCAGTCTTACTTCATTTAACCTCACTGTATTTAATCAGTGACCTGATTACAATAACAGAATTGACCTTCCTTCCTAATAAACCGATTCTGAAAATAGAACAGATATCATTGTAAGTGTTATATATACATTAATAATACACTGACTTTTATCCAATTAACACAGTTTTTCATATATATATATTTTTTTATATATTTATGTAGCAGGTAATTATATTGTTGTTCTAGTTTAAGTTTATTTGTACTGTGTAGCACTTTTTACAATACAGATAGTTTCAAAGCATATTTACAGAAAATCATTAGGGTTGGGTAAAAATGTTTGATTTCTTGATTTTAATCGATTCTCATTTTTACGAAACAATGTCGATCCAAGAATCGATTAGTCTAGCTAATTTTCAGTTAATAAGTGGAACATTGTAGCTTTGTTACTTTTGATATGAAACAAGTCTCAGATTTCAGATTCTGTCCATTTTATTACATTTTTCAAACAATAAATTCCATTTTGGCACTTAATGTGGAGTGACAGATCTTTTTGATATCAGTATGGTATGTTTAATGGTAAGTTCAAAACAAGCTTGATAAAAATAAAGTAATCTAAAAGTAATCACAATACATGATCTAAAATGAGTAACCTTGATTACGTTACTAACTATAGTTTTTATCATGTAATCTGTAATCAGTCTATTTGGCTTTGACTATATCCACAAAGGAAGAAAGAAAGAAATATTTCAAGGAATATATTTTCTTTCTCTTTGCTTTTTTAAAATCAATATAGTGTGTTTATTGGTAAATTTAAAACAAGTTTGATCAAAAGTAATCTAAAAGGTAAATCTAAAAGTAATCTACAAAGCAGTAGAACATTGTAGCGCGCCTACCATTCAATAAATCGCAATAAGCTTTGTGCTTTGTTACTTTTGATATGAAACAAAGTCTCAGATTTCAGATTGTGTCCATTTTATTACAGTATTCAATCAATAAATGCCATTTTGGCACTGTTTAATGTGGAGTGACAGATCTTTTTTATATAAATATAAGTCTATTTGTCGAAGTCTATTTGGCTTTCGACTATATCCACAAAGTAAGAAAGAAATATTTCAAGGAATATATTTTCTTTCTCTTTGCTTTTTTAAAATCAATATGGTACGTTTATTGGTAAATTTAAAACAAGTTTGATCAAAAGTAATCTAAAAGGTAAATCTAAAAGTAATCTACAAAGTAGTAAAACATTGTAGCGCGCCTCCCATTCAATAAATCGCAATAAGCTTTGTTCTTTGTTACTTTTGATATGAAACAAAGTTTTCGATTTCAGATTCTGTCTATTTTATTACAGTATTCAAACAATAAATGCCATTTTGGCACAGTTTAATGTGGATTGACAGATCGCTGTAGCACCTTGGTTCAAGAGAAACGTCAACACGAATCACATATAAACAGATCATCTTCTCCGCTTTAACTTCCTGGGGTCATTTTTAATCATAAAAGCGAAAAAACTTAAAATGCTCCATCATTTCTGAATGAACACATAAAAGTAATACTGTCACACCCCCGGACTTTCTTGTTGGTTTTTCCCATTTTCCCCCGCAGTTCTGAGTGTTTTTGGTTTCTCCCTTATTGTCTGCACCTGTGTTTGTAATTAGTCTGTCTATTTAAGGTGTGTGTTTTCCCAGTACTCTTGTCGGTCTTTAATGTTATATGGATGTTTTCCCCTGGTGTTCCTGTGTCTGCCTGTATTCCGTTGGATTTATTAAATATACGTCTTTTATTTACGTCGTTGTTCATGTGTTCCTGCCTGCAACGTGACAGAAAGACCGACCGAAACTTTTTTTTTTTTTTTTTGCGTATTCCACCCCGTTTTGTTTATCATTCAGTTTTTCAGTCTTTTTGTTTCCGAAGTGTTTTCCCCCATGGATTCCTTCCTCCGTCCTGAATTCATCCTCCTCCGGCTGAAGCAGGGGGATTTACCGCTCGAGGGTTACACATTCATGTTCCAACTTGTAGCAAACACCACCAGCTACCCGGACGACACGCTCTGTACGTTCTGTGACGCTAGCCTCAACGCGTCGTGCAGAGCGCCGTCGTCCGAGGATGGCCCTCGAGCGGATTTCGCCGCATTTGTGGAGTGGACACTGGCGAGAAACAGACCCGCGTTCCCCGCCTGTTCCAAGGAGCATCTCGCCAGTGCCACTCCGGACCCAGAGCCCAGCCAGCCACCCCGACCCGCGGATTATGAGCCCTTCACAGACGGAAAGCCCGAGCCCGGAGCGACAGCAGTATGGAGTGCCGACGGGGTCAAAACTGCTGATCAGGTGTGTGAGCCGGCCATTACATCCGTGACGGTGGAGTGCTTCGTGGAGCGCTTCGTGGAGCAAGAGAGGGCTGTAGAGAGCCCCGTCCACTGCACCGCCACTGGGGGTGAGCAAGAGCACAACTCTGGGGACTTAATTGACTGTTTCACGGAAATACCCATCTGCCTGGATTTCCCTCCCACCCTCCCTCTTCTGCCTAAGCCTGAATCTCCGCTGGTTCTGCCCAGCCATCCAGAGTCACCGCTGGTTCCGCCCAGCCTTCATGAATCCCCGTTGTCTGCTGTCTGTCCCCTTGCTCACCCTCAGCCCACCATCTGTGCGGTGGGTTCGCCGCGGGTCTGCCAATCTCCATCGGTGTCATGGCTGGAGGATCCCTCACCATCGCCTCCAGCCTCAGAGTCCTGTACTCCGCCTCGGCCCTCCGACCCTGCGGCTCCACCCCGGCTCTCTGCTCCCTCGTCTCCGCTGTCGCCCGTCGGTCCACCAGCTCCACCGGGCTCCATCGTCCCTCCGGCTCCGCCCTGGTCAGTCGTCGCCCCACCTTCGCCTCTGGACTATACTCCTCCGGCTGTGCCTCGTCGCTCCGTCCCACCAGCTCGTTGGACCTCCTCCCTCCCGCGGGCACAGCCTCGGCCCTCTGTCGCTCCGGCTCCGCCGCGGACCTCCGGATCTCCATCTCCGCCTTGGTCGCCAGAGCCTTGGGTTCCGCCTTGGCCCTCCAGATCCGCGGTGTCACCCAAGATCTTTGGCTTTCCGTCTCCGCATCGGGCTCTCCCACCACCTGCTCCGCCTCCGTCGGTCGGCCCCATGGAGTCGTCAGCCTCTCCTCCACCATGGCTCCTCCTGCTCCAGCCCCTTCCTGTCACCTCCTTGGCTCCTCCCTCCGTCACCACCCTGGACTCCATCTTGTGTCCTCCTCCCGGGAGTCCGTCCTCCACCTAAGCCCCCTCCTAAGACTTTGTACTGTTTCCTTTTGTCTGTTTGTCGGCACGAGGACGTGCCTTCCGGGAGGGGAAGGTAATGTCACACCCCCGGTCTTTCTTGTTGGTTTTTCCCATTTTCCCCCGCAGTTCTGAGTGTTTTTGGTTTCTCCCTTATTGTCTGCACCTGTGTTTGTAATTAGTCTGTCTATTTAAGGTGTGTGTTTTCCCAGTCTTTAATGTTATATGGATGTTTTCCCCTGGTGTTCCTGTGTCTGCCTGTATTCCGTTGGATTTATTAAATATACGTCTTTTATTTACGTCGTTGTTCGTGTGTTCCTGCCTGCAACGTGACAAATACATGGTTTTAATCTTTAAAGGGTCTATTTTTATTTGTGTACACTCACAATATTAACAAAACATTGTGCTTTTGTAAAATAAAGAAAATATACAGGGTGCACTTTTAGCTGTCTCAGTCTTGAAACGCGTCACTAAAATAAACTAAAACTTAGTTAATACTTGACACACAGACATGAGATATAAAAAATAATAAAACATAAAAACATATAAAACTTAGTTAATACTTGACACACAGACATGAGATATAAAAAATAATAAAACATATAAAAACATATAAAACTTAGTTAATACTTGACACACAGACATGAGATATAAAAAATAATAAAACATAAAAACATATAAAACTTAGTTAATACTTGACACACAGACATGAGATATAAAAAATAATAAAACATATAAAAACATATAAAACTTAGTTAATACTTGACAGACAGACATGAGATATAAAAAATAATAAAACATATAAAAACATATAAAACTTAGTTAATACTTGACACACAGACATGAAATATAAAAAATAATAAAACATAAAAACATATAAAACTTAGTTAATACTTGACACACAGACATGAGAGATATCTATAGAATGCTTGACATTTACCAGTTTCAGCATTATATAAACATGAATAAACATTCGAAGGCATGTTAAAAGGACGAGTACAACTTACCGAAATCTGTATTCTGTTTCAACTGATGTCAGTATAACAGCTTGTAAACAATGTTACCTAACATCAAATTTACCTCAGAAAAAAAACATATTTGGTGACCATTAACTAGCTAGAAAAATATAACATTCATTGTCATTTTTACTGTTCATCAATGTTTAATTTATGTTTGAATAAATTTTGAATAAATGTTTTCATGACAGCCATCATTTAAATGTTTATATTTCAAAAAACTAATTGGAGTATATATATATATTATATATATAAAATTATGCATTGTAATTTTATTATTATAAAATATCATAAACGTTTGTGTACAAATCAGTTATTTTAACCTTCAATATTGTAGTATGTAGTACCATCTGTCTCTCGTGTCTATTTTTACAGCATTAGTTGAGAGATTTTTTTTTCTTGAGAAAACTCTTGGGTACTGTACCTGATATATATCCAAAATAATCAATACCTAACCAAATCAAATCGCAAGCTTGAATCAAATCGAATCATGAAATTTGTGTCAAAACCCAGCCTTAAATATCATGATGTTAATGTATATAATGTATCTTAATATCACCATGCCTTATAGTCACATTTAGGAGATTAGATCTTGCCAATAATATACATTACATTTTGCGTCAATGCAAGCAATCAAGCAGTTGAGATATGCAATATAGTATATATCACCCTATGTGAGCATCCTCAAGACTCTTGTCACATAATATGCTTGACTACATCACATAAGAAGCTGTTGATCTCAAAATATATTCTTTATAGAAAGAAAGTTCTTTATAGAACTCAAACTACAAAAAAGTACTGGAAAATGGCTTAAAATGGCGGGTTAGTTTGCTGATCCATAATAATGGGTGACCCTATGATTTGCAGATTTACTGCTCATATTTACTATAGTGTAAAATCTCAGTTCAGAGTGTACATTATGTTCGATGGCTGTGGCACTGAAGGTGTTAACCTGTTGCATGTGAAGCTGAAAACAGCTACGAGTATTAAACTCACACATCATTAGTGAGGTGTAAATCCCCATCCCACACAGACACACACTCACACATTGAAGATTGTTTTTGTGGGTCCTGGAGGCATACCACTGAAAATGGACCCAGTTTAACACAAGTTGCTTTTAATTGGCTGTTTCTGCCTGGCAAACAAGGTGTGCCATTAACAACATAACACAGAGAAATATCAGAGAGTGAAAACACTCACTCACACACACACATACAAATACATTAACTCTAAAGCAGAGCTAAATGAATAAATCTCAAATACTTCTAAATGAAGCATTCCCCATCCTGTGTTAGTATCAGAGGTGGGCAGTACATTGTCATGGTACTTCTCTTATAGATGTGTTTACAGCAGCAGCACAGTGTTCACTGAGTGAGAGTGAAAAGCGAGAGAAAAGCGAATGCGGATATGGGGGTGGCATTCGTCAATTTCTCATGCTTCGAGTTGAGCTGCGGTTTCGTTCCCGTCTTAGACCCGATGACTTTATTAAATACTGGCTCCTTGGCAACCATCACCCTTCAACACACACGCTCTTTAACCACACGGCCAGCTGCTGAGTTTCGGTTTGATGTGGCATGGCCGACAGTATCTTGAAACCATGTGCCCAAAAAAGAGGAAAGAGTGGGAACAGAGGAGTTTATCAGGCACTGCATATAAATATACACACAAAACACGTTTTAAGGGCAACACACAAAACATTTAGCAACAAGTAGAATAAAAATTTGTAATATTATAATTAAAATTTTATTATTAATATATACAGTTGAAGTCAAACGTTTACATACACCAAATCATACAAAATGCATGTTATTTTTTATTTAGTACTGACCTGAATAAGACATTTCACATTAAAGATGTTCACATATAGTCCACAAGAGAAAATAATAGTTGAATTTATAAAAATGACCCCGTTCAAAAGTTTACATTTCAATTTTTTTAATACTGTGTTGTTACCTGAATGATCCACAGCTGTGTTTTTCTGTTTAGTGATAGTTGTTCATGAGTCCCTTGTTTGTCCTGAACAGTTAAACTGCCCACTGTTCTTCAGAGAAATCCTTCAAGTCCCACAAATTCTTTGGTTTTTCAGCATTTTTGTGTATTTGAACCCTTTCCAACAATGACTGTACGATTTTGAGATCCATCTTTTCTCACTGAGAACTATTACAGAAGGTTCAAATGCTCACTGATGCTCCAGAAGGAAACACAATGCATTAAGATACTTTTTGAATTTAAAGATTAGGGTAGATTAAACTTATTTTTTCTTCTAGGAAACATATAAGTATCTTCTGTAGCTTCTGAAGGGCAGTACTAAATGACAAAAATATGATATTTAGGCAAAATAAGAGAAATCTTCATTCTGTTCAAAAGTTTTCAACCAATCCCCCCCACCCCCTTAGCTCTTATTTTGGTAAAATTATTAATATTTTGTAGATTCTGCAAGGTGTATGTAAACATTTGACAACTGTATCTGATATATATCTGTTTGTGTAATATTATCATTAATATTATTGAGATAAAAATGTTTTCACAAGACGTAAAATATGTACGAAATGCAGTGAGATCGGGTTGGGAAAGCCAGCTAATTCTGCCGTTCCAAAAGCGCCACCTACTGGCCGAGAATGAATTTTCGTAAGCCAGTCTGCTGTTTTTGTTCAGAGCAAAGTAAAAACTGGCCCATATGCAGCAAACATGCAGTTATAAATATGAACCGGTTGATTGACAAGAAGCTAATTACAATACATTATAAAAATGAAAACAATTAAGACACTAAGATATATTTATGTTATTTAATTATTATAATAGTTGATTCATAGTAATTGTTTAAATAAATATAATTATTGATAGTTTTGACTCTTCCCTTTTCTTAAAAATCGTTTAAAGGCTGAAATGTAAAGTTTATAATTTTATGAACATTTCTGTTTTGTAAAAAACCTGTCAGTAAATCATACTTTCATACTTGTAGTATTAATTTAATTTGCACACTTCAAAAAAAAGGTCTTAAAAAGTTTAATATTAGACAGCCTGCTATATTTATTTACCAACTGCATAATTGTTAAATGTTACATACAGCATATAGTGGCTTCAAAACATATTTGGACATGCCTAAAGGTATTTGTATTTGTATAAAATTGCAAAATATCAAAACTAGTGGCACTTATTTCAGAAAATAAAAGTTTGAAAACTTTAAGTGTAATAAAAGAAACTGCGAAGTAGAAACAATGTCCATATTTTAATGTAATATCACTCATCAATCCCTTTCTTATTTAATACAATTATTGTATACAAATGTAATATGACGTTTCTATGTATTTTAATGCTTGCATATGGAATCTAAACATAGGCCTGTAGTGAAAGGCATTCTCACAAGATTTCATACACTCATTTACAGTTAATGACAGATTAGCAGGAATCTTTTGTTCAGTGGAGCAGACGGCCCCTTGCATGACTGCTGTTAAGTTTGGCAACGCATTTAATATGTACATTAAACCGGCACAAACCCTGCCAAATTAAGACCAGATTTTTGTTAACACCACGATGCATTAATGATTTCAGAAACCCACAACCACACGTGCATGCACGCACACTCATTAACAGTACATTTCAAGCCATCTCTCATCTCTCTTGCTCTAGTACTCTCTCTCAGCAGGTATGAGTCTGTAGCAAGGACTCATCAGTACGCAGGTTGTAATTCATAAGTAAGAATTTGGCCTGAGGAGCAGAGGAGTCTTTACAGGCCTGAGAAAACACACGTGTTGTTCCAGTCTGTTTCCTTTCAATAAAACCCGACACTTAGCACTTCATTTCAGGCCACTTCTGATAAAATGATGCAGGTTCGTTAAAGAAAGAAAACAAAGGGAGCTACGCAAAGAGACAGAGAAATGGGCCGATGAAGATAGATAGAAAAGTCAATAATTCAGAAGAGCATTTTTTTTTTCCATTTTTAAAATAAATGGAGGGTTGATAGAGGCGTTGCTTAGCACAGCGCAGGGGGAATATTTTACTGCTTTGCCTTCATGCGCCTTTAAAACTGCCTCTAAATTAAGAGTGGGCTACAATATATTATAGCCCATTATCGACCATTCACACATACAAACCCCAAAGCCCAAATCGCGTAAACATCACATCACAGGTTACAAAATGGATAAACGCTCTGATTAATAAACTACTCTACTGCCAGAGAGGTGAGCATTTATTCTGCAATGTTTTTCATACACTTTTATGTCCTTATTTAGCCCCTCTAAATTCTTATTAAAACCCAAGCAGTTAAATGGTACAAATGGAACATTTGAAACAGCCTTTTTTCCTCTCAATATTTTTTCATTCAGTTTTCATGTGTCACACACACTTTTTCAATCTGTCTGCATGTTCTATATCTAGAACTGTCCATATACATCTCTCTCTCACTCGGACACAAATACAGAGGAATCCCTCCAAACCCACCCTCAGTTCTATTTTCAGGAGGGAAGCCAAAGGCAGCCATTAGCCCACCGCACGCTGCTATTAAACTTAATATAACACCCTTTCCATAAAACACATCCATTATGCTGTACGGTCTCTCTGCTGTTGACTTTGGGTGCACAGATGACCATATGAGCAGGAAATCGCTGGTATTGTGGTAAAAAAATAAAATCTGCGTGTTCAAAATGAGGCAGAGAGAGTCAAATAATTGTGAATTTACAGTCAGGGACATTTATGGAGAGATGGATGTCATGGAAGTCATTTTTTGGGAAGGTTTTGTGCATGAAGAATGCTTTTGTCGCAGCTTGCTGCTAATCAGTGACAGAATGGCCATGAAATAAGGCATGAGGGGTATAAACACCGTTTTTTGCGTGTGCAATTAATGAAAAGCACAGAACAAAACCCCCTTTCTTGTTCTAAGCTCGCCCTTTTAAAGTAATTTCCTAGAGAAAAGCTGCATTTTTATGTGTTGTTCAGAGTGTGAATCATTAAAGAAAAAGCTAATCCAGCAATGGCTTGTTTTAGCGTGAGTTTTACAGTGACCACAAAGTGAATTGTGTCAAATGATTTATGTTACAGGACAACGGTGGAGTTCCAATCCAAACAACAATGAATTTGTAAGATTTTTGTGCTCTTTATAAACTCCTCTGTGCTGTTTGATTCATTTTTGACCTGTTTAAACGTTAAAAACCATGAGATGCTAATCCTAGTTTTATAGTAGGGCAAGTGATGTCCAGAAAAGGAATAACATCATATGCGATAAAAGTATAGGAACAAATAAACTGAGAAAATGTCTACTATACTTTACCAAGTATTTTGAAGGTTTGTTAACTTTCTTCCAAACAAAAGTGTACACTAGATTTTTAATGTTTTTTAAAGAGGTCTCTTCTGCTCACCAAGCCTGCATTTATTTGATCCAAAGTACAGCAACAGTAAACTTTTGACATAGTTTTACTATTTAAAGTAACTGTTTTCTATTTGTATTTATTTTAAAACATAATTTATTCCTGTGATTTCAAAGCTGCATTTTAAGCATCATCACTCCAGTCACATGATCCTTCAGAAATCATTCTAATATTCTGATTTGCTGCTCAAAAATATTTATTAGTATTATTATTATGTGGGGAAAAAGCTGAGTAGAATTTTTTCAGCTTTCTTTGACGAATAGAAAGTTCAGAAGAACAGCATTTATCCATAATAGAAATCTTTTGTAACATTATAAATGTCTTTATCATCACTTTTGATCCATTTAAAGCATCCTTGATGAATAAAAGTATTAATTTCTATACTTTCCCTCAAAAAAAAAAAATGTCTCCAAGCTTTTGAATGGTATAGTGTATAATTTTTCAAAAGCTTTTTATTTCAGATAAATATATTTGGATCTTTCTATTCATCAAAAAATCCTGAAAAAGTACTCAACTGTTTTAAATATTGATAATAATAATGTTTCTTGAACTGCAAATCAGCATATTAGAATTATTTCTGAAGGACCATGAAGACTGGAGTAATGATGCTGAAAATCTAAGTTTGATTACTAGAATAAATTACATTTTAAAATTATATTTAAATAGAAAACAGCTATTTCAAATAGTACAAATATTTTACAATATTTCTGCTTTTGCTGTATTGTGAATCAAATAAATACAGGCTTGGTTTGCAGAAGAGACTTCTTTAAAAAAAATCTTACTGTCCAAAAATATTTGACTGGTAGTGTATGCTGGTTACATATGTTTTGAAGCATGGCAGCTAGTTTAAGCTGGTTCTTAGTTGGTCATGAGCTGGTTTAAACTGGTCTTGAGGTGGTTATAAGCTGGTCCTGAGTAGGAGCTAGCTGCTTAGGACCAGTTTAGGAGCAGCTTAAACCAGCTCAATTCAGCTGCCATGCTTCAAAACAGGCAGCATATGCTGGTTTTATCAACAGGGAAGGAGAAAAAGAAGATGAGTTTCTCTCTAGTGCCCTCTTCTGGAAACTACAGAGAAACATTCTGATAGACGACTCTGGAAACATCTGGGGTTTATGCAAGTTTTCCCATATGCTATCAAATAGTCTCTATTTTTCACATCCACACGCATTCTTAGATGATTAACGATACATTTATCTAAGTTTAACATTTTCACATCTGGTGCAGCACATCCACGTTAGCACATCATTCGCTCTAACAATTCAGAATAACATCCACTATACACCAACTAATTTCTAAGGAGATTTTTAACTGCAGTTGCACTCTGTTGATTTGGGCCCTAAAATCTCTGCTTTTCGCTTTCTTTACACACACACACACACACACACACACACACACACACACACACACAAGCAACAGCCCACATCCTTTAGAAGGTGTGCAATTTACGACCTGTGAGCGCAGCGTGGCAGTTCCACCATCTGAGTTGCTCACAAACTCACACACAGCTTTTCATTAGCACACAGTAATTAAGCCACTCGCTGCATCATACACACACACACTACTCAGAACACTCACTAAAACATCACTCTGTGTTATTTTATCCAACTCTGTCCCCAAATAGTGCGGTTTGCCTTTTAGCGGGACGTCGTAATGAAGTTTTGCCGAGCAGCTGTGTCTGAGTGACCCTTGTATTGGTATTAATGAGAACTAAATGTCTGACTTATTACACACCAGTGTGTGTGTGTGTGTGTGTGTGTGTGTGTGTGTGTGTGTGTGTGTGTGTGTGTGTGTGTGTGTGTGTGTGAGCGGGGTTTCTGAGACGTAGTGTGTGAGACATCTGGCCATGGTGCTCAGGAAATGACTGCTTCACTTCACTGCTGTCATCACCCTGCCCCATGTTACTCTCTCTGGGTGTGTGTGTGTGAGTGTGAGTGTGTGTGCGCAGCAGGTCTTCATTAGCTGTGTTGAAGCTTTTTCAGTGTAATTATGGTTTAAAGTCGATCCCATCTACAAGCTTACAGACAGGCAGATCTCTCTTTTTTCTGTTCCTCAGTTTTATTTGCTTTCCTTGTCTATCTTGCAGAGGGTTCTGTTGACAGCGCAAGGCCTCTAAACAAGCTGTGATGCTGGCAGTCAATGAAGGTGTTTCTTTGAATTAAGTCTTCTTCAGGATGTTGTATGATGATGACTATGTGTTTGAGTCAGGCAAAATGAAATAATAAACAAATTTGTTCCATATACCATTATACCATTTAAGAAACACACACACACACACGTTGTCACAAGTTTTTGAACAGTAAGATTTTTTTTAAGGATTCTCTTCTGCTTACCAAACCTGCATTTATTTGATTCAAAATACAGCAAAAGTAATATTGTAAAATATTTTTACTATTTAAAATAACTACTATTTGAATATATTTTAAAATGTAATTTATTATTATTAATATTTAACACAGGGATTATAGAAATTTATATTTTTATTTAGCAAGGATGCTTTAAATTGATCAAAAGTGATGATAAAGATATTTATAATGTTACAAAAGATTTCTATTTTAGATAAATGCTGTTCTTCTGATCTTTCTATTCGTCAAAGAAACCTGAAACCTGTTTTCAACATAATAATAAATGTTTTGTTGAGCAGCAAATCAGAATATTAGAATGATTTCTGAAGGATCATGTGACTGGAGTAATGATGCTAAAAAATCAGCTTTGAAATCACAGGAATAAATTACATTTTAAAATATATTCAAATGGAAAAAAGTATTTTTAAATAATGAAAATATTTCAAAATGTTCCTGTTTTTGCTGTACTTTGGATCAAATAAATGCAGACTTGGTAAGTGAAAGAGACTTAAAAAAAACATTAAAAATCTTACTGTTCAAAAACTTTTGACTGGTAGTGTATGAAGTGTGTGTGTTTATATTATATTAGGGATGCACCAAAATTTTGGCCAACAAAAATCGTCTAAAAATGGCATTTTTGGTTTTGATCGTAAGAGAAAAAACATAAAAATATGTGGCACAATTAAATCAGATTCTGTTGCATAGAACTGAATAAAAATAATATATTAATATTTAATATTAATATATTTTCTGTTCAATTTTATTGTTTTATTTTTTGGCTTATTTTTTTTTATTATTCAGTATCATTAAAATGATTGAGTTAAATTAAAAATCGTATAAAATAGTTTTATATTATTTAATAAAATAATAAATAATTATTAAAAAGAATTTTTAGCTTTAGTTTTCAGCCAGGTGCATCCAGAGTTTTCAGCCTAGAATTTTCATTTAGGTGCATATTATTTATTTGTATTTATACATATTTATGTATTTATTTAGAGGAGTTAAAGCATGACAACTAGTCCCAGTTTTTGCTTTGACTTGTTGGGATTTAGCATAATATAAACAGAAAACTTCATATTTTTCAATATATAGGCCTGGTTTCACAGACAGGGCTTGTGTTAAGACATAATGCTTATGTGCCTTAGACAAAAACATTACTAGTGTGCATCTTGAGACAAAACAAAGGCACTGGCATATTTTAAAATAAGTTAGTACAAGTTTCTTTCAGTTGAAGCAGCTCAGATTTACATTTTAAACCTTAAGCCTTGTCTGTGAAACTGGGGGATAATGTATAATTCAGTGTTTCTTCAGCCACAAGAGGGCAGTCTTCATAACTTTTAGAACTTGTTCATTCTGATCAAGGCTGACATGTTGTTGAGAGAACATGCTGTATGCCTAATACAAGTTTAAAGCAATAGTTCACCCAAAAATTAAAATTCTCTCATTTATTCACCTTCCTCATTTTGTTCTGCTTAAAACGGCATATCTTTCTTGTTTCCTTTGAAACATATAAGAATATATTTTAAGAAATGTCGTATTTTGGGGCTAATGCACAGATATTAATATTTTGTGTGATACGGATAAGCGGCTAATGATGTTCTATTAATAATAAATAAATAAATTAGAAATGATCATTAAGTTATTAGTAAATTATTATTTATATATTAATAAATAAATATTTATAATACATGATAAATAATATTATGTAACACACATTATTTATTATAAAAATTAAACACTGTATTGTCCAAATAAAGTCAAATTTAAAACCCTAAAACCAAAATCAATAATTTTAACTATAAGTGAATCATTTACTTACCATCCTCATGATTTACTTTCTTTTTTGTTGTTGTTGTCCAGTGTTGTTAAATTGATAGTTCACCCAAAAATGTTGCATCATTTTTGTAGCAATAGTTTCATCAAAATATCTTTTTTGGTTTCAGGTTTCATCAGAAATATCTTTTTTTTGTCTTCCGAAGATGAATGAAGGTCTTACGGGTTTGGAACGACATGAGGGTGAGTAATTAATGCCAGAATTTTCATTTTTGGGTGAACTGTCCTTTTAAGGTTTGTGTGTTTTGCAGAGTTCAAAAATAGAGATCAGTATATAAAGGCAGAATTTTCATTTTTGAGTGTACTGTATCTTTAATAACTTAGTACAGTCTGCACATGTATCTGCTTTGTTTGAACCTCCAGCTATGCTTTGCTGTTGTTGTTTTTTTTTTTTGTTTTTGTTTTTTTATGATAGCACAATTTGCAGAGTCATGTTTCCTCATGAAGATTAGCATGTTAGCGCATGGATGCTTCGGCAGGGTTTTAAAAGGTTATTTAGTGTTAAGATATGCTTTAATGGATTGCTGGGGATTGGTTTCTTACAGAGCAGGAAATGGACGGAGGTTTTCAGCACTATTAATTTGACCGCACAATGTTTTGCCAAAGCCTCGAGGCTGGAACACATTTTTTGGGGGTGAACGCAAAGCGCTCTGTTCTGTGCGTCTGTGTGTTTGCACTTTCTGGCCCTCGTTGTCATGGCCTGCTTTGAACCGTGGATATAAAACTGCTGAGGCACATGCGCACACACACAGCTTTGCCATATAGGGTCTGTCTTTGTTTTCTCATGGTGGATAGAGAATGATATTAATGAGAGATACTGCAATGCATGTATGGCCATATGCGTGTGTGTGTTTGTATAGTATGGTGGTCTCAGATTCCAGCCCCTTGCTGCTTAGTTCATCTCCCTCTCCGGTGGATGAATGGAGTGAACGAATAAGAAATAAAGAAACCTGACCCCAACCACACACTTATCCAACAATAGCCTTTCATTCAAGCACACAGACCCCTACTAAAACACTCTGGTCCAAAGCCAAAACCAATCACATAGATGTGTACTTCCCTTTCTAAAGTCATTTATGATATTAATATCACTGTGGGTGTTTTTTCCTCATTGTCTTAAGAGGATCTCAAGCAATGGCTGTGTTGACAAGTCCCTCATTACAGCAAGTCATTATTAACCAATGAAATCTGACCGCCTCATTCAAGAGGTTTTAAAAGCTGGTTTATTGGATGATGTTGCTTTTTGAGTTATTGTAATATCCCAAGATTATTATTGGGGAATATGAGACTGTGTGATTAAAGGGGTGATTATTTCCTTCATGATTTAATTTCTAGTGTGGTGGAGGATATTAGTTGATGATACTGAATGTACAGGTTTTATCCAAGAAATGTATTACTGGGCCTTTGAGAGACAAGCTCCTACAAAAAGAACATTATTTGAACAATATATAAAAATATTTTTATATTTATATGATTTCTATATTATTTTAATACTATGAACTAACATGTATGTATGTTATGTAACGTGTGTATGGTTATGCTGTTATGCAGGCAGTTCTTATGGCTTCATAATATTTGAGAAACTACATTAAATTCTAAAAGTCTAATTAAAATGCTTAAATTCAATAATTAATAGTTAATAGTAATTAATAATTAATAAAATATGAGTAATGTAAGTAATATAAGTTTTTTTGCATTTTATGTTTTAAGAAAATAATTAATTTGACAAGAAAATATATTAAGAAATATAATATTTTATATTATATTATATTATATATGATAAGTAATATAATAAGTAATATAATAGTAAGTAATATAAGATTTTATAGATTTTTCTCATAAAATAAAGAAAAATAATTAATTTGACAAAAGCAAATATATAAAAATTAAAAAAGGAAATATTTATTATAGTTATTATATTATATTTAATATTATAATAATCAGTAATATAATTTTTTTTACATTTCATGTTTCTCATAAAATAAACTAAAATAATTTGACAAGAAAATATATAAAAAAGGAAAAAGGAAATATTATATATAAGTAATATAATAATAAATAATATAAGTAATACAATATTTTTCACATTTTATGTTTCTCATAAAATAAAATAAATAAAAATAAAATGATTAATTTGAGAGAAAAAATGTGTGTGTGTGTGTGTGTGTGTATATATATATATATATATATATATATATATATATATATATATATATATATATATATAAGGAATTATATAAGTAATATAATAAGTAATGTAAGTAATATATATATATATTTACAATTATTATATTATATTATAATTAATATAATAAGTATTATAAGTAATATAAGATTTTTTTAATTTTATGTTTCTCATAAAACAGAAAAATAATTCATTTGACAAGAAAATATATCAAATAACAAATAAATATATATATATAAAATGATTATATTATATTATTTAAGTAATATAGTAAGCATTCTAAGCAATATAAGTAATATAATAATTTTTTTACAATATGGTTCTCATAAAATAAAGAAAAATAATTCATTTGACAGAAAAAAAAATTAAATATAAATAAAAAATAAATAATTATATTATATTATATTGTAATTCATATAATAATAGCGATAAGTAATGTAAGTAATTTGACAAGAAATTAATACAATTATTAAATACTACTATTAGAAATAAAGATTATTATATATTACATTATATTATATTATATTGTATTATATTGTATAGTAATGTAATATTAATTAATATAAGTAATATAAGATTTTTTTTAAATACATTTTATGTTTCTCATAAAATAAAGAACAATAATTAATTTGACAGAAGAAAATATATAAAAAATAATAATAATGAAAATATATATATATTTAAAATGATTATATTATATTATATTATAATTAATATAACAATAGTAATAAATAATGTAAGTAATATAAGATTTTTTACACTTTATTTTTTTTTTAATAAAATAAAGAAAAATAATTAATTTTGTTTTGTCTCAAGATGCACACCAGTAATGTATTTTATTTATTTATTTTTGATCTAAGGCATGTTTAGAAAAATTACTTAAATGTCCTAATTGAACTATGGCCTAATCCTGGCCATTATATTATATATTATAAGTAATAAAATAATAAGTAATGTAAGTAATATAAAAATATTGACAAAAAATATATCTAAAAAAAAAAGGAAAAAAAAAAAATATATATATATATATATATATATTCAAAATGTATTATATTATATTGTTGTATTATAATTTTTAATTCATTAAGTTATATCAACAAATTGTAGGTCTTAAAATAGTAGAAATAAGTAGTGCTTATAATGTATTTTAGGACATTGTAACATCATTTTTGGCAACTGTGTGTTTTCTAGTTTACGTTCTGTGTTCTCTGTGTGTGAGTGTGTGTGTGTGTGTGTGTGTGTGTGTGTAGGTGGGGGGTCATTACGGTGTAGTGTGTCCTCTCACTACGCTAGGCTCACAGCATCAACCTGAGACCAGATACAGTTAATTATCTACCAGCACACACACACACACACACACACACACACACTCACTCACTCACACACACAAAGACAAGGGTGCATGAACTAACCAGACTGACAGAAGAACCTTCCGTTGGACAGAAAAGAGACAGTCTAGATGAAAAAGACAGATAAAGCGAGGTAGACCTGAGGCTAGAGACAAGTAATAGACAGATACCTGGTCCCAAACACAGCATGTGATTGTGGATCAGCATCTGGACTATAGAAAAAACACATGAGACGAACGAAGAGTGGATATTTTCCGTCTTGACAGGACAGACAAACACCAACAGCAAAAGAAGAACCAATGAGACCGGCCTTCATCACACATGCCCTTCCTCTCTTGCCAACCCATCTTCCTCCATCCTCTACCTGTCCGCTCGGTGTCATCCTGTGGATCTGCTAGCGGACGGGCATCACTGGCGTCATGCCGGCTGCGTTGAAGTCATCTCTAGATGGGAGCATGACAGACTCAGGGGAGCTGGAGCAGGCAGCAACTCCCTGCTTCGGAAAAGTGCCCCGTGACCTGCTCCAAAACTTTCCTCACACTAAGCGTGTGGGCAGCTACCTGGTGGGCAAAATGATCAACAAGGGCTCGTTCGCCAAGGTTATGCTGGGCATGCACATCAGCACGGGAGAGAAGGTAACAGGCACACACCCAGTCTCTTACACGCAGACGCCTGTCAATCAAAGGCGCAGTGTCACACACTAAGGGTGTCAGTCATCGGTGCGCTGAAGGGCTGTCATCCATTTTTCATGCTGTCTCGCTCTCTCAGCTTTCATAGCGACTCCGTCTTGTCTAATCTCTGACACGCACCGCAGTGATAATCCATCCACACCAACATACTCAAACTGTTAGAGACATTTATTATTACAAAAGGCACTTTATGTTTGGGGGGGTGACCCTGAATTGTGTTGGTGTTGATGTTTTGTCACTCAGTATTCATTTTGGTCGTGTAATGGATCTGATAAATTTTTTGCATACTAAATAGTGTTTATTTTGTCTGCAGACTTCACTGATGACTGAGTTATAACAGATGTCTTAATGTTTGTTGTACTTTACAGTTGTTTGCTATAAAATGTTTCACATGCGTCTACATCAACATTGTTGGAAAAGCATTGTTGAAGTTTGTCATGTCATTTTAGTTGTATAATTGCATATCATTGTGTGTGTATAAATCAATTTAAAAAAATTAATTATTCACACATTTTTTTCTGAAATTAAGCATGATTGCAATTAATCCCACCTAACATTAAAGTTTTAAAATATACTTTTATATTGCAATAACTTCAAATTGAATCTTAAAATGAATGTAGAAACAACATAGTGTATATTTTTAACATTTGTTAAATTTTTTTTTAGGACTGAAGGCGAGTATCACTGATACCAATACTACTGATTTCTCTAGGAAATTATTTTTTCTGAATATTAAACTATTGACTACAGCCATTCAACATTACAGTCAATTTTAAAAAATAACAACTTCTAATTTAAGTGAAATTAAAACAATCTTCACATAAATCCATTATTTACCTGTGCCCTTCAGCAAGTAGAAAATATACAGAAATTGAATAATGTTACCAAACACTAAATACTAAAATATAGATGAATCCTTAAAGATACAAAAATGACTAATTTCCTCTTTTGTTCTTTGATTAAAGAGGTCATCCGATGCCCATTTTCCACAAGTTGATATAATTCTTTAGGGTCTTAATGAAAAGTCTGTAACATTGGTTAAAATTCCTCAATGACAGTGTTAAACAACACTCTTTTCACCTTGTCAAAAACATGCATCACTCTGTCACTCTGCCAAGAATATCAGAACAGCTTGACCTGAAAAAGTGATAATGATTTTTGGGGATAAAAAAAACACTGGGTGGATTTTTATCATAGGGTGGTTGTGTACGCACACTGCCAACACACATTTATGTTTAAACAACATGTAAAAGTGAATTTTGCATCCTCTTCAACAGACACTACAGCAGCTGGGTTATTCGGCTGCTATTACTTTAAGAGCTGCTGCTGCTGCTGAACATGAACGTTTACTATTTGATGTGGTCACAAAGACATTCTCCATCTAAATAAATGCAGTTCATGTGAAGAAACAAAGACACAGATACAGAAGTTGTGAGTGGGATGACCAACCCTAGCTCTGCCCCTGCGTTAAATATTTTTTTTAATGCTGTTAAATTTGAGAAAATAATTACCTGTTTTAGCATGCTCATTTTGACAGCACTAAAAAATTGTGTATATGTGTGGGTATATTTAGCTATACTTTGGGGTTAAACTTTGGGTTTGATAAATTGTGTAAGGAATAATTGACAACAGGCTATTGAATTATTAGAATATAATGCACACCTGAGGTGGTGATGGTGTTACATCTTGGCTGTGCATTACAAACGTGCTTTCCATACAAAATAAAACTGAAATCATTTGGCGAAGTGATATGGACATGTAATGCGGTCAAGACCTGCCTGGAACTATTTTAGCCAGGTGTTTCCCCAAAAATAATTGCATACTTTAGAACATTCGTCAGCCAATCAGATTCAAGTATTCAACAGCCTTGTAGTATAAACTGGATTTTAAAAATATACAGTATATAAATGAATATTATTAATATCAAACATGATATATAAACATAATTTTAAAAACTTTTATTATTATTATTATTATTATTAATAATCTTTTTTTTTCAGTATCTCTTATGTCAGTATCAATATAGAATCTGTTATTAGATGCCTAAAAAATGTTTTGGGGAAATTGGAAAACTACTGAGTTCATCATGACACAGGCAAACAGAGAGAGAGAGCAGTTTTAACTCAACCTGTGCTCCTTTTCTTACCGTGTTGATGACCTGAGCTTTCATGGGTCAGTAATTGTGGCCTGTGTGCGTGTGTATGTTACCAGCTCTTATACACTTCACTGAGCCCTTCCTGACCACTCTGTTTCCCTGAACAGGTCGCTATGGTGACACGTGAGCACACATCACCCCCAGCTCAATCCCAGAATTTGAGAATGTAAATTATTATCATGGAGTTCCTAAAGAGACAAACTTTGAGCAATAGTTGTGTGCCATGCTTTAGCTCTGTCATTAAAGGGATGAAAATTCTGTCATTAATTACTCACTCTCATGTTGTTCCAAACCTGTAAGACCTTTATCTTCGGAACACAAATTAAGAAATTTTCGATGAAATCCAAGAGCTTTGTGACCCTGCATTGACAGCCACGCAACTGAAACATTCAAGGCCCAGAAAGGTAGTAAGAACATTGTTAAAATAGTTCATGTGCCATCAGTGGTTCAACCGTAATGTTATGAAGAATTGAAAACTTTATAGCTCCGTCCTCTTACTGTATATCTATCTTCTAATAATAGACAAGGTCAGTACTAAAATGTAACATAATTATTCTCTGTTTCCATCACTGTCTCTCAGGTGGCGATCAAGGTGATTGATAAGAAGAAGGCTCGTCAGGATTCATACGTTTTAAAAAACATGAAACGCGAACCCCGGATTCACCAGCTGATCCGCCACCCGAACATCGTCTTGCTGCTGGAGACGTTGGAGACAGAGAACTGCTACTACATGGCCATGGAGCTGTGCGGAGGAGGAGACCTTATGGATCGAATCTGTGAACGCAAAAGGCTGGAGGAAAGAGAGGTCCGACGGTACACCCGGCAGATACTGTCTGCAGTCGAACACCTGCATCGACACGGGATAGTTCACAGGTAATGAGTGGATATTCTTGCACTATTACACAATTAGACCCACAAAAATGAGGTGTTGAGATCATAAAGAGAGTAGGAATAGTGGGGTGGAATAAAAAAAGAAAGGAAAGCTGAGAAAGTGCTAAGCTGTATAGCGGACTCTAGTTATAAGAGCTTTAAAATAATGAAGTGCCATGTGTCATAAGCTCTATTCAGACGGTAATTGTTTCTCATGGGGACGCAAGTTATTTTCACCATTTACAGGGAGTAGTCTGTGATTTTATTGCCATCTGAATCCAGTCGGTGTTTATCTCTCACCACCCGCGTAAAAATCCAAATAACCTACTGTTTTTTGACAAACACCAAGGTTGTTTGGTAATTTAATTATCGTCCGATTCCACATCTCTAAGTTTACAAGAAGAAATCGATTCAAAATTAATTGTTTAAATCCTTTTTGATAACTACATTGTGTATAATTATAAACAACTATAGCGCGTCTATTTTCCTATTTTTAAACAGGAGATTTAAATAATCAAATAATAAGTAGGATTATACATTATAAAATATTGGAATAATAAGAATACATTTTACACAATAATAAGAAAAAAACTGTAAATAAAATTCATTTTATTTACAGCCGACAATCATGTGACTGTTCACTTAAGCAGCACGTTCCCGAGTTTGTAGGGTCACAAAACTCGCTTCTCCACTGTCAATAAATCGCCATCCGAATCCAATCCGCCATCGCAATCCGAGTTTTATCATTGAGCTGCCATGTAAATTTATTTATACAGACACCCGCATGAGAAAGAATTACCGTCCATATAGGGCTATAGATAAGAGAAGTGTGTGTGAAAATAAATGAAATCAAAGAGCAAGTGTATGTGTGTTTACTTGTTGCCTGTATTCTGGAGATTAAATTTGTAAAAAAAAATTGTAATTAAATTAAATTAAATTAAAAAAAAAAATCAAATTAAAAAATTAAGAAATAAAGACTATTAAATATTATTAGTATATATAAAATGTATAATAATATTTATCTAAAATGTATAATAATATCTAAAATTAACATTTTAAAATGTTAAATAAATTATAAAAAAATAAATTGTTTATTCATTAGGTCTTTAATAAATAAATTTCATCTTTTAGGATAATAGTTAGTCTGTAGTTTATAATTAGATTAAAATATAAGTATAAAAATATTTAAAATAAAAAACAATATAAGATTTAAATAATGAACTGCTGTGTGTCGTACATGAGAGAATTATGTCTGAAAATGGTTGAAATAAAAGATTGTGTGTACAGTATGTGAAATTTTAATTCAATACATTATATTTATATAATATATATTTTATATTTAATAAAATTAATTATTAATAATAAAGGTAATACAATTAAAAATATTATTTTTAAATCTCAGTTTAAATACAATTTGATGCATGTGTTAATATTTTGAAATTCTATAATTTTGTATATTTTATAATATTACTATTCTGATAATATAAATGCGTTTGTGTGTGTGTGTGTGTGTGTGCTTACTTAACCATATTTTGGGGACCCAAAAGTGAGCAAAACCTGACAAAATCACCAAAAAACACTCTTTGGGGATGTCCTATATTGTAAAATTGGTATAAAAATAAAGTAAACCAAGTTTTTTTTTTATTGTAAAATGCAGTTTTCTGTGAAGGGTAGGGTTAGGGGTAGGTTTAGGTTAGAAAATGTATAACTGTGTATATAAAAACAATAGAAGTCAACATTCGAAGTGGATCAATACCTTTCATCAAATTTGTCCTAAAACCAAAAAGAATACCCGTTCTTATCTTAGGACAACTTTTGATGAACTTTTTTGATCCACTTCGAATGTTGACTACTATATGTAATGTCCCCATTTAGCTAAGTAAATGTGTGTGTGTGCTGGGTTTTTTGGTCTGTCAGTAAAGCCTAATTGAGGCAAGAGTGGGAATGTCATTAGCTTCTCATGACATCATCAGCCAGAGCCACTATGGTTAACACATCATTCACTGACTTCCTTACTAATGGAGTCCCAGGATGAAACTCCATAATGCTGAGGTCTGTGTCACACACATTCCCCTCAGTCAAGGGCCTTTATTAGAGTATGTCAAGGATCAAAGGATGTTCATCAGCCTACACGCACATACACACCACACTTGACTACCCGCGGGGTTAGTCAACATATACAGTCCCTATGGTAACGAAGGGAGCGTGTTCAAAAGTTCACCCACTTCGAATGGCATTCATCAACCCAAATCAAACTATTTTATCAACTGGCTCCACCAACACTCACTTTATGTCTTTGAGTCTGTCTCTGCCAACGTTTCTGTACGACACACATCAATAATATCCCAAAAACCAGTCCAACTGTCCAGCTTTCCCCTAATACACGTCATGTCTGTTAGGGAACTTTAATACGGGCAGATTTGAAATGGTTTTTCAACTTTTTTTTGTACTTTGGACATTTTAGGGACAGCATCTGCATGTGTGTGTGAGTTGAGGAACATTAGGCCGCCCGTTGGGCTTTGAGATGTCAGCCATGTCAGTAAAAATGGAGAGAAATGAAAATAACTTTGAGGGCTGTGATATTTTTATAGGCTTTTCATACAATTTCATATTAAATGTGAGGAGCGTGCGGTCGTCAAAGTGAGTGTGAGTGTTTATTATGAAGTGGAAAGAAAAGGAGAAGGCGGCAGTAAGATAAAAGAAAAAAGAGAGGGAGAAGTGTAAAAGTAAAACTTGGCAGAATGACTGAACATCCAGGACCACCAAGCTGTGATGTCACCAACAATAACTCTTATAGCTCTGGTCTTTAATGCAAATCCCCTTTTAATTCACATTTTTCATTACATTTTGTGTGCTGCTAGAGGTTTTTGGCTGGTCATGTGTTCCCACACATGAAGTGAGGTGATCAGAGTTCCTTCAGCTATATATATAGTGTATAGTTTGTATATATGTATATGTGATAGTACTGTATATGTGACCCTCAACCACAAAACCAGTCATAAGGGTCAATTCTTGGAAATTGAGATTTATTCATCATCTGAAATTTGATGTATTGTTTGTTAGGATAGGACAATATTTGGAACTATGCAACTATTTAAAAATCTGGAATTGGAGGGTGCAAAAAAATAAAAATATTGTTAAAATCGCCTTTAAAGTTGTCCAAATGAAGTTCTTAGCAATGCATATTACTAATCAAAAATTATGTTTTTATATTTATTTATGGTAGGAAAGTTACAACATATCTTCATGGAACATGATCTTTACTTAATATCCTAATGATTTTGGCATAAAAGAAAACCCATGCAATGTATTTTTGGCTGTTGCTACAAATATACCCATGCTACTCAAGACTGGTTTTATGGTCCAGGGACACTTATATGAACACTAGGGTCTCAAAGTAGCATTTTTGTTCTAGCTTAATAAATTATCTTGAGTGAAAAATCTGAGTAAAATTTGGTCTAAAGAGCATTTTGTGCTTTTATCGAAAACGGTGTTAACTAAAACTTCAACTAATACAAATTGTTTTTAATAACTGAAATAAAATTGGAACAAAATATAAACATTGGATGCTTATAGAAAATCTTAAAACAAGAACTAATAAAATGACAAAAGCAAACTAAACTAAAATTTACACCCTAAAATTAATCTGAAAATTGTACTTTTACGCATAAGTAAATAACTAGGTTTGTGTGTGTGTGTGTGTGTGTGTGTGTGTGTGTGTGTGTGTGTGTGTGTGTGTGTGTGTGTGTGTGTGTGTGTGTGTGTGTGTGTTTTAACTAACCTTCTTTCACCTCTGAATTTTGTATTTGTTAACTAGGGACTTGAAGATTGAGAACTTCCTACTGGATGAGCAAAGCAACATTAAGATAGTAGGTGAGTGTATCTTGCTGTTTGACCTGTTTTACATAGTGTGTAAATGTACATAATTTAATCTGAGGAAAGTTTTGTCAAAGCTTTATTACTGTAATATATCAGTAGCTTGACCTTTGACCTCTTAGAATAACCAAACTTGCAGTAGTGTGAACTACAGTACATCTTATTTACAATAAGTTGCTTTTATTCAAAGCTACTTACAAATTAGGAATGATTTTGAGAAACTATAGATGGTTGTATGTGCTTGTATGTTGATCTAAGTATTGTTCACTAAAATATGATTGTGTTTGTGTGTAGACTTTGGTCTGAGTAACACTCTGAAGGCAGATTCTCTCTCTCTGGAGCTGCTGAACACTCAGTGTGGTAGTCCTGCTTATGCGGCTCCTGAACTGCTGGCCCACAGGAAGTACGGGCCTAAAGTGGATGTGTGGTCTGTGTGAGTACACAAAGTATATGTGTATGCCTTATAGCATTTTTATGTAAGGGGGTGTAATGCTTTTAATGCTGGCTATTGATGAAGATTGTGTGTGTTTCTGTGAGTATGTGTAGGGGTGTGAGTATGTTTGCCATGTTGACTGGCACTTTACCATTTACGGTGGAGCCCTTCAATATCAAGCAACTTCATCAGAAAATGGTGAATGGAGAAATCAGTCCGATACCGTCAGACATCAGCAAAGGTATAGTTAATAGACACTTTCCATTGATTTATTTTTATTGCTCTAATAATGTTTACATCCTCTAACCCAAAACCTAACCCTCACATAAACATTTTTAATTTTTTTAAACATTTTTTAATATGATTATTAAGCAGTTTTCCTCATGTGGGTAATATATAATAAATAAAATATATACACATACACTCCCAGTCAAAAGTTTGTGAACAGTAAGATATTTAATTATAATTATAAAAATAATAAACTGTATATATTATATAATAATAAATACAGTTTATTATATAAAATATATATTAGAAATATTTTATATTGTATTTGTAATTATATATTAAATAAATAAATATTACTACTTTTGAATGGTTAAGTGTGTATACATTATATAAAATTCTATTTTATTTATAATTTAAATAAATACAAGCATTTTACTGTATTTTTGATCAAATAAATGCGAAAACATCAAACAATCTTACTGACCCCACCCATATTCATACACTTGAAGATTTTTTCCTAAATAGTTCTACATCAAGATGAGATACCAAAAGAAAGAATGAGTAAAGACAACGAGAGATAAAAGGTGTTGAGTGCAGTGATGCATTTCAAAGTGTCCTTCTCCTCAATCAGATTGTGAGATCATCTGATCCAGCACATTAATATTAATTATCATGAATATTAATAACAGAGTATATTCACCAGTCGCAAAAATAGATGCTCTACAAACATGATGATGCAAAATGTCTGCTAGTGGAACAGAACCCGGCCGGGTTTCCCGATTTGGTTGCAGATTACATTAGTTCATTACGTAGTTTGTACGTATTACTTGTGGGAAATTACCTCCTGTTTCTCTGAACAAGTACATACATTGTTTATTAAAAAGAAGAACGTCAAAGTAAAGGAAGTATTTAATGGAACAGATGCAAGTAGATACATCTAAGTATTATCAGTATTATACAAATACATTAACTAGTTTTATGTGTTTATTGTGTTAAATCATGTAGCAAAAGTTCTATAAGGTAACAATTGTCATACAATCTTTACTGTGTGTGTATGGTGGAAATGAATTAGCATAGAAGCTTACAGTATGCCATTTTGTGTGTTTCGTTGGCATCCTGAGGCTGCCTGTAATGGCAGTCTAAGTGAATGAGTAAATGTGATCGTCACTGTCTACTGACACAAACACTACCTTCACCTTAGTGCACACACACACACACACACACACACACACAGAAGGCCAGAGCAGTGCCAAGCTGGCACTCTGATCTACGGACTCCCCTCCCAGGTTGAGAAGGTGGAACGGGGCAGCAAAGTGCTTCTTGAATCTGATCTGCCCTTCTGTAAGAGAAACCTTGAGAAGTTCAGTCTGGGTCGGACACACACACATACATTCACTCCTCTGACAAATCAGTGTTGAGATCTTCTGTGTAAGGTTAAAACAGAGTTTTGAGACTCCTTGAGCAGTGTCAAGATGTCAGTGTTCTCGTTCTTTATTTCTCTCTAGCGGCTGTACAGTTTGTCTTGTCTCTGCTCGAGCCAGAACCAGCAAAAAGGCCAACGATAAAAGCAGCAATGGAGGATAAATGGTTGAATGAGGGTTATGCCAAAAGACCCCTCCATACTGTCTCACATAAAAACAGGTAACTGTAAAATGAAATCTAATGCTAGAGCTACACAAATCAATTTAGCATTTCCTGATATTTGTATGTGTGTTCTTTGTTGCTTTTTCAGGCTGCGTCCTGAGGATCTGAATACAGCTGTGTTAAACTACATGACTGAATCTCTAGGTTACGGTCTATCTGATATCATCCACACTGTCATCAGTAACAAACCGTCAACCATTTTGGCTTGCTACCATCTATTGCTGAAAAAACTCACCAGGCATCAGAAAGTAGTGAGGACCATGAAGGTAAAATGATATATGCTTGATATAGGTATTAATATATGTGACCCTGGACCACAAAACCAGTCATAAGGTTAAATTTTACAAAACTGAGATGTATACATCATATGAAAGCTCAATAAATAAGCTTTCTATTGATATATGGTTTGTTAGGATAGGATGATATTTGGCCGAGATACATCTATTTGAAGATCTGGAATCTGAGGGTGCAAAAAAATCAAAATACTGAGAAAATCACCTTTAAAGTTGTCCAAATTGAGCTCTTAAGAATGCATATTACTAATCAAAAATTACATTTTGATATGTTTATAGTAGGAATTTTATAAAAAGTCTTCATGGAACATGATCTTTACTTAATTTCCTAATGATTTGAAGCATAAAAGAAAAATCAATAATTTTGACCCATGCAATGTATTTTTGGCTATTACTACAAATATACCCCAGCGACTTAAGACTGGTTTTGTGGTCCAGGGTCACATATATAGATGATATAGATATTATATAGATATATTTGATATAGATATTTATTTTCGGCTCTGTAAGGTTTTAATGTTTTCTAAAGAAGTCTTATGCTTACCAAGGTTGCATTTATTTTATCAAAACTACAACTACAATAACTTTTCTATTTTAATTTTTTTTAATGTAATTTATTTCTGTGATGGCAAAGCTGATTTTTTTCATTACTCCAGTCTTCAGTGTGTGAAACCTGATAAATAGAAAATTAAAGAAATTGTTTTACTGTCACCTTTGAACTTATCAATTGAATGTGTCTCCTGAATAAAAAGTATTAACTTTTTTCCCCTAAACTTTTGAACTTTAGTGTGTATCAGTATCACATTGGACATGGGTCAATATTAGAGTTTCTTTTTTAGTCCCAACAAAGGTCAATGTCAGTTTATACTGGATATTTCATTTACCTCTTTTACATTCATATTACATTTGATGTAATTATACATTAAATTTAATCTTGAAAATACTAATAATTAGTGCTGTCAAATCTTTTAATCACTTTAGAAATAAAAGTTTGTGTTTACATAATATATGTGACCCTGGACCACAAAACCAGTCTTAAGTCGCTGGGATATATTTGTAGCAATAGCCAAAAATACATTGTATGGGTCAAAATTATTGATTTTCCTTTTATGCCAAAAATCATCAGGATATTAAGTAAAGATCATGTTACATGAAGATTTTTTGTAAAATTCCTACTATAAATATATCAAAATGTAATTTTTGATTAGTAATATGCATTGTTAAGAACTTAATTTGGACAACTTTAAAGGTGATTTTCTCAGTATTTAGATTTTTTTGCAACCTCAGATTCCAGATTTTCAAACAAATGTATCTCGGCCAAATATTGTCCTATCCTAACAAACCATACATCAATAGAAAGCTTATTTATTGAGCTTTCATGTGATGTATACATCCCAGTTTTGTAAAATTTAACCTTATGACTGGTTTTGTGGTCCAGGGTCACATATGTATGTGTACCGTATTTATATATATAAATATTCACACATACATGTATATATTTAAGAAATATTTGCATATGTGTGTATATATATGTTCATATTTATATATGATTTATATTATATTTAAATATATTACATATTTCTTAAATATATACACTACCAGTCAAAAGATTTTTATTGTTTTTTAAAGAAAAAAGCCTACATTTATTTGATCCAAGTACAGCAAAATTGTACAATTTTTAAATATTTTTACTATTTAAAATAGCTGTTTTCTATTTGAATATATTTTAAAATTGAATATATTTTATTTCTGAGAGATCATGTGACACTGAAGACTGGAGCAATGATGCTTTGATCACAGGAATAAATTACTTTTTAAAATTTATTCAAAATGGGAAACAGTTATTTTAAATAGTAAAACAACAAACATCAAACAAAAACATCAAAAATCTTACTGTTCAAAAATGTTTGACTGGTAGTGTATGTATGTATACTTGTATACACAGTAGGGGTCGACCGATATCTGTTTTTCAATACTGATTATTACAGATCAAGTAGACCGATAACCGATTTTTTGAACCGATACATGTCTGGTGTAAAAATTAAAATTAATGTCAAAATTAAAAATTACAAGAGCTCTGACAAAAGTTATCTTTCTTTAAATGCTTTTACATTATTTTACCAGCAAAATGGTTTTGAAAATGACTGATACAGATAATCAAAAATGCTTAATATCGGTGCCAATAATCAGCCAGGCCGATAATCGGTTGACCCCTAATACACATTACACACACATATTATGTAAACACAAACTTTCATTTTGGATGTGCGCAATTGCAATTAATCAATTTGAAAGCGCTACTAATAATGTTAAATGTAATCTTTATCAAATCTCAATATTAATATGTGTGATGCCTAATTCACTTTCAGCATTTAAAATGATAATTTAATTATATAATTATGTTTTTAGCATTTTATTTTTACTTTATTCACAGAATATAATATTGAATTTTAATTTCAATCATTTATCTGTTTATTGATAATTTATCCATTTATTGACCATAGCATTAGATTAAATATCAGTATTTTAAAATTAATGCATTCTTAAATACAAGAGTATTTATCAGCATTTCTTTTGTCCTCCATCTCGGAGGAGAAACCTGATCACAATACATGCTATAATGATGCCTTCTAGGTTGGCTAATTGTTAGGTTTTGGATCACAGCTAATATGTCAATGAATGTCCTCAGAGAGAAGAAAACAGTGAATGGAATCTTCTGAACAAGGGCTTGTCGAGAGGGAGAAGCAATGCAAGTGCAAAGAGTCAGCAGCAGGTGAACCATCCAGCTATTCCTCTCTATTCCTCTCTAAAATGATCATGTAAACACAAAACTTTTAACAAACTATTCCTTCACTAGTCTCCTCAGAGTGACACAGTCAATGAGAGGAGCTCAAGGCAGGCCAGTAAGACCCAGCAGAGCCAATCACAGGACAGGGATGCCCAGAGTGGCACTAAAAGGACAGCAGAGACCATCAGATCAAAGCAGCCAAGCCTAGTAGACAGAGCCGATTCCCCCTCCTCCCTGCCCGTGGATACAGCTAATGAGATTGCCATACTGGTCGAGACACATGATGGGCTGATTCCTAAGGGTAATTTTCTTTTCTTACATCACTAATAGAGTGCTGCAAGCATGGTGTATTTTGTAGGTCAACCAGATAATTAACAAACTTTTCTGAATTGTGACCCTGGATCACAAAACCAGTCTTAAGTAGCTTGGGTATATTTGTAGCAATAGCCAAAAATACATTGTAAGGGTCAAAATGATACATTTTTCTTTCTTACCAAAAATCATTAGGATATTAAGTAACGGTCATGTTCCATTAAGATATTTTCTACAGTAAAGATATAAAATAAAATTTTTGATTAGCAATATGCATTGCTAAGAACATTTGGACAACTTTGAAGTTTTTTTTTTTTGCACCCTCAAATATTGTCCTAACAAACCATACATCAATAGAACGCTTATATATTCAGCTTTTCAGATAATGTATAAATGTGCATGATGTGGTTTAATGTCCCTGAAACTTTACAAAATTACAATTGGGGTATTATAGTGTTTTTTTTTTACAGAATAAAAGAAAAAAGAAAAAAGAAAAAATTCTTTCTTCCAGTCATCATGTTCTTGCTAGAGCAGGGAAAATAACCAACCAACATATTCATAGACAGGGATTTTTTTTCACTGATGTTGACTAGACAGAGCAAGGGAATCATTGTAAACATGTACTGGATAAGAACGTCCTGCTCAAAGCTGCCAGATCCCACAAAAAATGCAAGTTCATGATGCACTAAATCCAGTCAAACACATATTAAGGGATAGTTCACCCAAAAATTAAAACTACCCTATGATTTACTCCCCCTCAGGCCATCCTAGGTGTATATGACTTTCTTCTGTCAAATGAATAGAATCAGAGTTAGAGTATATTTAAAAATGTAAGCTTTATAATGGCAGTGAATGGGTGCTGAGATTTTGAAGTCCAATAAAGTGGATGCATCCATCATAAAAAGTGCTCCAGCGGCTCTAGGAAGTTAATAAAGGCCTTTTGAAGTGAATCAAGCTAAAGATTATCATTTATAAAGTTATGGACATTTTTCGTACACAAACGCATCAATTTGCTTCAGAAGGCCTTCAGAGCTGTGTGGAGCATTTTTTATGATAAATAGATCGTTAAAAGATTGCAGTCTTGATTCAAACACCCACACAATCTTTTCTAAATGACAATGATTCCCTTTGTCTATTAAACCTTTGAAAAGTCTTACCAGAACATTCAAATCTGTGTTTGCGCTGCTGCTGACACAGAGAGCAGACCGTTACCATGTTAAGGTAAGAAACAGCTTCACAAATAGTCTTTTCAACTACCCAGTATTATCTTATAGTTAGTCATATCATCACAGAAATACTGAGAATTAATGGTCATAGTTCAGATATAAACATTGATGTCTATGGTAGCGATCAAAATACAGCACTTTTGAAAGTAATTGGCGCTTCAAATAACATTTGTGGATTGCATTGTTTCGCAACTAGGTGGCAACAAGAAACTGTTAAAAATGTATTTTTCATTGAATCATTAATTCAAAAGATTTGTTCAAAAATGAATTCATCCAGTTGAATTCATCCAAATGATTAATCTAGTAATGAAGTTATGAATGAGTCATTGAATCATTCATTCAAACCACTTTTTCTTAATTTTAATATTAAAAATTGGTGTGTTAAATATATTTTAAATACATAGGCATATATTATGTATTAAAATGTTTAATAATTAATTCAAATTAATTAAACACTTTTAAATAGACTGCAGCAATTCATATTTTGTCACACATTATTTTGTTAGTTCAGAATCAAGGAAGAATCATGATCTCTATTTGAGAATTTAGATGAACACACTTTATAGACTTCAAAATCTCAACACCCATTCACTGCCATTATAAAGATTGGAAGAGCCAGGACATTTTTTAATATACCTCTGATCGTGTTTGTCTGAAAGAAGAAAGTTATATACACCTGGGACGGCTTGAGGGTGAGTAAATCACAAGGTAATTTTCATTTTTGGTGAACTATCCCTTTAATGTTTGCATAGTCTAATTAAGGAGCTAACTATTTGCTGTTCAAGGATTTTTCTTTGTATAAAAGATGATTTTTACCTACTAGCTTGTTACTCATTAAAATTTGAAGACACAATAGTAATAATTACATTGTGCCCTATCACTTGAACCTGGGCAAACTGAGTGCCAGTCACAGAGCTGGTCAACATTAACAAAGCTTATTCATGACTAGTCATCATCTTCAGTATATACATAGTCTAATAGTAGTAAATTTATCTCTCACACACTTCGCACAGCTACAAATCAGAGCAATAACCAAATGGTCACCCTATTTAGTACCCATACTATATTAAACTTTTTTTAAATATAGAAATGCATACTCAGCTGACAGAATTTGTGTATGTGTATATTTCAGTCTTAACTTTTGGTGAGAAGGAGATGCTTTGTGTCTCACCGCCTAAGTGTTCCTGCAGAGAGGGGAGTGGCACCAAACTCTGTGACTCCGCTCCTTGTGATGCCACTGTAACCATAGACACCTCTAGAGACTCCCAGACAATGAAAACATCAATCAAACCCCATGATCTGAGACCTGTTTACTCTGACAAATATCAAGCGCTGGAATACGAACATCAGCCTGATGACAAGTTAGAGAAGTTGCAAACGTTCTACTCTGAGAAAGGGGCTTCTCCCAGAACGGGACAGCGCTTTAAGGATCTATTACTGGCCATTGAGGAGAAAACCTACAACGCTCGTCACCTCAGCGCAATGGAAACCACAACACAAACCTCCCCTTTACCTCGACTACGTCACACAGGGACGCTGAAGGAAGCCACGCCTAGAAAAGTCACTTGGGTTGGTCTTACGCACCACACAACGCCTGGCACAGGCTCCTCGCCTTTCTTAGTAAATGGGTCCAAACCGCCATTGTTTCCATCTCAGAGACAACAAGCTCTTGTCATTAAAAACCTGAGACATGCAAAGGAGAAGAGGAACACAGGAACGGGAGGGGGAGGAGGGATCGGTATCCCCAGTAATACAGCGAAAAGAAACTCTGTTCAGTTGCGAACGGCTATACAACGCAGAGTCACAGACCTCAACTTACCAATGCTTCCAACTGCTTTACAAAACAAATCTGACAAAAAGACAGAAATACTCAGAATGGATTTCGGGTGACATTTGAGGATTTGAGGCCTTCCCAAAGGGAATATGCTGGGTTCACTACAAGTCAGACTGAGTCTGACAGCATTTGTGACATAATTTTGATTACCACAGAACAAATCATTTTGATTCATCCTTTGTTTAAAAGGAATGGTTCACCTAAAAATTTAAGTTCTGTCTTTAATTACTCACCCTCATTTCATTCCAAACCCGTAAGACCTTCGTAAATGGTGAATGACACTGAAGAGAAGAATTATTAAATAAAGTCGTTATTTTTATTATTATTATTATTATTTTTTTTGCACACAAAAAGTTATCTCGTAGCTTCATAACATTACAAAAAACTAACAAAAAAAATATTTTAACAATGTCCTTGCTACCTTTCTGGGCCTTGAATGTGTCAGTTGCATTGCTGTCTATGCAGGGTCAGAAGGCTTTCGGATTTCATCAAAAATATCTTAATTTGTGTTCTGAAGATGAACAAATGTCTTACGGGTTTGGAACAACATGAGGGTGAGTAATTAATGACAGAATTTTCATTTTTGGGTGAACTATCCTTTTAAGGCAAAACACTACAGACAAAAACGTTTTTTCACACATTGGCCAGTTTTGAGATTTTGGACAGACTAGTGGACAGAAAACATAGAAAATACACATTTAAGTGCTTATTTTTCTACATTGTTTGTATCTTTAGATTTTAATTGCAATACATATCTTCAAAGTCTGTTTTCTCACAAATATTTTTTTCTCCTGTCAGAAATTTTTCTGTTTTTCTGTCAAACTTTTCTGTTTTACTCTTATTTATATTCTGCAGCTTTTAAAAGAGGTGTTTTTCCAGTAGCATCTGCCTGGTTTTATTAAATTTTAAATTTTATTCCTAAAAACACATTAATATTTTTTACTGGCTGTTGACAATATTTTGTTATAGAGTGATAAAAATAGAGATATTCAAATCCCCTCTGTAAAAACCTTTAATATATCAGTAAAATGTAACAAGAATTTTGAACATCACTTATGCATGTTATTTTTATTTAGTACTGACCTGAATATATTTCACATAAAAGACATACGTATATCATATAGTCCACAAGAGAAAATAATAGTTGAATTTATAAAATGACTCTGTTCAAAAGTTTACATACTGTTGATTCTTAATACTGTATTGTTACGTGAATGATCTTGTGTTTTTTTTTTTTTTTTTTGCTTGTTTGTTAGTTTAGTGATAGTTGTTTATGAGTCCCTTGTTTGTCCTGAACAGTTAAACTGGCTGCTGTTCTTCAGAAAAATCTTTAGGGTTCCACAAATTCTTTAGTTTTTCAGCATTTTTGTTGAAAAAAAGCACTTTCCAACAATGACTGTATGATTTTGATATACGCACAGAGGACAACTGAAGGACTCATTTGCAACAATTACAGAAGGTTCAAATGCTCATTGATGCTCCAGAAGGAGAAACAACAATATATATATATGATGTTTAGGCAAAATAAGAAAAATGTACACATCTTCTTTCGGTTCAAAAGTTTTCACCTCTGGCTTTTAATGCATTGTGTTTCCTTCTGAAGCATCAGTGAGTGTTTGAACCTTCTGTAATAGTTGCATATGAGTCCCTCAGTTGTCAAATTTGTCGTTTTTATAAATCCAACTATTATTTTCTCTTGTGGACTATATGTAAACGTCTTTTATGTGAAATATCTTATTCGGTTCAGTACTATATAAAAATAACATGCATTTTGTATGATCCCTCTTATTTTGGTGAAATTAAAAAAGGTGTATGTAAACTTTTGACTTCAACTGTAAGCATAGATAATGCCTCATTTACAAATTTTTAAGCACAATATTTCTGTAAACTTGTAATACGAAACTATTTTTTTAATGTATTGTGATTAATCTACTTCCTTATATTCACCTGTAGTGTTTTGCCCTAAATTGACTTCCTCTATAAGTGCCTCACTCTGTTTTTTTGTGGTAATCAACATTATGCCATTTGCTGACAATAAGCTATCCGCTTCGGAAAGAAGAATGAAATAATGTTATCATATTAAAATCAACATGTCTTCCCACTACCTCCCCTCTTCCCCTCTTGCCCTTCATCCTCTTTTTCCTACCATAATCCCTCGGTCCCAGGACAATTTGACTACTCTTGAGTTTCTTAATTGTCTGTTTGGGATTTGACCGATGCCCATTGTGGGTTTTAAGCTGCTATCATGTTTCTCGCTTTATGAATGAATGCATCTCAATGGCATCACTCAACTATGCCAGTCGGTGCCAAAGGATGAGGATCCATAAGCCAGCTTGTGAGGAAAATGGCTAATATAATTGAACTCTTATACTGGCTTTTTGTCTGAAGCTTACAGTACAAAAAAGGCAACTATTGTTCAGGCATGTGGAAATGTAATTTTGGTACATTTTTTTTAATCTTACAAATAAATTGACAGTATACACGATACAGGACTGCTGGCATAATTGTAGACGTCTAATTAGGCTAATTTAAGGGTGTGCGTGTTTTGTAGCGTGTATGTTAAATGAGCAACTGTGTTGTGGCTGCTCCCCAATGGCCAGAAGGGTTTTGAATAATGGACATGTAAAGGAATCTTTCCCTCTTTTCAGCTGGTGAGGAGCTCATGAATAATGAACACTTTGTTTTGGTACATGATATGGTGCTGAGGGGGCTTGGCCTTTGTGTGTGCGTGTATAGATATGTGTGCTGGAGAGAGATTGATCCGAAGTGAGTGTGGCATGTCTGCACCTCAACTCAGACTTGTAACCGCATAGTTCCCAAAGAGCCAAGTTGGACACTTAAATATCCTGTGATTATATAATCCAGCTTTTTTTCAACAGTTAGTATAAATTTTATTGCATTAGGTAACAACATAACGGTCTTCGGTGTCACGTGATCCTTCGGAAATCATTTTAATATACTAATTTGGTGCTCAAGAAACTTTCTAAATGTAAAATAAATGTCACTTGGTTGAATATTTTGCTATATAATGCCATGGCATTCATTAACTGTATCTTACATGTCCAAATACACAAGTATGTGAACATGTCTAGCAATACATCAAGCAGTGGTCTGACCTCAAATAGACCAGTGACCTAATGTCTGGAAATTACCAGGGTGCTAGCATTACCTCCAAGACTATCCCATCTGTCTCTGCTTTAATTAAACACACCATAGAGAAAAAGAACTAATATGTATCACCTCAGTGACTTAACTAGAAAGACGCTACAGGGGTATCTTACTGTACTGAGCAACCCAGTGATGAAGAGGTACATCACCTCAGTTCCGTGGGAATGAATATGTTATGTATGTTATTTAGACCAAGATCAATGTTTGCTTTTGTCCAGGAAAAAGTAGTTGGACAGAATATACTACAGTGGTGGCCAGAATTATTAGAACACTAGTATTTTCACCAGCTAAAATGGTCTTTTATTTCTATTATTTGCTGTAGTGTGTCAGCAGGAAATATTGGTTTACATTTCCAAACATTCATTTTTTTTTTTCATAGTTTTTTTTGTTTGCACAAGGAGTCTGACCACAGCCAGTGCTCCACACAGAGATCTGATCTCATCATTATCCAGTTTGTCTGAAATTACATGAAGAAACAGAACAAACTGAGACAGACTAAATCAAGATGAACTGTGGCAACATCTCCAAGATGCTTCAAGAAACCTATCTGCAAATCTACAGTACTGTTAAAAGTTTTAGGTACTTGTGTAAAAATGCTGTAAAATGAGGATGCTATCAAAAATATTGTCATAAATAGATTTTCTTTATCAATTAACTTCTATTAACTAAATTTAATCAACATTAGGTGAGACCATCCTTTACGTTTAAAGCAGCTTTTGCCCAAGGTGCTTTTGTGCATAGTTTTTCAGGTAGCTTTGCAGGTAGGTCTCTTGAAGCATCTTGGAGACGTTGCCACAGTTCTTCTGGATTTAGTCTGTCTCAGTTTGTTCTGTTTCTTCATGTCATTCCAGACAGACTGGATGATGATGAGATCAGATCTCTGTGTGGAGCACTGGCTGTTGTCAGACTCCTTGTGCAAACAAAGCTCTCACTGGATTATTACAATTAATGGCAAAATAAATGTTTGGAAAGGTAAATTGATATTTCCTACTGACACACTACAACAAAAGATAGAAATAACCATTTTTTAGCTGTTGAAAAATACTAATAATTTTGGCTGCCACTGTATGTCTCACTCTGAATAGAATAGATTTCTGAATAATAGCAGTTTAGTTTAACAGAGTCTCTAGTTTTGCTAACCTTACAACTGAATTTGAGCAGACCACAACCTTGGCGATACAAGTGCCACTCTCTGCTGTTTGAGCTTCAGGAATGTTAATAACAATTTAATCAGTGGCCTGTGTCAGGGAGACCAGGCACCTGTGAAGCCCAATCTTGCCTTAAACAAGCCCAAACTTGCCACCAGACACCAAAGATAAATCATTAGTCAAATTAAGAAATTATGAATTATAGACTTGACTTACCTTATATAGATCAGTGAAACAAAGTCATTATTGCCTGATAGGGCAGCAAGTCAGCTACATATGCTTTCGGACGCAGCCATTTAAACGGACATACTATGGATGAAAACTGCTATGATTACTTTTAAAGCATACATTTGATTTAAACAATAATATTCACATAATATACATAATATTCATATATGCTGTTCATGGGGGACAAATTGTATTAGCCCTACAGTAACAGCATGAAATATTTAAACCTATTATTCTTAACATTTTTACATTACATTTATTTATTTATCTCACTATTGTGACTTTTTTTATCTCGCAAATGCAAGTTTATATCTCTTAATTCGGACTTTATAACTCAATTTAACTCAAAAATAGTGAGTTTTCTGCCACCAGATACGCTTTGCCCCTTACAGTCTATGATTCGCCCATATAAAACATCATCCCTGTTAAGGATCTGTAAAACTACCCCACTATCTAACGTCAGTTTCTTTGAATATCGCTGAGTGACAAGTGCTGCGTCCAAATTCGCCTACTTATACTATGCCCTAAAAGTATGTACTCTTTTTGTGAAGAAAAAGTACATACTTTTAAGTATGCAGCAGAATAGTAGGCAAGCTTTGGGATCAGAGCCATTGAGAAACTGTTTGGGACATACTACTTCGTCATAACTGCGTCTCCATCGCTGCGTCCAAAATCGCATACTTCCCTACTATATAGAACGCGAAAAACAGTATGTGAGGCGAGTAGTATGTCCGAATTCATAGTATTTGAAATACAGTAGGCGAGAAGTACCCGGATGACCTACTGCTTCCGCCCGAATTTTGCAGTACGCAGGTCAGAGTTCACCAAACTTGAATGTCGGAAAGCAGCGAACGCCAGACTTTTCGCACGTGCTTGCTTTTCTGAATGAAAGATTATGAAGAAAATAAGAAAGACACCAGAATCAACGCTTCAAACGAGCGATTAAGCCATGCAGCTGTTACCAGAGTAACGTTACAGAAAACGATGTGCCGCGATACAGTGTGATATCGCGACCGACTTTGAGTGCCTACTCGAACCCAGCAACTCAAGGATTCGCGGGTATGCTGGACGAAGGCCAAACGCTCCTGTCGTGTGGTGAGTAAGAAACTGGAAACAACAACAACACCAGCAGCAGTAGCAGTAGTAGTGGTAGTGATAGCAGCAATTTAGGCTTTCAGGTTAAGCCAGGATTAGGTCATACCTCAATTAGGACATTTAAGTATCTATCTATTTTAAGTATTTAAGTAATGTGCCTTATAAAAAACGCTAGATGGTAGGCATCTTAATACAAAACAATGGCACTGACATATTTTAAGATGCCAGTGCAAGTTTCTTTAAGTTTAAACAGCATGCACATGCTTTTTTGTAATGTTTTATGCCTTGTCTGTGAATCCTGGAGATAACGTAGCAAATAATAATAGAATATTTATGATAAAAATGAATGAATTTAAAATAAAACAGCAACAATAACAAAACAGAAAAATAAGATTTGAGTTTAAAATAATATAAATAATACAATTGATAATATTAAATGTATAATAAAATAACAAATACACAATAAAAAAATACTTAAGATGATCCATTAAATAATAGCAATAAAGTAATATAAAACAACAAATAATAATAATAGCAGAGGATATAATAATAACATGAAAATAACTATAATTATAATATTATACTATAAATACAATGTAAATTAACACAAAATAACAATAATACAAAAAAACACAAAAGAATATGAATATAGAAAATAAAAATAAGTACTAGTAATAACAAATAATTAACTGCCTACTGGCCAACAACAATTTAGAGACTTGGTAGTCTTCGCATCGCAGTTTCTCATCACAGAGCTTGATCAAGCACCTCAGTGGGTGATGGATTGGCCTCTGTAGTTGACTTCTTGTGGGATTGCTGTCTTGGGTGGCGGTGGACAGTGTTGGGGCGGTGAGTGCTGTCCCATCACACCATATATATGGGAATGAGCCTCGGCGTCAGGTGGTGTGACACACTCGCTGACCCATCACTCACCTGAAGCACTCTTACCATAGCGAGACGCTGCTTTAGATTCTGGCACTGACAGTGACAGACCAATAGTGAGGCATCGCTCGGTGGGTGACGGACGGTGTCAAAGACAGCTACTCGCCAGATTGTTGACTACAAAAATTACTGGTGGGCACCTTGATACAAAACAGTTGTTCTTTCAATTAAAACAGCCTAGACATGCATTTACTCTTATGCCTTGTCTGTAAAACTGGGGGATAGCATAACAAATAGTAACAATAATAGAATATTTATGATTTAAACAAATTTAAATAACACAGCAACAATAATAAAATAGAAAATAAATATGAATTTAAAATAATATATATAATTAATATAATATAATAAATAATAATATAATTAATATTAAATATATAATAAAATAATTAGTTAAGATGAGCCATAAAATAATACCAGTAATATAATGTAGAATAGCTAATAATAATAATAATAATAATAATATATTTTATATTAATAACATGAAAGTAACTATAATGATAATATACAATAAATATAATATAAATGAGCACAAAAAAAACAAACAAACAATAAATATATATAAATATAGAAAAAAAGGCAATAAAAAAAATCTAATATCGCAGCTTCACTTATCACAGAGCTTGATGAAGCACCTCGGTGGGTGATGGATTGGCCTCTGTAGTCAACTTCTCACAGGATTGCTGTCTTGGATAGCAGTGGATAGTGGTGGATAGTGTTGGGGCGGTGAGTGCTGTCCCATCACACCATATATATGGGAATGAGCCTCGGCGTCAGGTGGTGTGACACACTCGCTGACCCATCACTCACCTGAAGCACTCTTACCATAGCGAGACGCTGCTTTAGATTCTGGCACTGACAGTGACAGACCAATAGTGAGGCATCGCTCGGTGGGTGACGGACGGTGTCAAAGACAGCTACTCGCCAGATTGTTGACTACAAAAAAATAAGAATATATTTGCAAATAACAGCTAAGCGATGCGACGACTACCAGTCAGGGTACAGAAGATGATCCATCCTTGATAGAATTGAATAACAAAAGATAGAAGAAGAATATTAGTACAGAATAACAAACAAAAAAGAAAAAAAAAAAACGGTTTGAAAAATAATACTTTATACATGTAAATGATAAATGAATTAATACATTTGACAATTTTCAACAAAAAAAAATAGCAATATGCAAAAAATGTTCATGTTAAAATGATGGCAATATTTTACATTAAATCATCAGAAAATACACTTTCTTAAAGCAAACTTCTCACTCTTACTAGTGTATTTAATTTGTCTATGAACAATATCCAATTCTAGACATCACCAGATACACGTATGAATATAATTATAGGAAATGTATGCTGCTACAGCTTTTTTTCTGGCCAAAACATAATTTAAAAATTTGTTATGTTATAAACAGTGAGGCATATATTTCTCAGACTTAAAATAAATGTCATTTCATCCATCATATAGCAAAATATATTTCAAAATGTATTTCAGGGTCATAAACATACATTTCCAATCTTATAGTAGTACATTTAGGCTAAATATAAATGAAGAGTTCATTTTCAAAAACGGATAATTCAGTTATTAATTTTCATAAACCATGTTTTTTATTTGTAATCATGTTTTATTGTGTTAGTTAGCTGTAGTTTAATATTATTTGAAATAAAAACATGGAATGCAGAATTTGCAAATGAACTCAAATGTAAATTAAATGTGTAGATCAAAATGTATGATTTTAAATAATTATAAAAACATAAATGTAAATAATTTTTAAATGTGTATGTTTACACCTGTTGTAAAAAATGTGATGTATGTGAATGTATTTTCTTACAATAGTAATTACTGTGTATATTTATTATGTGTATATATAAATATACACACATACATGTATGTATGTATGTGTGTGTGTGTGTGTGTGTGTGTGTGTGTATATATATATATATATATATATATATATATATATATATATGTGTGTTATTATATATAAATATTTTATATATGTTAACATTTTTCCTTAATATATACATTTATGTGAGTACTTATATATACATAATAAATATACTCAGTAAAAACACACGAAAATTGAGATTTTGCTGCGATTTGTCATTTTTTGTTACATTACTATTACATCATTACATTAACCTTTTTATATTAAATAGGCCTACTTGTATGAGAATTTAATTGTTTGAAATAACAAGGTTGACAGGTGTTTTTGGTGTAAGATCAATTTCTCTTTCATGACATTAGCCTAAGTACTATAGGCTACTGCTGAGATAATTCCAGGAAATTAAAAGCTGTCTTACCTATTTGCAGGGTGATAGTTTAGGTAATTATTATGTCCCCTATTTAACAGGAAACTTTGACTGTCATCAAATCTCGGCAATGGCAGATCTGGCTCTGTTGGAAGACCTCCATGTGCTCCAAGATGTGAGAGGACTTTTCAGGGATTTTTGAAATGTATTTAATTATTTATTTATTTTTTTAAATAATGGGCTGCATGATAAATCGATAACGATAATTATCGTGCAATATAAATTTCCTCGATAATCGATAGCAAGAGTTCGGTAAATGTTCAATATAATGTTTATGCAGCAAAGGCAGAACAAAAGAACGCTGATCATTTGAAGCATGCCATTCGGACCGTTTATCCACTCGGCTCAAAGTTTAAACGTCAGCGCGACGCGAGCTTAATCGAGCAGATGCGTTCACTCGCTGATGAGTCTCGGTGAGATCCAGTGTGAAGTGCTTGAATTCAGTGAAGAACACAAATAACTGTTTATATCCAAATGCACAAACAGGAGAGACACTGTGCGCAATGATACAGTCAGAAAGCTTTTTAATCTACAAATTGCCATAATTTACTATAGATTTACTGTTGTAGCACTAACTGCACCATGGTATTGTGACCAAAATGTGGGTATTTGTGTCGAATTCATTATTAATGTAGACCTGTATCAAATGTATTGAAGGAGTTAGCTATTTATGCATTTATACTAGGCCTAAATGTATTTAGACTACTGTTTTTCATACAAATACATAGAAAGCATATGTATTATGACCGCTAAGACCACTAGTTAATTAAAGAAAAAAAACTCAAACAGTCACAATAATTAAATTTCACCCTATAAAAAGGAGGTTGCTACAATTTTTGCTGATATTACAGATTTTGATAATGAACATAAATTTACATCTGCATCCTAACTTAAGCTACTATCAAAAAAAAATGTTATAGTATTATTGTTATTATGAGGCAACACAAGCCTGGTTCTTGATTTTAAAAAATATTACTCATTAGAACATGTAGAACTAAGAAATATTTATTTTTTATTTACTTTCGTAAGGAAAAATGACTGGAAAAGTGTAAAGAATATAAAATGTGTTTGTCATGTTCTGACCATAAAGAATAGTTTAAAACCATAATTAGCTGTCTGGTAAATTATTGATATTGACTAATATGAAAAAAAAGAAAGAAAAATATTTTTCGGATAAGCATCAAAACAATGCCGCTGCAGTATTGCAGCGCACCAAAGCAGTCAATCAGTACAGCGCAGTCAAGAATAACTTAGAGGTTGCCAACGTTTACAAACTGTGGACAAACTTTTGACTCTTGCTGCTAGTCTTTCATTTTTTACCAGAAAAGTGCACGCTGCTTTTCCGTGACTTTTTCCAGTGTCACTTGTCAAATGTATGCATTTTGAATCGTTGCTACTAAAGGTGAGACATTCTGTCATAAATCGCGTACCATTCATTCCTGATCTTTCTACCGTTCGTTACTGGAAATTAAATTAGGCTACTGGTTAATATGTCCTGATCTCAGAGTTTACACATGCTTTTGGTCCGTGAACTAGATCTCAATCAGGACGCGTGCTGTCTGTGGAAGTTTAGTCGGGACCAATTCCACAATTAAATCACTGAGGCTGCTCTCACGTCTATTTTTTTGTCCCGTCTATTGCTTTTAGTTATCACTTTCAGTCACTGCTATTTCGAGAACGAATCCAACATAAATATGCGGATCTCGAAACATTACATTTAGGTTAAAAATCCAAATGAATCCCTAAGGGGTCACTTGTCAGGCACTTGTTGTGGTCCTTGTGGTGGAGTATTTGCAGTTACAAAGGCCTTTGTGTACACCAGTGTGTCAGCAGGTGCATGTAGCTTGAATTCCGCAGGTGGATCAACAGGTTCAGGGTTTTCACCTGTCTGGTTGAGGACAACCTGTATGCATAGTTCATTGACTAAATCCAGGCCTTTTTAGCTTTGAGGTTGCATGTCATAAAGTGGTCCCATTTAAAACTGCCAGTTCCTCACTACCACTATGATGGAGTTTAATGGTAGTGGAATTTAAATATGCTTGGTCTGAGTGGCTCAAATGAAATGTAGCAAAAAGTCAGTGTAACTCACATATTTATAAAAGTGGTATGCATCATTAAACTGTGTAACACAAAAATAATAATAAATATTCAATCCCAAAATAATAAAGGTATAGATCTATATACACTATTCTAATGCAGGTCACTCAAGATTTCAAGGTAGTGATCTAAAACATGCTTAGATTTCATACAAGAGTGGAGATCCTGAGTCCTTTGTAAGTTTGTGTGTGTGTGTCATGCAGGCTAGGTCACATTCGATGGTACAGTCAAATTGCAAATTTTGTAGTTGATCAACAGATTTCATATTTAATCATTTAAATAATGTTTCTGTTGTTAGTGATGCGTTGGGAAGCCAGTGGGCCCTCTGGTTTGCCAGCCATCCCAATAACAATTAGAAAGTTTGAATCTTTAGAATTTTTATGGCAGATTTGCCTCTGCATTCAGAATTTTACATCATCGATTTGTGACAGTAGCCATGAATATGTATTATGTTTCCCATGAGTTGGCAGATAAATAGTAAATGTTATTTGTATCTTTCTGAGACTGTCATGTGTGTGAAGCTATGTGGTTCTGTTAGTGTAAAGATGGACAATAGATCTTTAGTGGAGTACCACATTTGGATTCTAAGCCATTGTTGTCTTCTGTGATGTGTAGTGTTCAGACTAGATAATCTAGATCATTTGATGATGTGATGGTGGAGGTGTGTGTTTTGTGCTCATGTCTGAGAGATGGAATGGGTCTAATCTAACAATCTGTGTTGCAAAATTTTGTTCCGGAGCTAATCCGGGAGGCCATGTAGATGTTTGTGTAGTGATGTACTACTGTGAGGTGTAAATGGCCCCTTCAAGTGTCTTTGCACCCATCTCCTGCATTTCAGGTTATATTCTAACAATCCCGCTGTCCTGGCTTGATGCAAATGGGATCAGATGCCTTCCTGGTATCTAACCTCCAAGAAATTGCAGTGGTCAACCTTAGATGGAAATAAATACAGCGAGAACCACAGTTAATTTTGAACTTCTCATCAGTTTCATGTTCAGACATGTGGAATTAGTCTAACCGCATCATCATCATCATATATTGTAATTTCCATTCCAGATGCCACATAAAACTGAGTCTCATTGGTCAGATCTGAATCACTGCTGCTGTTTCAGTGCAGTCTGAGTGTGTAACACCTGAATCTGCTCTTGCAGTCGAGTCTTCACAGTCTGCTGTGCAGGGATGGAAATTAACTTTTTTGTCCACCAGCCAGTGTGGCTGGTGGATTTCAAAATCTACCAGCCACTAAATGTTTTTACCAGCCACTTTGTTTTTAACCGACAATGTGTAGCTGCATGTGAAAATTAATACTGCAAGATCTACTATACTTGAGCAGTTTATTTAATCTCAAGTCTCAATAAAATACTGACATTTTCACCGAATTTTTCTATCATGATACAGAGCTATCTTCACAACTACACAAATTATAGCCCACATACTATAACAGCCTAGATATTTTATGTAGCCTAATTTGCGCGCATTGGGGAGTCGCTCTCTAAACGTAGGGTATTTAAGTTGCTTTTGAATGCGCGTGCACGTTTTACTTTTGGTTTCATTTTTACTATAATGCGAAACTCTCGGCAGCGTAGAGCGTGCATTCTAAAATACAAGAGATTACTTAAAGCAACACTAAGTAACTTTTCCCTCAATGCTCCCTCTACAGGTTGGAAGCGGAATTGTCCATTATCGTTGTCGTAAATAATTTAGCCTACTGTCGTGTCACATGCACGTTATTTGTTTGAAAGGCTATCCAGGACCGGCTTTGGAAATAACGATGTCCAGTGACAAGGTAGAGTATGTTGTATGACTTTCTAAAAGTATGAAAACCTTTTGTGAAGCCTGCCGTGAAGCAAGTCGCATTTGTAGTATCATTTAAACTACAAAACCGTGACCCGACGACCCAAACTTACATAGTGCTGTTATGGCTGATAGAGGGTCGCAAAGCGAATACGAAAGTGCCGTTTCACCCTGTTATGAGTTGATGAACCACTGACATGAGTTCGGAAACATTATTTTAAGGTAAAAAAAGTTACTTAGTGGGGCTTTAACAAAACCATTTGGGTGGACACCAACGGGATTTTGAAAAGCGTGTCCCCAGTGGAAATTACGCCCCTGTGTGAGTGGAACTCTGCCGCAGAGTTATCATCTGATGTGAATGAATGCCGCGTTGTATAGTATATTGAGAAAGACGCGCCATGAATTGCATCTGACAGAATGTGCGCTGTAGCACGAAATACAATATATTTCTTCAAAAGCAGATTGTGAAGATATTTTAACAGACCTCTTAACGCCTGTGATGTATCGCCACTTTTTTTTGAAGGTGTGCCTCCGCTAAAAGTGTCCGCCGTCTTCTTCTTCTTCGTGTATTTTAACGGCAGTTCGCAACCAACGTTAAGGTGCATTACCACCTCACGCCGTCCGGTTGAAGTATGTTATTTTTATTTACCCGCCACGGTGGCCGGTGGGTGAAGCGAGTTTACCCGCCACAACACAAAATCACCCGCATTTGGCTGGTGGCGGGTGCTAATTTCCATCCCTGCTGCTGTGTCATGAGCATTGGAGTCCCCAGTTCTGCTGGGGAAATTTCTAAATTAATCAATGTTTTTATCACCCATATCCTCATGAACTCCAATGAGCTGATGCCCATGGCTTTACTTCCAGTTGCTCTTATTACAGTCAGATCTGTGGGCAGAAATTTGTTCACCTGTTTTGGTGTTGTCTGTTTAGCAATTGTTGTTTTTGGCGTTCACACATTCAGATCTCTATGGCACATGAAGACTTGTGGTATTTTGGTCTGAAGTGCAGTGTTTTACACTCCCCTTTCATTGTTTTTACTAGTAAATTTAGAAGATCCAGTAGTGTTATGTGGTTACATTTAACTTTGGCTATGTGTCAGTTCAATCATGCTCCAAACAAAGGAATTGAAGGTTTACAATTGTGATGCAAATTTGGTCCTGTTGTAAAAGGGAGCCACGGAAATGGAATGTATGAGGTGTGATCTGGCTCAAAATACTTTCACACCAATGTTTTTGTTAAGGAGCATGATAAAGTGCAAAGTTTAGAGTTATTGAATCCTGCTTCATTGTTAAGACAATTGTGAATCACACTGTGGCCGCAATGTAATTCTATGCTCCTGTACATGGATCACTGTAGCTATATGAAAAATAGCAGAGTGTACCACACTCAGGAGACAAACAAATCATTTTAGACACATGCAACTTGAAATTGCTATACAATTCCAGTTATTCCAATTTTACACAAGACACATGGTCTAGTATGCATGTAGAATCTACAACCTTAAACCTAAGTGTTTTACACACTTACAGTAAAGCAGCCATGTGTTTTTAAGAATAACCTGTAATAGTCTGTGTACATGTAGTAGCACAAACAACTATAATGTGTGGTCTATGCGCACACCATGTTCAGCACAATTACAAATTTGAAAAAACAGGATCATTAAAATTTGGATGTTGCCACATTAAACTCATTGCTGTTAAGCTGCTAACCCACTAGCAAGTGAAGTCAATAGCTGTAGTAGGCCTTGCATGTACAATGCAGTTAAATCACTAAGAGTTTTACTTGATGACTTGTTACATGTGGACCACTGATCTTTGCTCTTAAAAACTGATTTCCCATGTTTCAGAAAATAAGGTGGAGGTCTACCCCTTCCCAGTGACCAGCATTTTTCCACTATATGACCTATTTTGTGACAGGAACTACAAAACTTGCTATCTTTGCCACAGGGTTGTTTGTTATATTCTTGCTGCTCTCTGAGATCTTTCTCCTTTTTGGCAATCTCATAAAATGGTATTTTTGTAGATTGTAAATTGTAAATTTGTAGTAGTGGCATTGGAATTTGCTTTGAGATTTGTAATTGGATGTGTTTGGACTTTTCTCTTTTGTCAACCACTGTGCTGATGGGGTTTGGATTTCCATCTGTGTTCTATTCTTGATCCCCATTCAACTGTAGCTCAAAACATGTTTTCAGATGGATCGATGCCGCTTAATAAAGTGTTCTGCACTGGGATGCCAGCATGATCCGTTAGGATGTGATGGAAATTTTTATTTAATGGCCTTGGAATACAAAGGTATGTTCAATATAGGCTTGTTCAGAAAAGCGCAGACTAAGGATGCTCAGATCAAAGACCATGTCTCCATGATTAAAGAATCTATACTTACCCAAAAAGTGCTTAATACAGTAGAACTAAGTCATATGACAAACCAATAACCAGATCAGTATAACCAATTACAGTGAAGAAGACTTGAGTGATATTGATTTTTACTCAACTACAAGGTATAAATGTATTTGTATCTTTCTGTTCAGGAGTCTCTCTTGGTTGTTGTGACCAGTGGGCTCCCGGCCGTGAATAAAACTTTCATTCCTGCAAAGAGCAACTTGGGAGTCTTCTAGTATATGCTCCGCAGCTGAGGAATAGGAGTACTAAAGATTCTACACTCAAAAGACCACCGCAAAGACAGTGATAGTGTTGGAGAACTATAGAGCCGTCCTCGGGCTGAGGTAACAGCGTACAGCTGAGAAGGGCGGTGAGAGTGTATAGATGCTAAAGACCTGTGTGCTCATGTGTGATTGAGGTAGTGATAGTAGCTTCTTGACGGGACGCCGTCACCATACTTCTGGGAAGTATTGGATTATATAAGTATTCGAGGAATTCAGGGAATTAGCTTGAGATACTGTAGTTCTTTGGATTGTATTTGAAGTATTCAGGGAATTCAGGGAATTAGCCCGAGATACTGTAGTTATTATATTAAAATTGTAGTTGTTTGAGTTGTCTGTGGTGAAGTCATATTAGCATTGAAAATTTCCACGACAGGATCTATAATAATGGCTCGTGATCACGGCTTGCATTCTCTAGACCCGCATGTTCTTTGTAAGTACCCATAAACGCTCAGCATACGTCTCAAACGACTCGTTTGTTTGATTTCTAGTATTCTGCTCCAATATGCTTGTGTCGGTACCCCCATATCTAGCAGTGCCTGTTTTAATCGTTCATATATAATCTCGTCCAATTTGTCATTGTTTCGCTTTACAATGTTTTCAGATTTCATTTCAGGGCTTGGTTTTAAACTGTGCTCTTCAGGAATTGTTAGGAGTGTGATTTGCCTTACATCCCTAGTCTCTAATTTGTACACTGTGGCTTGTAACATCAGTGTTTTCCAATAAGGTCGAAATGGCTCTTTTTTAGGCATCATTCCCACAATTTGTTTACGTTTTAAACATTCTTTGCATGCTAACAAACGGCTAATTGTGGTTATTTTATTTGCGTTTGTCATGGTTTTGAGCACAGCAGCTCGTGACTGATTGGAAGGTCTTTTTTCTGGGTTTTGCTTTTGTTTTAATTTGACTTTTTTTTAATTGGTTTTGTTCTTCGTGTCTCTGAATGGGAACTCATTTGCGAGTTTCTCTCCGTGCCTGACTTTGTAACCCAGCCTCATCATCGCTATCACTGTTTCTATTAGAATCAAAAGTTTCATCCAGTGCTGCTTGCTTAAAGGTTGTATCAGCGATTTCAAGCCTGAAACATAAAGTGTCACATTCAGCTGACCTTTCTTCACGATCCACTCTCTGCCTGCCACATAAATTGGCTGTAAAAAAAACGGGTCCGAGAGATGCCAAAAAAAAAATCGGTGCTACTAACCATTCCACGGAAAAACAAAGGGTGACAGTGATTGGTTGGAACACTGTTTGTATTTCTGTGGAATGCTTGGTAGCACCAATTGTATTTTTTGGCATATCTCGGACCCTAGGCTGACCACAAGATGCGCTTTTTTTTTTTTTTACATCTGATTTATGGGGCAGGCAGCGAGCGGATCGTGAAGAAAGGTCAGCTGAATGTGACACTTTATGTTTCAGCCTAGAATCGCTGATACAACCTTTAACTGCAGCCACTGGGAAGCCTGCATTGTCAAGGGCTGATATATAACTGTTGTTGGATTGGAGTTTCTTTTGAAGCCCTCCAATTTTTCTTGATGTCATCTCACTCCGTCTTGTCCAACCTTGTCTTTCGAATAAACTGCCACTGTACTGTCCCTGAAAACTCATGTTTCACAATATACTCTTCCTACCAGATTTCTGCGGTCTCCGGTCGAATGTGAGTATACCGACCCGTTCTAAAAATGTGTCTATATGGGAGATGTAGAGGAAACTTTCCCTCAACACTTCTAATAGGTAAAAGGAACAAATTTACCACAACAGTTGTAGACAGGAAAGATCATCAAACCTCATATCCTCTTGTGGAAAACTGAAACTGAATTTTGTGCTGGACTTTTATTTTGATTGGTTGCTGCCTTTCTGTTTCTGTTTGTATATAATATGGTAGTGGTATAATGCTCATGAACTGACTCTCACAGCAGTTCTAGAGATTGTTTATGTGTTCATGTACTCATATATTGAGGCGGCAGAGACTAAAAACACTGTGAGTGTCACGTGCGCTTCAGTATGTGTGTAGTAAACTGCACATCCAGAATGTGCAGAATTCATATTATACAGGAAAAAACCATGATATTCCATGTTAGTAAAATTCTGTTTTTACGATTGGATCCCGCAATTCCGTTCACGTTTTCGGCTTCACTTTAATCATAGGACCCTAAATAAACAGTGTTAATACGACTCTTATCAAAATGCTTTCTTAAAGTACCGATACTAGTGAAATGCGGAATTGTACTGTTTTTTAAAGCAGGGTATGGCGATGTATGTACCGGTATATCGTGCAACACTAATTGTAATGCGTTCCCTGAACTACATTTCTGCGGCTATTAATATATTTAAATGAAAGCGAAAAGAGGCTGTGGTGTTTGTCATATTTCATCTTATTGTAAATGCAGTGAGAAAAATAGCAGTAGCCAAGGCGAGCTGACTGACATTATCAAGTACGCTGCAGAATTACCAGACTTGTGTCGTCCCGTTACCCGATGTTCACACTCCTGAGTCGAACTTGCGAAGTCTGAAAGTCACGCACAGTCCTACATCACCAGACTATTTTCCTGCCCCTTTAAGGTCTGACGCTAAAGTCTATGTCTGGGTGCCCTGCTCTGCGATTTCTGCAGAGAGGTCTTAAATCCTTCCTTGAACAGCTATGTTTACAAATCAAACACTTGATTATGATAATGATTAATTGTCAATTGAAAGTTTGTTATTCTTGGTCATACGGCATATGCCTTAAATATGGGACAAACTGCGTTCATAAGAAATGCTTCTTTACCCTAAATACAGGACGATTCCGGAATGGTTGGCAACCCTAGGCATTTGTCATGTGTAATAATTTTGACTGACAGCGCTCTGAAAGACATGAGACATATTCCCTGAATTAGAGATAGTAAAAGTGGGTGGGTCCAATATCATTGGTCTTCAAAAGTGAGTGGGTCCTTTCCCACCCACATACAATAGTTCCGATGCCCATGCCCTATCACCAATTTTGAGAGTACCACGCCTTTGAGAGCAGCTTCTCCAAAATGGTGCTAGGGTGATGCAGAAGAATTGTTGAATAAAGTTATTAGAGGTTTTTTTGCAATTAAATTTAAATTTACGGTTGAACCTAGGGCTGCGATTCTGTTTGAGTATTTGATTTTTGAAAGTCCTCGATTGCATTTTGTTGCATAATCAGCAAATACCAGAAGATGCACATTCCACGTGTTAAACACATTTAAAAAATCATAATAAAGCATAATGCTATCAAGAATTCACAAACGCTATGATTCAATAAAATAAATGTGCGATGCAGGTTTAATATATGAGGTTTAATTAGTTACATGCACTTCCATTCACAGTAAATGCTGCTGCACAAACTGTTGTCATTTACGTGTGTGGAGCATCTTAAACTCCATCATTGCTGCATTTTGTTGTCAGTTTGGGTTTATTGTAATGTTTATCTGGGAACGCAACATGTACTATTTCATTAGATTTGTTAGGCCAATCATTTATAAACCTATGCAAAGCAGAAGAATACATTATCTTTTTTCAACATGCTAACTGTTCATCTCCATGTCAAATTAAAATTTTAAACCCTCTCTCTGAGTTTACACTTTTTGTCCACATAATTAAGAAATTAAAATGGCTGTAGCTTTTCTATCATAAAGAAATGGCCAAATGGTAAAGATTAAGTGGACATTTGAATGAAATGTTGAGTCATTATTAAACACGGATTAAAGTGTAAAAACAATCATCCGGCCATTGTCGCCCTCTGCAGCCATTTGTTGTAATGTACATTAGCTCCATTGTTTATAATACATTATGTATTTTAACAGTTTTGCTTAATAAAACCATATGATTACTTGCTTTTGATACTTTACTCAACTAATTAGTATTGCCTCATTGCTGTTATATATGTATTGTAAGTCATTTTAAAGGCTATTGTTCACTTAGATCTATTTTTATTACTAGGAAAAAATATAATTATAGGCCTAAAGATTTGAATTACTTGATTAATCATCAGGATAATCAACAGATTACTCGATTACCAAAATAATCATTAGTAACAGCCCTTGTTGAACCACTGCTGTCACATGGACTATTTTGTCAATGTTCTTGGTTTCTTTCTGGACCTTGAACGTGGTATAGGACTCTTGCTGTCTATCAAAGATTTCATCAAAAATACCCTAATTTGTGTTTCAAAGATGAACAAAGGTCTTACAGTTTTAGACTGATATGAAGGTGAGTAATGAATGACAGATTTTACATTTTTGGTTGAACTATTCCTTTAAATGCCTCAATGAATGTCTAATCTGATGAGTATTTATTAATATATCAAACCATCTCAAAGCATCATGTATTGATTACCAAACACCGCACACTGTCGCAATCAAATAGTGTGAGAATTTTAAAGCCCCGCTTGTTTTGGTGAACCAAAAGGTTGTGCGGCGTTTGAGCCGTCATTAACCTTGAGTTTATCGTCACTGATGTAGGCGCCGTTAATCCTGGTTTGAATAAAAGATGAGTGCTGGGGCTTCTGGGTCAAACAGATGTGACACCGCACGGAGCTAATAGTAGCTCAGGTAAAACTTAGCAAAACTTACAACTGCATGACAAACTACATGCGTTAGTGCACGAGGCGGGAAACACGTCCTCAAGTTCAAAGATTTGTGTGTAACTTGAGGTGCGTCAGAGGCTGGACTGTCAGCACCTCGCCCTGACTCGCGTTTCCCAGGAAATAACGGCTATACAACGGCCTTCTCCGGTTTCTAATGACGTGCATGCATTATTGAGCGCGCTCTCCCGGGCAGCACGGTGCGGTCCCACTCGAGGCACCCGGGTCAGCCACGCACAAAACGGACTGCGCTCCAGGAACATTACACTGATGCTGTCATTGTTTAATTCATGCAACCTCCGATTAACTGTCAGTTTAGGACCAGGACTATCCTGCCAAAGTGTCCTAACCCTCAAACGCCGACTGTAGCAACATTGTAACACGGGTGTTTAAGCAATGAAATGATACATATAGTTACTAAAAATGGCTTAAAATGCACATGATAAAAGCTGACACTCTGAACAGCATCACAGCTACACTTTTGGCAGCCTGAAATACATATTGAATGTCACAGCTCACTTAGGTCACACTACAAGATGAATGCTAATGGAAACGCTTTGCTTTTGTAACAAATATAGGTCCATAGTCCTCAGTTGTTGTTGTTTTTTTTTTGTCAAATATACATTCCATTTAATTTTTTTCCATTAACAGTGTAATCAATATTGTTTATTAAAAACCAAGTATGAATCTAATCAAGTTACTGTTTAGCATTTTACATTTATTTCAAAATAATAACTCAAGACAGTAACAGTTTAAACAATGTTTTATTTGTGAACTTATGTTCAGCTCTTCTCTTTAATAGTTAACTAGTAAAACTATTTTTGAATTTTTTGGATCATCAGTCATCAAAGCTCAGTAAATATTGGTCAAAGACAGAGATTTACTCATTTTACCAAGCTGATTACTCTCTAAAAACTCTCACAGATCATGTTTTCATGCTGTTTTTAGTCTTATTTTGAAATAAAGTGGTTATATCTGAGTGTGTGAGTTGTTTTTAAATCAGTCTTTGAAAGTAATGAGATTCCATTCAGAAATTCTAAATAAATGAACATGCACTGAACATAACCCGTGATATCCAATCATATTGCAGTGGAGGCACTGCCTCATCAACCGTGACATTCCCCTCATTCATTCTCTATTACCCCCCGAACTCACCGCACAATTTAGGGGGTCTGTTAAAACTCAGTGGGCTCAGGGGGAGGCAAGAGAGACATGGACTCCTGCTGTAACTTTACTTGCTGGTGTCGCTGTTGGACAGTTTTACTTTAGTGAAACTTTTAATGTTATATTTTGTAATATTGGTGTTGCTTTTATTTTTTTTACTACGAAAATTCTACACGAGTGAACTAGTCTGAATTATTTGCATGTGGTGTAAAAAATATTTCAGAATCCTTAGACTAAATGTAAATTTACTTTTACAATTATGGAAAGTTATGCGTTATGTTACTTTTTAAATCTGGGTAGGGCTTGCTTGTTTGTTTTTAATATAAAGTTTTATTTTTTGCCAAACATAAAAGCCCTTTCACACCAAAAACCTATAGGAAAAGTAAATTCATGTCTGTACAGCAATAAAAAAAGTTAGTTTATTTATAAGTAATTTTTTTCTTATTAGTATGGTTGAATTTGATCATCGAAGGTCAGCAGCAAAAACACTGGTTGATAAAATGGGATTAAATACATTTATATTTGTATTTAGCATATTTAATTATTGAGTTATTCAAATTATTGAATCTGTTTTTTGTTTTTGAGTGAGTGAGTGACTGAGATGAATTAATGTATGTTCACATTTATTCTAAAACTAAAGTAACATTTTACTCCTGTTTTCTTTCAACATGGGGGACAGGAGAGCTTTCGGTCAATAAAGAGGGAATAAAGTAACTCAGACATTTTCTTGTAATCTTGTAAATTAAAAAGTGTTTCTTAAAGTAATCTTATTACTTAAAGTAATCTGAACTCGCGTTACTTGTAATGCATTACCCCATCACTAAATGCATAAATGTGAATATCTCAGGCTCATGAAACTTCACAGAACATTGAAAAGCTGTTTAGTATGTAAGCCCGTTTCCGCCACTGAATAAAAAATAAAGGTAATTGCGACTTTTTATCTCACAATTCTGACTTTATTTTTCTTGCAATTGCGAGTTTACATCTCGCAATTCTGACTTTTTTTCTCAGAACTGTGAGACATAAATGCACAAGTGTGAGTTATAAAGTCAGAATTGCTAGATATAAAGTCAGAATTGCAGGATATAAAATCACAATTGACCATATGCACGGAGCGTTCTTTAGAACTTCCGCATAAAGATAAGCCAGCTCGTAAACTTCCGCTGAAGCTCATTTTATATGTGATATATATAGGTGGACACTCTTGAGACTCATCTACTGCCTCGTTCTTATCAGAAACTGAGAAAAATTATAATTGCAACATTTTAAATAATGATAGCGGCATGAACATTCAGTTTCATATTATTTAACAACATATAATTTAAACACGGAGCCTGGCAATCCCAGGAGAGTACCTGCATAGTTGTACATTTAAATGCTGATGTCAGATGTTTGGCCCGGTTACTACTGTCAATCATAGCAATGACTGGCGCATATTTAACCGATTTACTCGCATATTTTTTTTAAACTCGCGTTTGTCATTCTTGAAACGGTTTACGTGGACGTTTGGTCCTTTTAGACAAACAACACTTTTCTTCGATTGTGAATGGATTATGTGGAGAAAACAAAGAAAGTACGCTCATATTACGGCACAGTACAGTTGACCGGAAATGACTGAACTGGCTTGACCAGACAAGGAAGTAATCCGTGCATATGGTCAATTGTGAGAAATGAAGTCAGAATTGAGAGATATAAACTTTTTTTCTCACAATTGCGAATTTGTATCTTGCGATTCTTTTTTTTCTTTCTTTTTTTCCCTCAGAATTGTAAGATATAAACTCGCAATTGTGAGCTATGAAGTCCAGTTCTGAGGAGAAAAAAAACACTGACATGTTCACAGAATTGCGAGTTTATATCATGCAATTTTTTTTTTAAATTGTGAGTTTGTCATGCAATTCTGATTTTTTTTTTTTTTTTTGCGAATTTTGAGTTTATATCATGCAATTCTGACTTTATTTCTCAGAATTGCGAGTTGAATGAATCAAAAAGACACAATTCTGAGAAAAAAACGTATTGCGAGTTTGAATCACAATTTTGAGGAAAAAAAAAGAATTGTGAGATAAGTAGCAATAACCTGTTTTTATTTTTTATTCAGTGGCGGAAACGGGCTTTCATAGTTCAGACATACGTGACCCTGGACCACAAAACTTAAGTAGCACGGGTGTATTTGTAGCAATAGCCAACAATATGGGTCAAAATTAGAATTGTTTTTTTTTTATGCCAAAAATCAGGATATTAAATAAAGATCTTGTTCCATGAAGATATTTTGTAAATTTCAATATATCAAAACTTAATTTTGATTAGTAATATGCATTTTTAAGAACTTAATTTGGACAACTTTAAAGGCGATTTGCTCGATATTTCGATTTTTTTTTTTTTTGCACCCTCAGATTCCAGATTATCAAGTAGTTGTATCTCAGCCAAATTTCGTCATATCATAACAAACCATACACAATTGAAAGCTTGTTTATTTAGCTTATTTATTCATTCAATTTCAAAATGTACCCTTATGACTGGTTTTGTGGTCCAGGGTCACATATCCAAATTTCACCCATTTCATTCTAGTTTCAGGTAGACTTTTAAAAAATCAGAGCACACATACTTATTTCACAACTGTTCAAATTTAGGCTGTACGCTTTGAATGTTTAAAAGAATAATTTAAAACATACAAATGTGTAAAATCACTATAATAGTATCACATTGTATTTTATTTACAATATTGTAAACTTGTTCTAAAACATGAAGACAGAAATACATTACTGTTTTAAAATAAATATTAAATATTGTTAAATTTGGGCAAAAAGTAATAATACTTCAGTTCAACTGGCAATATTACAAAAAAGATGTGCAGCCCTATATTTAAATAATTTTCAAACTAAAAGAATTGCTTAATGATTATATGTTTTATCTGTTTACTTGCATGTCATTAACCAACGTGAGGAAATGTGAAATTGTTAGATTATTGAAATAATCACTTCTTAGGAGATAATTCAAATAAATATTTTAAGTCTTAAGAGATTTGGCTGACAAAAATTAATAAAGTTAGGGAACTTCTCAATGAATCAAAAAGACACGATGTCCATTGGGTTCTCTTAAAATGGGATACAACTTTTATATTCAGAAAAATATGTGCATTAACTACCAAAATGTGCAATGCCGATACCATGTTATTATCTTCCACAATATGTGTTAATTCCACAAAATAAACATTGGTGGTGCACTATTCAATACCTGAAAAACAGATGACGTAGTGTGCCTTTGAGTGAAATCCTGCCTGTCATGAGACTAGGGTGTCAAAATCTGCAATAGGACAAAATGATACTGTGGATACACTTACATTTAATGGGGCAGCACAGTAAGATAATGTTACAACATGGCTGGATTTTGTTTTACAATATGCAGAGGTTTGAGTGTTTTAACCCATTTTAGATTAAAAAAGTTACATTTGCTTGTTCTCCAAAGCATGACACAAATGCAGATAAACAGCACATGATGAGTCCTCCTGCAACTAAAACTCATATTTAAGAGGGACGTTTAGTTATGATAACACAAAACAAAATGTCAAGAAGCCACCTCCGATATTATGTGCACTGATAACTTGAAATGTGCCGTTTGAGTAGTAAATTTGACTTCAAACATCAGACTCTTTGCAAAAAAAAAATATATAAACTGTTCTACTGCATAGAAAGGAAAAGTGCCATCTGCTGGCTCAAACCTTTCTAATGTAAATTGTGCAGGACTGAGTATCATCACATGTTCTTTAGCAAACAATATACTGCAAAAGTGTTATTTCTCCATTCATGTGAAATGGAAGGTATTTGGAGGATAAGAAATATGCATTTCATTGTTAAGATAAAATAATAAAAGCAAGATGAACAACAATACAATGTTATAACATGAATAAGCTGTACATGTTTCAACAGCAATCAATCATCTCTCATTAGAACATGTGGAGGCATGAGGTTTCCAGAGTGAGTGTAAAACACATACAGAGATATATACATACAGTACATATGCGCATACATACACACTCACTCATCCATATATTTACACATACATTCAACACACACACTTTAGACAATCAGTGAACGTTTAAAAAAAATCCTATTACCAGTATAGAAGCCCTCAGTCCACCAAACACAAAATAAGATACGTAAATGAAACAAAGAAAACAGACTAAATGCTGGAATGAGCTTGTTGCAGGCCATGACACCTGCAGTTTGCAGGTTTAACAGACACATTGGTGGCACACAGACTAGTGCTTTTATCGTGTTTATAGAACGGAGCGAGGTTTGACTCGCTCACTCCGAGTGCACCCTCTCCTGGTCAGGGTTTGAAGCGCACTCTTCATTTAAGCACAAATAAACTCAATAAAAGCTGACTAGTGAAGCAAACAAAAAGTAAACTGGAAGAAACAGAAAATCGGCACGCAGACACACCATCACCAATGTAAAAAGGAAACAAAAACAAATATCCCAGATGCAGTAGTTATACAAATTCAATCGGCCAGATGACGTTGTGGCTTGAGCTGTGTGTTATAGACTAGTTGTGGTTGTTTAAATTTGTCTCGTGATTATTACAATTTTGTATAGTTGTAGAGATCATCAAAAGCACCATAGATTTAAATAAGCATCTAACATCCCTGTTCCCTCATACATATAAATAAATTTCATATTAACTGCAAATTAGACTGTTTTCACAGTCTGCTTTTACTGTCCATTATAGAAACATAATTAATGCCTCTTATTTAAAAACAAAAATAAATCCTTCCCCCAAATTGAGCAATTGAGGCCAAAATTAAATGTAAAATCGAATAGACATTCATCACATCCTATGTGTGTGTTCATCATCACGTGGTTTGCGTGTGACTCATTTTAGAGCGTGAGATTAACCGTTCACGGCTGCTAGTATCTCAGCTGAAAAGCACATTTCCTTAGGAAACAAGCAAAATCCCCAGCTTCACGGATACCAGGCGACCAAACAGTCTCAGCTCGGAGCGAGCAACACAATACAGCTTTCTAGTAGGAATGGGCCCTGTTACACAGCTGCAAGTCGAGGCACTGTAGGTCCTGGGCTCAGCGGGTCCGTTTTTTTTTTTTTTCTGAGCTATCGAGTCCCATGGTTGTAACTGTGTGTCCGAGCCTAAAAAGTCCTGTGGCGCAGCTCCACCTCTGGGCACAGTGGGCCCTGTGGTGCAGCTCTGCCTCGGGGCTCGGTGTGCCCCATGGCACAGCTCTGCCTCAGGGATCAGTGGGCTCTGTGGTGTAGCTTCATTCATTTGTTGATTGAGCAGCATCCTCAAAATAAGGCGGCGCATTTGGTCAGTACAATTTGGTTTCCTGGTGTTAGCTGTGTCTCCTTGGTGATTGGTGAGAGTCGGCTAGCTGAAGAGCATGCTGAGATGGCTTAAACCTCAGCAGCCTTCAGGCCGATTTTCTCCTCGTCCTGTCAGTCCGAATTAGGTTTCTTTAGTGAGAATGCGTATATGTTAAAATGATCACTCAGCTGGTGCACCTGCACAAGGAGAAAGAATAAAAAAAACATTAGCTATTAAAAAAAATGACATTATATTTACTATATGTGACCCTGGACCACAAAACCAGTCTTAAGTCGCTGGGGTATATTTGTAGAAATAGCCAAAAATACATTGTATGGGTCAAAATTTTTGATTTTTCTTTTATGCCAAAAATCATTAAGAAATTGAGTAAAGTTCATGTTCCATGAAGATTTTTTGTAAAATTCCTACTGTAAACATATCAAAATGTAATTTTTGATTTGTAATATGCATTGTTAAGAACCTAATTTGGACAACTTTAAATGTGATTTTCTCAGTCTTTTTGATTTTTTTGCATCCTCAGATTTCTGATTTCAAATAGATGTATCTCAGTTAAATATTGTCCTATCCTAACAAACCATACATCAATAGAAAGCTTATTTATTGAGATTTCATGTGATGTATAAATCTCAGTTTTGTCAAATTTAACCTTATGACTGGTTTTGTGGTCCAGGGTCACATATATTATATCATAATGTTTAACAAATTTTAATGAGTTGTTAATCATTTACTATTATCATTTATAAATGATTTTTATTAGTTACTATAATATTATAAATTATATTAAATTAGTAGATTATTGTAAATACAACAAATAAAATTTAAGTTGTCCTAATAATAAATTCTATAAATAATTTACAATATAAAAATAATTACTAATGATTATATATATATATATATATATATATATATATATAATTTTTTTATACACACACAAAACATATAATTAATAATTACAAATTATAGTCATGTTATAAATTATAATATAATTACAATAAATTAAAAATTACGTATTTTATATATTATACATTTTATTTGTTATAATTAAATATATAAGTTTGATTATATATTTTTATAATAGCTATAACAAGTAATTGAATATATAGTAGTTTTACTTTTCTATAATTTCTAATATGAATATAATTACTAATATAATATTTTTAATATATATTAAAAACACACATTCATATATATGTGTTAAAAAAAATATACACACACATAAATATATACATACACACTATTATAAGCATTTATTGATTATAATATTGAAGCAATAATTATAATGATTATTGAGCTTATGTATTAAATTAGTTGAGTTAATTATTGTTATATATATATATATATATATATATATATATATAAAACAATAATTAACTCAACTAATTTAATATACACACACACACACACACACACACACACACACACACACACACACACACACACACACACACGCATAAAAATAATTTAATATATAGCCATTTTATATCATATTAATGCTGTTTACACACACCATGCAATAAATCAGATCATATATAATTATTTTTATATTATAACAATTTAATATATAGCAATTTTATTTCATATAAATATATTGAAGTGATTATATTTCTATAACAATAATTTATATGAATAATTACTAATGCTAATTGTAAATTATTTTTAATATATATTATACGAATATATATACACTATTATAAGCATATGTGACCCTGGACCACAAAACCAGTCATATGGTTAAATTTTACAAAACTGAGATGTATATATAATATGAAAGCTCAGTAAATAAGCTTTCTATTGATGTATGGTTTGTTAGGATAGGACAATATTTGGCCGAGATACATCTATTTGAAAATCTGGAATCTGAGGGTGCAAAAAAATCAAAATCCTGAGAAAATCACCTTTAAAGTTGTCCAAATTAGGTTCTTAACAATGCATATTACTAATCAAAAATTACATTTTGATACATTTACAGTAGGAATTTTAAAAAAATCTTCATGGAACATGATCTTTACTTAATTTCCTAATGATTTTTGGCATAAAAGAAAAATCAATAATCAATAATTTTGACCCATGCAATGTATTTTTGGCTATTGCTACAAACATACCCCAGCGACTTAAGACTGGTTTTGTGGTCCAGGGTCACATATTATTAATTTTTATTAGTTATAATATTGAAATAATATTAAATAGTTTTAAAACATATGTATTAAATTAGTTGAGCTGATTATTGTAATTACGCAAATGTATGTGTGTGTGTGCATATATATATATATATATATATATATATATATATATATATATATATATATATATATATATATATATATATACATACACACACACACACGAAAATATGTATAATACAATAATAATTACAATACAAAAATACACACAATTACTTATTTATAATATAAAAAATAGCCATTTTATTATTTATTTCATACTACTGATCTTGCAGCAGTTAATATAATAACTAATGATTACTAAGTTATTATAAATGAATTACACTGGCGATCAAAATTAGAGAACACTTTCAGATACCTCCCAGTTATTGGTGTTAATCTGGCACCTGGTGCTAATTTCCTTGATTACCTGTCAACCCCTATTTAACTGGCAGCCTAACTTCCAGTTTCACTGACTCTGCAAGATGGTGGGCCGTTCTAAAGTGACTGAAAGCCCCCGGCAGCAGGTTGTCCAAATCTGTGATTTCAAGAATATTGAATCTTTACAACATCACAAACTCATTCAAGTCCCCCAAGAAGGCTGGTCGTCCACGGAAGACAAATACAAGAGAGGACAGGATACTGCGGAGGATCTCAATGGGCAATCGTTTCCACACTGCATCTGGAATTGCTCACCAGATCAGCGCTGAACAGGGTAAGGATCTGTCTCGTCATACAGCGTCTCGACGTTTAAGAGCATTTGGACTGAAAGCCCACTCTGCAGTGGCCAAACCTCTCATAACAGAAAGAATCAAAAGGCTAGACTAAGCTTTGCTGAGGAGCATGTTGTATGGACAGAGGAGAACTGGTCCAAAGTTTACTTCAGTGATGAAAGCAAGTTTAATTTATTTGGGTCCGATGGGAAATATTATGTTCGGCGACAAACTGGAGAAAGACTGAACCCAAAGTGTGTAAAGAAGTCAGTGAAAAGTGGAGGAGGAAGTGTCATGGTTTGGGGCATGTTTTCTGCAGCAGGAGTTGGGCCTCTTATACAGCTACATGGCAGAGTGAATGCAAATGTTTATCAGAACCTTCTTCAACAACATATGGTTCCTTCCCTGCGGTCATCACCCAATCAGCCCGCAGTGCTCATGCAGAACAATGCTCCATGTCACACAGCAAAACGGGTAAAACAGTTCCTTGAAATTGAAAACATTGAAATAATGACATGGCCTGCCCAGAGTCCTGATCTCAACCCAATAGAGAACCTCTGGAAAATCCTTGGCGACAAAGTTATGGCAAAGAAACCAACTACAGTCACCGAACTGTGGAGAAGACTGGAAGAAGAGTGGACCAAAATCACACCAGAGCAGTGTGAGAGACTAGTGCTGTCCTGTGGCCGCAGATGTGCTGAAGTCATTCAGAGCAGAGGCCTGTACACTTCCTACTAATTGCTGACTGTTGTAATCTTTTTCCACGCTACAGTCATTGTTGTTCTCTAATTTTGATCAGTGTGTTTTCTGCAAAATAATGTTTTTTGTTGAAATGCCTTAGTTATTTTGTGGAAAAGGTGTTCTGGTAGCATGGTATAGACGGGACAAAAACTCCAACTGTTGAGCAGTGAAGATGACATTATTTCAGAATTGTTCAATTGTTTATAAATTGTTCTCTAATTTTGATCGCCAGTGTATATACATATATTATATATACATAATTACAAAAACAAGTAATTTTAAAAATATTGCAGTAATTATAATATCTATAACTGACAAATTATTATAATATAATACAATTATATGATGTACAAAATTACAAATTATAATAATTGTAACAATTATATATTAAAATTTTGCTATAATAAAGAATTTCTGTAAGTTAAATTTAAAAAAAAATTTGTCATGACTAAACAACTAATAAGTAATCTTTACTCACAACTGATACTCCATAGTGTATGTGAGTGAGGAGGACTATGGCGGTCCATATGTAGAGGACGGTAATTTCATTATTCTGCAAAGTCCCAGATATCACTAGCAGCACCACAACGGTCATCGGCAACAACAGCAAACTCAGTGGCTTGCATCGAGTATTACTCATCTGGCATACAATGAGCTTGCACTGAGAGAGAGAGGGGGAGAGAGAAAGAACACGTCAGGAGCAGACATCTGACAAGATGTTTCAAATGGAACTGAAAGACATCCATTGTCACGGCTGCACAACTTGTTTATCTACAGCAGAGAGCTAGAGGACTGAGTACACTCACAGTAACATTGGAGAAGGCTGTTCCCACCATAAGATAAAAGATTCTGGGTTGATCTTCGATGATGTTTGAAGGAGAGAGACTGATCCACAGCGTAGACAGCACAAACAAGAGGACGGGAGAGAAAAACGGCAACAAGGCCTCATACACCGAACTGTGCTTCAGGGTGTTATTACGATACGCCCTAAAATAATAACACAGAGAAAGAGTGAGAACAATTATTCTGTTCCAAAGCATACATTATTTAACAGAACGTAAGTAAGATACAAAGTATAAGGCATTTTATGTAGTCCAATGCACAAGAGGCCTAGAATGAAACTTACTTAAAGACATTGTAGAGGCTCATTGGCAATGTTACAACAAATAAACAACCTGTAAAAGAAACGAATGAGGAAATTAGATTAATCTTTCAATTTGCAAGTTTGGCCTAAGAGCGACTGAAAATGCAGAATTTGAAGTGTTAACTACAAGAGGAGCCATCGACAGGGCAGAATTCACTCACCAACAATCATAACAGTGAAGAAATCTCTGTAATGAAGACTCCAAATAACAGGTTTGTACCATGTTTCCACACCAACCACTGCTGTTACTATGTACACGAAAGAGATCGTCTGGTATAGAAATAGAAAAAAAGACATTAATTCAAATTCTAATACTTAAAGGGACAGTTCACTTAAAAAGGATAATTCTGTCATTAATTACTCACTCTCATGTAGTTTCAAAGCCATAAGACCTTCATTCATCTTTGAAACACAAATAAAGATATTTTTGATGAAAACTGAGTGCTTTCTGACCCTGCATAGACAGCAAAGTCAACCACAGTCAAGGCTCAGAAATGTAGTAAGAACTTTAAAATAGTCCATGTGACATCAGTGCTTCAACCATAATTTTATGAAGCTACTAGAATACTTGGTGTGCACAAAAAAATAAAGAATCTAAATAACGACTTTATTCACCGATTTCTTCTCTACCAGGACAGTCTGCTGCTATTATCAAGAGACCCACAACGCATAATTAAATACCTTAATTTGTGTTCCAAAGATGAACAAAGGTCTTGCTGGTTTGAAACCAAATGAGAGAGAGTAATTAATGACAAAATTTCCACTTTAGGGTGAACTATCCCTTTAATGTTACAAAACATCACATGTATATATTTGAATAAATTACCACTTGACTGATGTCGTAGCCCCAGGGCAGGAACAAAATCCCAGTGTTGTACTTTTCCCAGTGAGACAGTATGAAGGAAAACAGGACGACCCATAACAGATAATACAGCGTCACCACGCCGACACCTGTCTCACCCCGTCCGAAGACAGAGTACACTGTGGCGACGAAGAACACACAGGCCCAGCTGTCCAGGCCGTGGTCAAATAGCTCACCCAGCGGCGTGCTGGAGTTTGTTCTCCGAGCCTGTTTGCCATCCACACCATCTGCACGTATACACAGCAAAATATATTTTAAAAAGTCATATACAGTGCTTTAGAATTTTCTATATTTCTGCATAACTATGACCCAAAGCATCATCAGATTACTCATAAAAGTTCTGAAAGTAGACAAAGAGAACCCACTCAAACAAGAGAAAATATTTTCTTTGTCATTTATTTATTGAGAAAAATTATCCAGTGTTACATATCTGTGCTGCAAAACTATGTGACTCTCTTGGATTAACAGTTTATTTAAAGGTGAAATTAGAGTCCATCTGTGCAGATGTGTTTTCAGTCAGTGCAACGACTATCAAATGTCAGTACATGACCGGTTTTATTTAAAGAACAGGGACCTATCATAGTCCGATAATGTCACAAACAAAGGAGATTACTGAGGGGGAAAAAAAAGAGTTGATGTTGCTCATCATGCTAGGAAAGGTTACAAAACCATCTCTAAAGAGTTTAGATTCTACAAATGCACAGTCACACAGATTGTGTACAAATGGAGGAAATTCAAGACCACTGTTACCTTCCCGAGAAATGGTCGACCAAAGAAGATCATTCCAAAGCAAAACGTGTAATAGTCTACGAGGTTGCAAAAGTTCCCAGGGTAACTGCTAAGCAACTAAAGGCCTTTCTCACATTGGCTCATGTTCATGAGCACACCATCAGGAGAACACTGAGCAACCAACAGTGTGCATGGCAGTTGCAAGAAGAAAGCCACCGTTCTCCAAAAAAAAAAAAAAATTTGCTTGCTAAAGATCATGTGAACAAGCCAGAGGACTTTTGGAGAAAGGTTTAATGGATGGAGGAAGCCAAATAGAACTTATTGGTTTAAATGATGAGCTATTATGTTTGGAGAAAAGAACACACTGCATTCCATCGTAAGAATCTTATCCCATCTGTGAAACATGGTGATGGTAGTATCATGGCTTGGGCCTGTTTTGCTGCATCTTGGCCAGGACAGCCTGCCATCACTGATGGAACAATGAATTCTGAATTATACCAGCAAATTCTAAAGGAAAACATCAGGACATCTGTTTAAGAACAGAGTCTCAAGAGAACGTGGGTCATGAACAGTGTTGGGTGTAACACGTTACAAAGTAAGTTTTCAGTAACTAGTAGTGTAAGGCATTACTCGTCTGAAAATGGTAATATTATTACAGTTTTCCCGAGCTAGTTACTTGCGTTACATTTGCCAGTTGCACCTTCATCACACACAAGGCACACAACACAGAGAAGGGAAGGGGAGGGGGGCGTGAATGGAACAGTGATTGGTCTGGGTTTGGCACGAGGTATCATTTACCATCACCGATTGGTCGATACCCGGCAGCCGGCAACAGAGCGGCACCCGCAAAGACAGATGGGGAAAAATTGAAGCGTCAACAACGGCAAGCTCTTTTTCAGAGGAAGGTTCCCAGCAACAGAAAGCTAGTTTCGACGGGTGGAGATTCAGTCATTGAATCTTTCAATCAGTGAATGAATGCTGCGTTGTACAGTATATTGAGAAAGACGCGCCATGAATTGCATCTGACAGAATATGCGCTGTAGCACGAAATACAATATATTTCTTCGAAAGCAGATTGTAAAGATATTTTAAAAGACCTCTTAACGCCTGTGATGAATCACCACATTTTTTTGAAGGTGTGCCTCCGCTAAAAGTGTCCGCCGTCTTCTTCTTCTTCGTGTATTTTAACGGCAGTTCGCAACCAACGTTAAGGTGCGTTACCGCCTCACGCCGTCCGGTTGAAGTATGTTATTTTTATTTACCCGCCACGGTGGCTGGTGGGTGAAGCAAGTTTACCCGCCACAACACAAAATCACCCGCATTTGGCTGGTGGCGGGTGCTAATTTCCATCCCTGCTCATATAAATTGAAACAACAAACAAACTGCTTCAGCCAGGATAAAGAAACAAAAATAATTAAAGCTGAAAGCAGTGATGAAAGGGCCCTCGCACCCGACTCACCGCCGACCAGTGGCTTTAGGAAAACAGCTAACGGTGGGCAGTATGTTTTTAATACAGAAAAAATAGGAGAAATATGTCAGTCAATTAAATGTGCCAAATTTCCTGCTGCCAGCTGGTGGCACTATGCCTATAACTGATTATTGACATGTGGATGATATATCCTGCTGCCAACAGGTGGTGCTATGATAATATCTGAATATTGGCCTTTAGGTGTCTTCAGGCCAGAACTCTTAACAAACCTGTGAAGTTTGAGGCAGATCGGACATTTTATGGCTGAGTTATAACAACTTCTATGTCCATGGCGAAACAACAAACTTTGTCAGGCCGCCACGGACACGCCCTTTAACGAAAACTCAAGATCTTCGCAATTTAACATCTCTAAGGCCTCTAGATCAGACTGACCAAATATAATGTTGATATCATTAAATCTCTAGGAGTTTGCTATAAACCTAACCCCCTGCAAGGACTTCAGATAATGCCAACTGTGAACGAATATGCAACATCTTCCCTATATTCTGATGATGATGATAAGAACATGTAATTCATGATGATAACAATGTTATTATTGCTTGCATTACGTCCACCATTTCTGCTTAAATGTCATCGTTACCTATCTGTACAATTTGTGTGTGGATATTGCTTTGCTGGTGACTCCTGTTATAAGACATCACTCTTAAGCGCTACATAACTAAGAATCAATTAGGAAAACGGTGTCCAGTTGGCACATGCATTCACAGTAACCCTCTGCCAGCTTGGATTTAAAGTTTACAGAATTGAAAGGGTTAAACTTTAAAATCAACACACAGACACATACAATATATAAAATTTTGCCATCCAGTTTCATTTGTTAATATTAACTATATTAGTTAACATGAACAATAATTAAATAGCATTTATTATTGTTAATTAACATTAACCTAAAAAAAGTATTCATATATTGTAAAGGTAAATTAGTATCTTTTTACATTAGTTTATGTACTGTGAATTAACATGAACATGAACACAGTTCATGTGGGTGTACAGCAATACACAAAGTGCTCTATAAACGCTTCATTCTTTCAAAATATCTTTAAAAATCAAGTTGAGTATTGTAATGGGGCGATATATATATAACTCATCTTAAAATGGTAAAATTTTCAGATGTTTTGAACAGATAACAGCAAAGTTTGTTTTGTTGTCAAAGTTTGTCTTGAAATTGTTAATTTAAATTTTATATTCAATAAATAACACTATGAAAGTAAATGTCTATCAATGAAGATAAATCGCTCATGCTAAAAAGTTGTATTTTTCTTAATCTTTTGCTATCTGACTGCATAGGACAAGTTCATGGTACAGTTCAGTAAAAAATGAATAAAAAAAACAACAACTGCAATATACAAAGAATGAAAGACTTAGTGTCCCTTTATATTTTCTCAAAATATCAGACTCTCAAAGATCAAGTCGATTACACTACATATGTGTGCATTTCTTCTTCAAAGATGGTCTATTGCAAAACAGTTTCACTCTCTCTCCCTCTCTCCCTTTCACCCCTCCCCCCTTCAGTCACTCTTCAGTCACTCTGTAGTGACTCAGAGACAGTCAGGCAGAGTGACAGCAGGTTTCTGAATTCTTTTTTTAATTTTCTTTAATTCATAGAAGCTTGTATAAAATTGATATTAACAGCACTTGCTCAGAATGATTAGATCTCTGTGTGAAAAAAGTTTTAAAGATTTTGGATGCTGCACTTTAAAGATATAAAAAAATTACGCTCATCTTTTTTACTATATCTTTAAAAAATCACCACGTCAACACCGTTCAAGATATCCCAAATCCGCTCGCAATTTAGCATCTTCAGAATCTTCTCTTCATGTTAAAAAAGTTTGGTGTGAACAGCTTGTTCTTAGGAGTAGTATGAATTTGTTTACAGCCTGATTTTTCCAAAAATCCACATTCAAATCAAAATAGCCGGCTTCCTGTTGGTCTTAGCTAATGAGTTTAATTTAGAAAGTTGTCCAGATTGATGAGAACAATATATGTGCAGAGTTTGGTGACTGTAGGAAAAACTAACCCCCCAACTTTTGTCAAAAGATGGCGCTTTAGAGTGCCTGCTCCACACCCATTTATGGCCTTTTGCCAGTGTCTAACTATCATTATTATTGATGTGTGTGTTGAGTTTCATGAAATTCTAAGCATGTTATCTGCCTCGAAAAGACAGGAACCTAATTTTGAAGTTTGACACGTTGCCATGGCAACAGCATTTGATTTATCATCAACCCCTTTACATATTCTCATCGGCCGTGTTTTGACATTATTTTGATGAAGTTTAAAGAAAATCGAGTAAAATTAAGAGGCTGATTTCAAAGCATTTTGAAAATGACACACTTCCTGCTGCCAGTTGGTGGCGCTATAACTTTGACTCATAATAGTCACGTTTATGTAATCGGCATCATACAACGAACAAACTGGTGAAGTTTCATCAGAATCAGGTAATGTGTGCAACAGTTATTAGACACTTTCTGTTTCTCATTTCTTGCCATAAATTTGTCGCCTTGCCACGGCCAAACAATTCGAGATATCAAAATCCCCTCATAATTTTGCATCCCCAATGTCTTGAGATCATGCTGACCGAGTTTGGTGACAATCCCATGGAAATCCTGGGAGGAGTATATCAAATTCCAGAGCATGCACTTTTTAAACAGCCCTAAATATCTCACTTCCTGTTGGGTGGAGCCCATGACATAGAGTACAAAAGTTGTTTGGCTCAGTGAGATCTATATGTGTACCAAGTTTCATATCAATACGTGCAAGTATGTGTGCGCAGTACATCAAGTTTTAAAACTGTGTTCCAGGGGGCGCTGTAGAGGCCCTGTACCACGCCCGGGTCCCAGCCTCTGTGGCGTCCGCATGACGGCAGATTCCAACATGCGTGCAAATTTTCAAGAGTTTTTGACCATGTTAAGGCCCCCATAAGTGCCCAAGATTCCTTAGAAGAACAATAGGGCCCTCGCCCTTTTGGGCTCGGGCCCTAATAAGAATCCTTAGGAGAACAATAGGGCCTTCGCCCATCCTGGGCTCGGGCCCTAATAAAGAGTTAATCCTCTTCCAGAAGGAGGTGCTGTTTCCCGCATTTTCCTGGTAACATTTAGACTAGTGGTGGGCCGTTATCGGCGTTAACGTGCTGCGTTAACGTGAAACTCTTATCGCGCGATAAAAAAAATATCGCCGTTAATCTATTCTCAAATTTGGGTTGGGAGCTGGGTCTAAACTACGCAAGCTATGATGACTTTCACCTTGATAGTTTAACGCGGATGTATACCAAAGACTATAGAATATGTTCGCGCGTTTACGTCTCCTCCGCCAAAACACAGACGGGGTCGCGTCGTCCTCCATTCATAAAAACCGAATCTACTATAGCGCGAAATGCCACGTAAATTCGTCGTTTTTTGGATTCATAAATCGAATGTTGGTCAGTCACTTAATTCAAATCGCGATATGGACTAGTGTATGTGAAAACTGAAATGCAAAAAGACCGTTTTAAGATGAATCCGATATGTTCCGTTTGCCTAGCTGTATGTATGCATTGCGGAGACGAGCTTTTACTACACGCATACTGAAACACACGTGACGCTCCCGGTAATTTTTGGCAGTTTCATCTTACATGAACAGATAAACTCAATCTCCCAAACTGCTGTGAGTGTCACTTTTACCGTTTCATTTGAGAAAACTAGCATCATATCATACTGTATGACACAGAAACTTCACGGCAACCTGTCAAAATAAAAGTACGGTGTAACATGTAATGGGCTGGGTAGGTGTTGACGTCAAAAAAACACAATCTAATAGGTAGAAAAAATAATTTCATTGTTAGTTAGTTAGTAAACACAAGTACATCTAATTGAACATAATTTATTTTCATCAACAAATTATCATAGAACAGCTTTATGAGCTTTATGATCCATTCTCAAAGACTTTAAGTCATTATTTGGGTAGTGTAGGATTACAAATTTAAGAAATGTTGATCATATGTTCTGACATAGCTTCACAGGAAAATCTAAAGTGAAGTATATTCTATTTAGCTTCTAAAGGTACAGATGATGACATTCTAAGAAGATCAAATCAGGCAGCCCAGGTGTCTGAGACATTAACCTTTTGTTCTCAAGCTACAGCGATGCCTTTGTCTCTATGATAATGTGAAGGTATGGGCAATACTGTCAGACTGATTGGATTAGCACCTATGCCTATGAATGACACTGTTATGATAATGAGATCAGGGCTGGGGAACTCTGGTAACGGGCTGATTCCTGTACTGCATTTGCATGCTTTGTTTAGATTGACTCCACCTCTATGTAATCCTCCCCCTGGAAATATATTTAAACTGTATTGTATCTGACATTAGTCAGACGACTTTTGATGACTGCAGCGAACGAACAGCTAGGATCTCAATAAAGAGAAACTTCTGCTTCAAGATATCCAAAACGTCTCCTGGTCTCTGAGAAAAGTTCACAACAGTAGCACACATATTCTGAATGCCTTCAGCAGAATTCAAATTAGCCATTTTAATCTAGATTAATCTAGATTAATTCCAAGATTTAATCTAGATTAATCTAGATTAAAAAAATTAATCTATGCCCACCCCTAATTTAGACACAAAGTAACACAGTGGTCATGAATTACTTTATAAGGAATTAGTACAAATTAAATGAAAATGACAAACTTTTCTGAATACAGTTAGTTTCCTTTTTAGACAGATTCATTTAAAAAACAACAAAAAAAACAAAACAGCGCCACATTTTGACTGTGAAACGTGCAGTGCTCATGTTTAAGGAAGTCAAAGCCTTTTTGAAAATCTATTTGAAGCGGCCAGCGCTGATATTATGGCGAGCATTTGCATGAACTTTGTATAACTTACCAATGGCAGAGTTTATCCGAACTTAAAAAGCCGAACCACTTCCACACCACTTTCTTCTCTTATCAACTATTTCGTCTGCCTTCTTACTTGTGGAAGCTTGTTCATCCACATCTGTATTGCGGTCAGGGGTACTCATTTTGTAGCTAAAACTTTCTGCGACAGAGCTTAACCAACCAGAGTATGTGAGCGGAGTGGAGCAGCAACAATTTCCCCTCTGCGCTCAGTGCATTTAATAATCGCTCCGCTCCAGCTCCACTCCGGGTTCACAATTTCCCGCTCACGCTCCACTCCTCGCTCACTGATATCAAAAACACCGCTCCCCCCTCGCTCCGCATCAAAAAAAAATCAGAAATAATGTTTGAAATATAACAGTCCTGTTCATAACATATATTAAAATAAAAAAATACTAAAATAAAATAACAGGAGAGTTTGAAACACCTAGTGTGCAAACTTTGTTCCTACCACAGAACAAGCTAATAACATTGTCAGCATTAAAAGAGTATAATTGCTGCTTTTTGCAGTGCAAAGTTTGTAATGAAATAAAAAAACATTTTCAGTCAGTTATTTTACCTATGGATCGCTGCATTTCTTACAGATTTCTGCTCATTCGAAATCGGATACCATTACATTTGTTTTAATGCATTATTGACAGAGCGATTGCGTGTGAATAAGTGTTGTACCTGTTTAAATCATGCTTTCACCTGAAAATATTCAGTATCTAGAAGGAACAAACTAATTCCTTGTGAACTATAATTTACCGCTCATGTCTATTGCCGTCATCATAGCCTTCACATTATTTCTGATTTGAGTGATCCATCTCTATCAAGCTAGCTATATATGTTTAACATATTACGGACCGTTGGCATGAATTGTACTCGTGATGGAGCGCTCTTGGAGCGAGTGAAAACCACGACGCTCCGACTTTTCAGAAAATCCGCTCCTCCCTCCATTCACAATTACACCGCTCCACTCCGCGCTCCGTTCACATACTCTGTAACCAACTACTGCTGAGCGCTGGCAGCGTGTCTGTGCTGTACGTCATCACGCAATTCTGTTCTGCTCTTTCTGACGGCTGAACACTGAACATCGTTCAGTGACAAATGCTAATGTATAAATTATTATATATATATATATATATATATATATATATATATATGCAAATGTATATCAAAATATCGGAAATGGGTTTAAATATAGTATCACCGTTATTGAAAAAAATCTCGATATATATTGATATCGAATTATTGTCCAGCCCTAGCTGAGTCCAGACCTTAATCCAATTAAAATGTTGTGTAAGGACCTAAGCAAGCAGTTCATAGGAGGAAACCCACCAACATCACAAATTTTAAGTGGTTCTGCACTAAGGAATAGGCTAAAACTCCTACATATTGTGTAGGACTGGTCAGCATTTACAATAAACTTTACCTTTAGATACTGCAGCAAAAGGGGGTCACACCAGATACTGAAAGCAAAGATTTGCATACTTTTGCAATGCAGAGATATGTATGTAACACTGAATCACTTTTCTCAATAAATAAACTGACAAAATATTTTTTCTCACTTGTTTGATTGGGTTCTCTTTGTCTACATTCAGGATGTTTGATGATGTTTTGGGTCATATTATGCAGTAATATAAAAAATTCTAAAGGGTTCAGGGTAATTCCATGCAAATTTCAACCTTATCATGAAAAAATTAAGGTTTTACAAAGCTTGTACTATACTGGTATCACTTATGTCAACATTTGGTGGTTCAAATACCCATATGAGGTCTCTCTTAAAAGTTTTTAAAGCATTTTTTTATTTGCATGATTTTCCATAGTCTGGTAAGTGCTATTTTATTTTATTAACATTACATATTCCTCATAAAGACACATCAAAATTAAAATAAAGTAACAATTATGTTCTGTGAAGACCCATTGCGTCTATTTGTTGGGTATTATTTCAACTGGTTTGTGCATTGTAATTTGCAGAAATCCTACAAAATATGTAGTCTTTTAACATAGAAAACGCATGCATAGACTGCTATTTTTCTGATGTTTAGACTTTAATAAACCCTTGCTGATACAATATACATAGATGGTGTGGTATATTGGTAACACATACATTCTCTAAGCATTTATATGTCACATCCATAACGCTGGATTTGCCCTTCACAAAACTTTCAAGTATCACTGTATGTAAACATCCACACAGTACCACACAAATTTGTTTCTAACCTTGCTACCACATACACATAATGTTTCAGAGGTTCTCTGGATCCTGGGCATAATATTCACAGCTCTTCTCTTACTAAAATATAGTGTTAAAGGTATAGTTCACCCAAAAATGAAAATTACCCCATGATTTACTCATCCTCAAGCCATCCTAGGTGTATAGGACTTTCTTCTTTCAGATGAATACATTCTGAGTTATATTTAAAGGGGTGATGAACTGAGAAACCAAAATTCCCTTGATCTTATGACATACAAGGTCATTGTACTGTAAACATCCTCTAAGTTTCAGAACTCAAAACTTTGTCATTAGTCTAAAAACAGATTTTATTGAAGGCAGTCTGCCAAATACAGCTTTTGGATTGTTCCTATGTATGATGTAATAGGTAGATAAGCACCACCCTCTGCAAAAGATGATCAACATTGCTGGCTGTTTCATATTTCAACAGGCAAAATCTGTAATATTCCGTGTTATACACAAAATTCTGTTTTGGACTGGATCCTGCAATTCCATCCACGTTTTTCGCTTTACCATCATAGGACCCTAAATACAGCTCTTATTAAAATGCTAAAGTACCGGTACTAGTAAAATGCAGAATTGCACCATTTTTTAAAGCAGGGCATCGCGATACTATTTTAGTATTTAGTATTGTGCAACACTATAGTCTTGCAAGAAAATTTAGTTTACAGCAAAGAAAAAATATCCTCTTGGCTTATATCAAAATCCTCAGACAGTTTTCTTCACAAATCCTTGTTTTATACTTCTAATTCATGACGGTTTTGTTTTGCTCTCTCCTCTGTGCTTACACTACATTGTATGTTTTTAAAGGGACATTATTAACAGTATAAAAAAAAAAAATAAAAAAAAAACGACACTGAAAATTTACGTCAGTTAAGAGGTTCTGAATTTTGGTTTCAATTACTTTTTGATTACATGTCCAGCCATATCCTTCATCATCTGCTGGAACACCACTCTCTCATGAACGCATGTACGACAGTTAGCGGAAGCTAGAGATTATGGTGTATAAAGTTGTAAATACAGATATTTTTCTAAACATAAACGCATCAATTCACCCCATTTACTGCCATTATAAAGCTTGGAAGAGCCCGGACATTTTTTAATATAACTCATCTGAAAGAAGAAAGTCATATTCATCTGAAAGAAGAAAGTCATATACACCTAGGATGGCTTGAGGGTGAGTAAACCACAGGGTAATTTTCATTTTTGGGTGAACTATCCCTTTTAGAACAAGCCTCTGCAAATTTTCTGCATGGTCATATTTTCATATGCAAATGTGTCTTGTGGCTGTATTACGGTCTGATGTCCATCTGGGTCAAAGTGCTCATCTAGTGACTTATTAATATATAGGGCACAAATCAGTAGGTTATAGATGTACACAGGTGGGACTAAAAATATGATTTGGTTCTGGTATAAATGAAGCCCAACACACCCTGTTGCTAATATTAATCAGAAAATATTACTGAAACGCCCAGCGTTTGTACATTTAAAGATCGAACGTCACTATTTTTAATTAGTTACTATTTAGCTTTTTTCAGTAAAGTGAGCATTTGCTGTGTTAATGAGACTTGTCTGAATGACAACTTGAACAATATTTTAAACACACTTAAAGCACACTTTGCAGAAGCATTCAGTAACATTAGCCACTATCTCACAGAAGATCGGTCAGTTAACATTAGTACGGTTTAAAAAAACAAAAAGACACACTTACCTAAGGTATAGGCCAGAAAGTTGAATAAACCAGCAGATATCCACACCCAACTTGGCACATGTAAATGGCCTTCCCCTGTGCCATAAAACAACACCCACCAAATAATCAATGTCATTCATAAACAGGTACAATCATTCAGCATTCAACCTGAAAAAATACTATTAGTTAGACAAATAAATTAATCATTGATATATTGCACTTATTTTATTAAATATATATGCAACAATTTATATAACTTAAATATAAGTCCAAAAATAGTAAACTGCAGCATTAAACTAAATAAATTGATAAATATACCCAAGAAAATAACTCCTTTTTTTAGTTAATTTATGAAGAATGATTTTAACTTTTCAATGCAACATATCAGTGATTTTACTAAAGGTTTTGTCTTCATTACTACTTAATGGAAACAGATTTGTTACTAGGAAAAACAACACTTTTTTTGAAAGCAGAACTTGTTTGTAGTGTCGCTTCTTTAAGTTATTCACTCCACAACACTAAATGCACAGTGTGTTATGGATGTGTGAGAGAGCTGGCAATGTGTACAGGTGTGGCTGTGTATTAACAGATGGCTAGTTGATAATTGAGAGAATGATGAGCTGGAAGTGAGACCTTGATCCTTGTCATATAAAAAAGATAACATACTTATACAGCCTCTCTTCTTATCAGTGCATCATCACATAATCACCAATTGGTTGTAATCAAAACAAATGTTTTAAGGTCCCTAAGCTTTCAGAAAGAGAGCATTCCCCACAATACCCTCACACTAATGCATCAAAACCATAACAACCATACCCACACAGTTTATTGAGCTCACCTGAGGCATAAAAGTCAAAGTCAAAAAAGGACAGCAAGGTGAAGGTGAGAACCAGGAACATGAACCCTGTAAATGTGATGAGGTTTGGGGCAAGCCATGTGGGCAAGATCTGAGAGACAGCGAGAAAGGGAGAAATTAGCAAGCTGCAAATGGTCTGATCTCTCTCGCAGGTAATCAGATCCAGACGGAACATTCATTAATGTTGCATATATGCAACTCAATGAAAGCAAAATGCAGCTTAATGTTATTCTTTTCATGGATTAAAAATATTTCTATGAAGACTGAAAGAAACAAATCGACATAAACATATCTTTATAACAAAATAACATGCAATAAACACAATTTAATAATAGTTTATTTTAATAAGATTATATTTTAAAGATTTATGTTTTAAAAAGAAGTCTCTTCTGCTCACCAAGCTTAAATTTAATTGATCCAAAATACAGCAAAAGTAATATAGTTAAATATTTTTACTATTTAAAATAACTGCTTTATGAATATATTTTGAAAATGTAATTTATTCTTGTGATTTCAAAGCTGAATTTTCAGCATCATTACTCAAGTCTGCAGTGTCACATGATCCTTCAGAAATTATTTTAATATGCTGATTTGCTGTTCAAGAAACATTTATTATTATTATTATTAATAATAATATTTAAAACAGTTGAGTACATTTTTTCAGGATTCTTTAATGAATAGAAAGATACAAAGATCACAATTTATCTGAAACAAAAAGCTTTGGTAACATTAAACACTAAACCATTCAAAAGGTTGGAGTCCGTGTCATTTATTTATTTTTTGGGGAAAGAAATTCTAGAAATCAATCATTTTATTTAGCAATGATGCTTTAAACTGATCAAAGGTGACAATAAAAACATTTATGATGTTACAAAATATTTATATCTCAGATAAATGCTGTTCTTCTGAACTTTCTATTCATCAAAGAAACCTAAAAAAATTGTACTCAGTTGTTTTCAACATAATAATAATAATACATTTTTGAGCTGCAAATCAAAATATTAGAATACTTTCTGAAGGATCATGTGACTGGAGTAATGATGCTAAAGATTCAGCTTTGAAATCACAGGAATAAATTTTAAATATATTCAAATAGGAAACAGTTCTTTTAAATAGTACAAATGTTTTAAAAATGTACTGTCTTTGCTGTGCTTTGGATCAAACAAAAGCAGTCTTGGTAAACAGAAGAGACTTCTTTAAAAAACATTTAAAAAATCTTACTGATCCCAAACTTTTGACTGGTATTGTACAATATAAATAAATAAACAAAACAATAACTGTAAATAGGAAAATATCACAATTTGATAAAACTGCATAACTAATATAATATATCATTTAAAATATTATAAAATAAATACTTTTGTTTGTCATGAAAGGGACCTTTGCATTTGCTTGTCTTAATGTCAGTCTTAAATGAATGCTGAGTTAATAAATAGTACAATGAAATAATACAAAACAAATGAATCTATAATTATTAGATTATTATGTTATATGCGACACTGAATGTCCCTAGTGTATTTTTAGTAACATTCAAAATGACAGCCGTGACTCTGAACGCTCTCACCTTCACCACTGAGTTCCAGAAGGGGTGCATGACGTAGATAGAGAGGGGGTTGGAGTCAACCGCACTGTACTGCAAAAAAAGAGATGACAAAATATGCAGAGTAAGAAAACCCATTAACACTCAGGCCCAGAAGTGTGAATGTCGAAAGGTGCTACCAACAGAATGTTTCTGCAAACTTCAAATGAGATGATTAAAATGGAAGCTACATAATATCACTAAATCTCTAATTACTTTCTGCCCACACTGCAGGTACAACTGGAAAATAAACTCTGAAGTACAAACCTAGAGACAAATTAGAATGGCCTGAATGTACTAATGTCTAATTATTAAATGTGAAACTCTTCGCTAAAGCACACAATAATAAGTGGTATGATTCAGCGGTGAAGGTCACTGTTCATGCTTCCCAGCATGTATTCACTGTGTGAGCTCACACTTGAAGCTTAGGGACAGGGCGGCTATGGAAGCCTTGAAAACATCTGGATCTGGGAAGGCCTGAATCAAACTCTCTTGAACCCCTGAAAACTGTGCTTTCTAAAATGTACATTATTTTTAAACAGTCCAGTAAGCTCGGGTTAAATAGCTTAGTACAATTAAAAGCTGGCAAATTAATGTATACAAAAATCACAAAATAAAACACACACAAACATGCTACAATAAAATTCACTTATTTTAAACTTTTTTACAGTTTCAGTTAGAAGAAGAGATAAGATATTCAAATTGCGGTAGTTATGAGGGGGCAGTCATGCATGTTCAATCGCCCCCTACAAATATGTGCAAACATGCAGAACAAGAATAGCACATACCAACTCAGCAGCCTGTGCACCTAACAGCCCAAAACACTGGTAGTAAATAAACACAGCTTATCAGGGCAACAGGACATTACACCAGGAGGCACACAGGGTCAGAGCCACTTTCATTCACAAGTTCTGTTAAATAGCCACTCAGAAAAGAGCTAAACTCTTCGTCACACCCAGGAATTCAACCTCTCGACCCCTACACTTCCACACCCAGTTAACCAAACTATCCTCTTTAGAGATACACTACCACAGTACAGTATGATTTTTCTTCTGTTCACCAAGAGTGCATTTTTTTTTTATCCAAAGTACAGCAAAATGTTGAAATATTTGTACTATTCAAAATAATTTTGAAATATATTTTGAATTAGATTTTAAGATGTAATTTATTCCTGTAATTTCAAAGCTTAATTTTTCAGCATTGTTACTCAAGTCAAATTACCATTCAGCCATCATTCTAATTTTCTGATTTGCTGCTCAAAAAAACATTTATTATTATTATTATTATTATTATTATTATGTTGAAAACAGCAGAGTAGAATCTTTTCAGGTTTCTTTGATGTATAAAAAGTTCAGAAGAATGGCATTTATCAACTGTTTTAAATATTGGTAATATTTATGACTGGTAGTGTACCTAATATTAAAGTTTTGCAACCAATACCAATAGAGAAAGAGAGATTTAATTATTAATTATAATTTAATAAAAATATAACACACATTGTGAAATATCATTACTAAAAAATAGATGAAAATATGAAAGAAATACAAAAAATACTGTTACTAGTTGTTTGAAATATTTTGTTTTCATTTTGGGCAATGTTTGTTGATTTTCCTTTGTTAATTTTAAGCCAATTATACAAAAAATACATTAAATAAGCATGTTCTTGTTGGTTCCTGTTGAACACACAGTGGAACATAATGACATTATTGGCAGCATATTTTATTGATTGAAGCTACAGTAAAACTGTAATATAAATATCATTAGAATTTAAATAAGTGTTTCACAAATTTAATATATTTTAATATGTAATTTATACCTGTGATTGTAAACCTGGATTTTTAGCATCATTACTCCAGTCTTCAGTGTCACATGATACTTCAGAAATCATTTTAATATGCTGATTTGGTGCTCAAGAAACATTTCTTATTATTATCATTGTTGAAAACGGTTGCACTGCCTAATATTTTTGTGGAAACCATGATGCAGTTTTTCAGGATTGTTTTATGAACAATGGTTCAAAAGAACAGCCTTTATTTAAGAGAAATCTTTTACAACATGTATATTTAGTGTCTCGTTTGATCATTTTAATGCCTTCTTGCTGAATAAAAGCATCACTTAAAATGTGACCCTGGACCACAAAAAAACATTCTTAAGTAGCACAGGTATATTTGTAGCAATAGCCAAAAATACATTGCATGGGTCAAAATGATTGATTTTTTGATATTCTCCTATTCTAACAAACCATACATCAATAGAAATACTTATTTATGATGTATGAATCTCAGTTTTAAAAAATAACCCTTATGACTGATTTTGTGGTCCAGGGTTACATATGCTTTTAAAGCTACTGCAAACTGATTAACAATTATAGATTAAGTGTGTGTGTACATAGATAGATAGTTATATAAATTATAATAATCATGAACAAGACACAGATACTGTTTATGCAAGCCAAGGGGTTAATAATTGGATAAACAAAGAGCTTTGCATCTCAATCATTTCAGGTGGCTCTTCTTCTGTAAATTATATCAGACGACTCTGACACTACACTACTATATACTGTAACACCTGAATATTAAATGAACACAACGAACAATTAAAGTGAAAGCACGGGGAACGTGTGACTCACATGCAAATGATGTCCTAACCATAGATCCTTGATAGAGGCGGAACCAGGAGCCCATCCCTTTACAATTCAACCCAATTTACAATAAAAAACCGACAACAGAAAGCATGTAGATCAAGTAAAACAAACTTGCACACCGTGTTTGTGTTTAGCTGGTAAAACAACACAATCGCATAATGTTTAGAACTGAAGATCTACTTTCACTGGTGGTTTCAAGTCTCTGTGGCAAACCAGTGAATTAATGATGCTAATCTTCGAGTTGGATGTAGTAGCAACTAAATGGTGTATCAGCTCATCCCACAAATTCGAGGGGAAAATGTATTATTTCTCTTTAAAGCTGACAATAAGCTGCCGTTGTCCTTTCTAGAGAGTGGCACACACCGGTAGACCTCATGCTTCATGATAGCATTACCAGCACGGCTCGGCTAGGCGACACCCTAAAAGTCCTAAACATTGTGCACAATAAGAAGGACCTCACCTTATATTTATCAAAACCTGAGAGTTGCTCTTGGGTGACATAGTGGTAGAGAGCCATGACGACCGCAGCACGGCTCTGAAACGGACCGAAATTCACCACCCGAGTCGCCTCACAGTATCCGCAGTGCTGCGCGTGAGCGGCGGCGGCGGCGGTGCAGTGGCGTGACGCCCGAAACTCCGCCCACCCACAACCCAATGTGTTTTTTCATAATAAAAGCCGACGTGGAACTTGAGGTAAAACATCAGAAACAATTTAGTCTAGTCTAAAAGATATTATTTTTAATTATAATAATTCTAAAAATAAAACTTTGGAACATATTTTTTACTTTTTAATTTTATATGGTAAGTTTTTCATTCACAAACAAAAAATTTCAAATAGTTCCCCTTCTTATCCCTTTTTTAAAATTGAAATAAAATCACTTCTAAAATCTCTTCACCTGATAAAAAAAAATAAAAAAATGCAAGATTCCTGAATTATTATAATGAGTTATTTAAAGAAAGCCTGTGTATGCAGATGCTTTCCTTATATGTTTTTGTTTCAATTTCTTTGTGATAACATTGTAATTTAATGTAAATTCTGATGTTTTTTTCTTTGTATCAATGTTTATTTACTTTTAATGCGTATATGTTTGTGTTTGTCATCAATGTTTAATTTAAATTATTGGTCATTATTTTATGGATTTGTAAGTGATCCCTTGGCTTTGTTATTTTTATATTATCTGTTCAAGCATTAATAAAACAACAACAACAACAACAACAACATCAAAACTTCCGGTTTTGGACGAACGAAAAAAAAAAAAAAAAAAAAAACCAATTTAGTCTAGTCTCACCGGAAGATTTTACACAAAATATATCCAACCAACATGTTGTTCTCTAACTTTATGGATATTGGAAAATAATTTTCTTCTTGTAACAGTCGTGAGGAGTCTTAATGTCATCTGTTTGTTTAGTGTACAATAATTTTGAAAAGATTGTTTTTCTGCTTTTTCAGTCAAAATTAATCTAATGATAACACTGAATATGAAAGAAATTATTTGTTATTTTGAGAATGATGATAAAAATGTTCACAATTATGTAAATTTTATCATCCTGAATGGCAATGTTTTCATTTATAAGTATAGATTGTCAAAATCCCCTACTTTATACAAGGTTTTCTCTAACGAAGTCTCTTAAAGTTGTAAAAAAAAAATGCAAAAGCTGTCGATTATAAAATATTATGAATCTGTCTTCCTTTTTGTTTTTGTTCTTTAACCATTTTTGAAGCTTCTGTTTTTGATGCCTGTTTTTCTGTAATTATGTTGCTTACATGTTCTATAATAAAAAAATAAAAACACTTTAGTCTAGTGTAGTTTCCATTTCTTTTAGATTTTCGTGCCAGAGACCTCTATTTAAAAATTAAATGGGCATTTATATACTGTCTTGAATAAAGCCCCAAATTTTTATATTTAGTAATATTACGTGCTGTGCTTGTCATTTATTTTAATGTAAATGAATGTAATTTAATTTATTTGATTTACTTGCTTACCTACTTTTTTTCTACGGACCACCAAACCCCTGGACTAGTATACAAAAAACATATGCATAGTATTACAAAAACTATTATTTTACACTTATGTATCATGAGCTGGGAATTAGGGTTAGTAGTCACACTTCTTTTTTTATCATTCATTTAAAATTATTTTTTCTATGGGTATGTATAAAATATCTATTTAATACATTATTTTTAGGTTAAATGTTATATGCTCAAGGCTGCGTTTATTTGATTAAAAATACAGAAAAACAGTAATATTGTGAAATATTATTGCAATTTAAAATGGTGGACATCTATTTTAATATACTTTAAAATAGAATTTATTGCTGTGAAGAAAAGCTGAATTTTCAGCATCATTACTCCACTCTTCTGTGTCAGGATTCTTTGACGAATAAAACTTTAAAAAGAACAGCATTTATTTAAAATAGAAATCTTTTCTAAAAATATACACTACCATTCAAAGTTTGGGCTCAGTTCCTTTTTTTGTTTGAAATAAATTAATACTTTTTAATAATTAAATTAATGATTTTTTTTTTCAGAAAGGATGTGTTAAACTGATAAAAAGTGAGTTATATGTTTAGAAAAGATTTATATTTTGAATAAATGCTGTTCTTTTTAACGTTTTATTGAAGAATCCTAAAAAAAAAAATATCACAGGTTCCAAAACAATATTAAGCAATATCTGAATGATTTCTGAATGATCATGGGACACTGAAGACTGTGTCCCATGACTGAGTAATGGCTGATGAAAATTGTATTTTAAACTATATTAAAACAGAACACTCTTGTTTCAAATTGTAATAATATTTCATAATATTACTGTTTTTTCTTCATGTTTTGTTCAAATAAATGAAACTTTGATGAGCATAAGAGACTTCTTCATAAAACATTAAAAATCTTACTAATCCCAAACTTTTGAACGGCAGTGTATATAAATAAATATGGACACGTGGCTCGCTCATTTTCGCTATGCTGTTGTGTCACTGTCTACCCACTAGGGGTCGCTACAAATGCACGAATCTAAAAAAGCATTATCACGTCTGTAGAAAGGTTATGTCTGACATTATAACTAATTTATATTTCATCGTTTAAAATTAAATAAACTTTTGGAGTGATTGTGTGCATTTTAGTCTCAATGCTTGGATAAGTATAGTTATCACAAAGACTTTCCCTACAATGAAAACAGAGATAAATAACCAAGTAGAGAAAAACGGACAATTCCTTCTGATAATCAGGTTGTTTTTTTAATCACGTCTTTATATGATGTTTGATGAAATTAAAAGTAATTAAAATCACAGAATTCAAAACTACTTATCACATTTTTCTTTCAGCTGTTTTTTTTTTTCTTTACTGGTTACAGGCAGCTCAAAAGCAAAACCTGAAACATTATTATTAGGATGACATATCTTCAAATCACAACAATCGGGGACTAATACAATGATATAGATCTGCATTTATAAAACATGCCATAAAAATCTTACATTTCAAATAGCTACAATTCACAAACTTTATCAATGATTAAGGTGCTTGGCCCCCACAACTGTTGTTTGCAAATATTAAACAGATCATGTTACATTTAAGACAGCTATCAGAAACAGATCACATTCATAAGGCATCTAATAACATTTTAACAATATTTTTTTTCAACACATTCTATTATGCATAAAATATTATATATATAAAAAAGAATAATACATCTAAATCTGCTTTGTTTAAGATATGTTGCATAATTCTATTTATTGAAAATATAACAAAGTTCCTTAAGGATCTAGAAAGTAAAAACTGGATCTTGCTGGAATTGGGAACTGTTGCACAATAACAACATTATTAATTCTGTACAAGCCCTATTAGTTTCTCTATCAAATTCAAACATAGCCATAGCCATAACTAATGCTGGAGACATTCCCTAACCCCAGGCCAAGAAGGCCTCTGCAAACTTTCGTCTTGTTTTTTTACACTGATTTTGAGGGAAATTAATTTGTGGAATGGATTTTAACATGATAAAATGGAACTGAAGGCATAATCAATTTAGCGTAATTTGTGACCCTGGACCACAAAACCAGTCATAAGGTTAAATTGTACAAAACTGAGATATATAAAATCAATAAATAAGCTTTCTATTGATGTATAGTTTGTTAGGATAGGACAATATTTGGCCGAGATACATCTATTTGAAAATCTGGAATCTAAGGGTGCAAAAAAATAAAAATACTGAGAAAATCACCTTTAAAGTTCTCCAAATTAAGTTCTTAACAATGCATATTACTAATCAAAAATTACATTTTGATAGGTTTACAGTAGGAATTTTACAAAAAATCTTAATGTAACATGATCTTTACTTAATTTCCTCATGATTTTTGACATAAAAGAAAAATCAATAATTTTGACCCATACAATGTATTTTTGGCTATTGCTACAAATATACCCCAGCGACTTAAGACTGGTTTTGTGGTCCAGGGTCACATTTAATGAACAGACACAAAATGGGTAAGAAATACGTAGAAATTTATGAACTTCCATTTCCGAAGCAATCTGTCCATGCAGGTCTGTGGATCCCAGAAGTGTCATGGTGTCAGTCAATTTAAGCAAGAGAATCACCTTTACCACGAGACGGGTGGTGTTCGTGTGGACGAGGCTTGTTTTGACTGTGAACATGCCGAAGGTTTTTTTGTGAGGGTCGAGCAAAGCAGGATGTCAAAGAGCGTGAGCTGCAGTCACAGGCTCCATCCTGGCAAAGAGACAGGAAAGAGTATATGCTCAGCTTAGCATTATAATAAACCATGTGACTTTAAGACAAAGTAATGATGTAGATTTTCACTTTTTTTTTAGTTGTAATAAATAAAATGAGTTCTAGTGTGATGCTCCTGATTTTATGTGTCCCATATACTGCATATATTTAGTTTTAAAATAATATTTCTGCATGTTTAAAAGGAAAATTAAAAATATGCAGCAAATGTATCTTTATCTAAATTACACATTGTCATATAAACATATGAACAACCAGTCTGATTCACAAATCTATACATAATATACCACTGAAATAACTTGCAGTTCATTGAAGAAGTAAGGTGTAAATGATTCACTGGCCAAGCAAGTCTGATTGGTCAGTTCGAGGGCTTTTCATGAATCCTTTTGACTGACTTGTTAAAAAGAGCAGATTGATTCATAAGAATCATTTGTTTGTTTACTGAAGGACAACAATTCACTGACCAAGCAAGTCTGATTGGTTAGTTCGAGGGCTTTTCGTGAATCTATTTGACTGACTTGCTAGAAGGGCAGATTGGTTCAAACCAAGCATTTGTACATTTACTGAAGGACTCAGGTTTGAACTCAATAACAGCTCTGAACGATTCACTGACTAAGCAAGTCTGAATGGTCAGTCCGAGGGCATTTTGCAAATCTTGCTAAAAAGAGCAGATTGATTCATTAGAATCATTTGTTTGTTTATTGAAGGAGTAATATGTGTGAACTTAATAACACTAAAAGATTCACTGACCAAAAAGTCTGATTGGTCAGTTTGAGGGCTTTTCATGAATCTTTTTGACTGACTTGCTAAATATAGCAGAATGATTCATAAGAATCATTTGTTCGTTTAAAAGAGCAGATTGATTCCTAAGAATCATTTGTTTGTTTATTGAAGAAGTCAGCTGTGAACTCAATAACAGCTTTCACTGACCAAGCTAGTCTGGTTGATAACTTCAAGGGCATTTCGACTGACTTGCTAAAAAGAACAGATTGATTAATAAGAATCATTTGTTCATTTACTGTATGAATCAACTGTGAACTCAATAACAGCTTTGAACAATTCACTGACCAAGCTAGTCTGGTTGATAACTTCAAGGGCATTTCATGAATCTTTTTGACTAACTTGCTAAAAAGAGCAGGTTGATTTAGAACAGAGGTCGCAAACTCAATTCCTGGAGGGCCGCAGCTCTGCAGAGTTTAGCTCCAACCAGCTCCATCTCACACCTGCTTGGAGTTTCTAGTGATCCTGAAGAGCTTGATTAGCTGGATCAGGTGTGTTTGATTAGGGTTGGAGCGAAAATGTCCAGAGCTGCGGCCCTCCAGAAATTGAGTTTGAGACCTCTGATTTAGAAGATTCATTTGTTTGTGACCAAACTGCATATGAATGCACAAAGTTTACCAGAGTAAATTGTTACAAATTATTGTTACAAATGTTTTTAGTTTTGCATTTGCAACTATTTTAGTCACAGTCTGGAGCCCTGATATATCACTCCCTTAACACCAAATCTTCAAATGAGTTTCCATATTTTTCAAAGAGTTAAACTTTGCTGCTAACCTCCAAGCCCTTGTTCTTGCTGATTGAGCCCCTGTCGATTTGGCGCTGAGTTTGTGTCTGGCTCTGACACGCCGCCTCCTCTTTTTGGCTTTGTTTCATAAACCTGCGGTTCACGATCTTGGTGATGCTGTCATTTCTGACCAGTGGCACCGCTGGTATACGAGACGGGGGGTGCTCGGATTTCTTCGAACCCACCAGACCGATGTGATCCCGCCGTGCCGTTGGCGCTTTCTCCATCTCTGGGTTGGTCTTCTCTCCTCGACCACACACATTGCGCAGAAACTCATGGACCAGACCGTACTTGTGAACCCCAACATTTTTACGACCGCCAGCTTTATCGCTGGCCTGCACTGATACAGAATTCGGTCTGCTAGGTGTCGAAGCACGTTGAGGCAGAGCCCACAAACCACGCTCCTTCACTCCATTTTCCAGCCTGGAGGAGGTGCTCAGAGATGAGGAGGAGGTCAAAGAGGATGTAGTGAATGAGGAAGAGGATGAGGGGGATGTGGAAGAGGAAGACTTTGAGGAAAACGGAGAAGATGCGGAGTGTCTGCGTTGTATTTTCGGGGAGGTGGTGTGTGGCTGAAACCGATCTGCTTGACCAGATACCCTTTCCAGTGACACTGACGTCTGCGGGGTTCTCGTGGATACAAATGAGGTTACTCGGGGCGACCAGTGCTTTGCGGCATAAAGACATCGAGGACCATCGGTCTGTAGCCCAACTGTGGTCACCTGTGGTTGGGATTGAGTTTGCGTTCCTGTACTCACAAGACTTACCACATTGCTCCCAAAATCTTTTCCTTTTTTCCTCTCCAGAGGGCTGGACTGAGAGGTTTGCAGCACACTAGCTGTAATTTCCTTCATGTCATCACTCAGGTTGGCTGAGACGTCCAATGTATTGATAGCCAAGCGTGAAGGAGACGCCATACTGGAGGTCTGAAGACCAGAAGATGTAGAACTGATGACAGCTATCGAATCTCTCTCCATCAAACTTTGGCAGTCAAACGGCAGGCTACCCAGCCAGTTTTCATAAGTAGAGACCCAGTCTTGGTTTATAAGGCCACAGGAAACGGCATTGAAATGTGGTTCCTGGCTCTCCTCAAGCTTATCCTCCTCTGCTGCTATCAAAGAGCTCATTTGGATTCTTTTTGCTGATGGTGGGCTGTAATATATACGAATGTTGGTTCTCTCTGGAGCAGTGTGGCATTTTTGGGTCAGCTCCTGGTTTAGGTTCAGACCAGGGAAACTGGGAGGCATGATAGGAGAGTCCCAAGTCTTGCAGGGGTCTTCTCTGTCCAGACATGCAGCTTCTCGACTGATGTACTTCCAGTTCTTGTTGGGTTTTGCCATCCCAGTTTCGAGAGGCATCCTATTGGAAAAGCAAAATCTGTTAAACCTGTTGTAAAAACAGAATATGCTAGTTAGGTATGTTTTGAAGCATGGCAGCAGTTTGAGCTGGTCCTTAGTTGGTCTTGAGCTGGTTGAAGCTGGTCATGTACTGATCCTAAGCTGGTCCTAAGCAACTAGCTCCTGCTCAGGACCAGCGTATAACCAGCTTAAACCAGCTGCCATGCTTCAAAACATACCTAACCAGCATATGCCATTTTTTTCAACAGTCAGATTCAGACAGATAATCTTAAAGTTAAAGTTTAAGTCAAATGTTTACATACACCTTGCAGAATCTACAAAATGTTCATTATTTTAATAAAAAAAGAGGGATCATACAAAATGCATGTTATGTTTTATTTAGTACTGACCTGAATAAGATATTTCACATAAAAGATGTTGACTTATAGTCCACAAGGGGGAAAATAGATTTTATTTGTTTAGTAATAGTTGTTCATGAGTCTCCTGAACAACTATTCTTCAGGTCTTACAAATTCTTTAGTTTTTCAGCATTTTTGTGTATTTTGACTGTATGCTGGGGGGTGAAAAGTTTTCGCATTTGAAGATCAGGGTAAATTTAACTTATTGTGTCTTCTGGGGAACATGTAAGTATTGTATCTTCTGTAGCTTCTGAAGCGCATTACTAAATAAAAAAAAATATATATGATATTTAGGCAAAATGTACACATCCTCATTCCATTCAAAAGTTTTCACCCCCTGGCTCTTAATGCATCGTTTTTTTCTTCTGGAGCATCAGTGTTTGAACCTTATGTAATAGTTGCATATGAGTCCCTCAGTTGTCCTCAGTGTGAAAACATGGATCTCAAAATCATACAGTCATTGTTGGAAAAGGTTCAAATACACAAAAATGCTGAAAAACCATTTGTGGGACCTGAAGGATTTTTCTGAAGAACAGCGGGCAGTTTAACTGTTCAGGACAAACAAGGGACTCATGAACAACTATCACTAAATAAAAAAACACAGCTGTGGATCATTCAGGTAACAATACAGTATTAAGAATCAAGTGTATGTAAACTTTTGAACAGGGTAATTTTTATAAATTCAACTATTATGTTCTGTTGTGGACTATATGTATGTCTTTTATGTAAAATATCTCATTTAGGTCAGTACTAAATAAAAAATAATATGCATTTTGTATGACCCCTCTTATTTTGGTAAGATAGTTAACATTCTGCAGATTCTGCAAGGTATGTTGACTTTAACTGTATGTGCAAACAAACAAATCAAGCTGACCTCTCCATTTGTCCACCTTTTGTCATCATCTTGCATCTGGGGGACTGAAAAAATGCATCAGAAAGATTATTATTTGTGTATTAAACATCATATATTACATAACAATGAATACTTCAAGAACACCTTTACATTAAGAATGAAACAAAACAACTTAGGAACTTTGGAAAAAAAATGATAAAAGAAATACTGTTTAATATCACCTTTTACCTTTAGACTGAATCATTTTGAGACATGAAATCCTTCGCATATTACTTAGGGATGAGCAATTTAAAATACGCTGTAATCAAATGAAAAAGCCTGTCTTATTTAGAAAAGTGGGTCAGAGCGATAGTTAGGGATTACAAAAAAAGAAAACAGCAAGAAAACCCTTGGATCAGGAAAAAAAAATATTGGCAAAATTCCTACACACTCCAATCCAGGCTTTACTTACTTAAACAGCACTAGTTCACCCAAAAAAGAAAATTCTGTCATTAATTACTCACCCACATGTGGTTCCAAACCCGTAAGAGCTTCGTTCATCTTGGGAACACAAATTAAGATATTTTTAAGAAATCTGAGAGTTTTCTGAACCTGCATAGATAGCAACACAACTGACAGGTTCAAAGCCCAGAAAGGATTAAGGACATCGTTAAAATAGTCTATGCGACATCCGTGGTTCAACCATAAATTTATGAAGCTACAAGAATATTTTTTGTGTGAAAATTAAACAAAAATTACGACTTCATTCAATAGTTTCTTCTCTTCTGTGTCAGTCTTTGACATGCATTCATGAGAACATCACAACACATGCTATTTTACGACGTCCTAACTACCTTTCCTGGCCTTGAACGTGGTAGTTATGCTGTTGTCTATTAGAAAATGGTTAAGAAAAAGCTTTTGGATTTCATCAAAAATATCTTAATTTGTGCTTTGAAGATAAATGAAGGTCTTATGGGTCTGGAACAACATGAGAGTGAGGAATTAACGACAGAATTTTCATATTTGTGTGAACTATCCCTTTAACCCCATCAAAGAGCTGTCACTGTCTACATTCCACTATTATTATTAGCGTCTATGATAATGAACAGGACTTTTTGTTCAAAGGAAAGAACGAAACTGCTGTCAACCCAGAGAACAAAAATGCCATTTAAAGATCTATTATGCATTTGTTCCTCTGAATGCTCCTTCCTCATTCCTCTCTCGCCTTCTTTCCCTCGACCCTGCGCGATGTTACTCCCCGTTTACTGTAAAGGAAAGTAAACTCCTTATTTGAACTTCAGCTGAGCCTTGATAAGTCTCTCTGTGGTCACTGTGGTTTGGCTAAGCCCTTTTCAGAGTCAGAAGTTGTGATTGAAGCTGATGTCTGCACTCCGCCTGCTGTCCTACAGTCCCAAAAGGGGATTAGCCTAAATTCAGTTGCCGTGCGGCCTTTTCACACACACACGCTCACAGGACTGCCTCATGTCTCTGACCTCTGTTGCTCTAGTAGGACTGTAAAACAAATTATTTTAATAATGACAGTTCAGACTTCAGACAGCAGAGAGCATGAACTACTGTTCAAAAGTTTTGAATTTGTTCATCAAGGTATTACAATAAAAAATGTTTTCTATTTGAATATTTTTTTAAACTCTAATTTATTCCTGTTTCATTTTCTGCATTTTCAGTTAACTTTGAACTATTTTTGCATTTTTTAAATAATTAGTCAACAAAGTTCAGTAATTACTCACTAAAAACTCCCACAGATTATGTTTTCATGCCATTTTAAGTCTTATTTTGACATAACAAAGTAATTATATCTAAGCTTATGAGTTGTTTACTCACTTTTGTAAATGCTATTATATTGTTCATTCAGACTGATTTGCAAATGCGGAATGCACACAGACACAAGAGGCGGGATTTAGCGCATGAGCCAATCATGATGGAAGCATTGACTTTCCCCCATTCATTCTCAATTACCCCCACCATACCCACCGCACGCTTTAGGGACTCTGTTAAAACTCAATGGGCTTGTTTTATATTTGTACTACAATATTTTATCTCATCCAATATTTTGAGCTGCCTCCCTTTCCTCCTTGGAGTCTAGTAAGACCTGTTTTGATGGATAACCTTCGATGGTTGAAATCATGTAACAGTTTCACAGTACACAGAATATGTAAACTATTTTCTCTGACCTGCATTGTTCTATTTTGCTTAGCTGTCTTCGACCCTTCGCACTCGAGTCGCGCTTGGTTTAGGTGTTCTAGTAGTTCCTGCCGCTCAGAGCTCCAGTTGCTTTCACGGACCTTCAGCTGTCTTGTCAGGTCCATTACTGCAGTGTAGGACTCTGCTAACAGGTGCTGAAGCTTCTCAACGTGGTCCTTCTGCAAAGCTGCATTCAGGTCTGATGGACCCTTTATTCCTGCCTTCCCAGCTGAACCCTCCAGCTACAGTATAAACAAACACAAACAGCTTAATGACACTTCTGCTTCATAATGCTTTTTCAGTTTCCTCTATTAGTCTCTACAGGCCCATGAATGAAGAAAGAATAGGAGATAACATGAGAACCAGGCGACAAGTTCATTGATATTCTCTGAAGTGAATTTAAACTGATCTGCTAGTTCTCACCCTGCTTATGAGGCTCTTGAGCTCTGCACACTCCACGGCCCATGCTGCTTTGGCGTTCGCAAATTGATGGATGACAAACTGGGCTGCCCTGTGCTGCTCCCAGAGTTCAGAGAACAGATCCGATAATGCTGTTCTGAGGTCTGACAGCAGGGCATTGCTCACCTGAGAGAGGAACGCATGGTGGTGAATGTACACTGGGCAACATGAACACAATCCAGACTAACTTGAAATGGGCAACAGGTCAAGGAACAATGCTACTGGGCAACTATGCTCAAAGAGCAGGCATGTTTAACTATAGTATATTATTTTGAATAATGTTCTTTCAGGTTGAATTTGCTGCAGAAGGAAATCTTTTGGTAGTCATACTGAAACACTATTATTTTTAACCCAGTAAGCCTCATTCATTTTCATACCTGATTGTTGCACTTCTCTTGAAGATTGTACTTGCGTGATTTTGACTCTGTGTCCTTTAGTAGATGTAGATCATTCTGAAAATACATCTGAAATAAAAACACATATTACTAGTGAACCCTAATGAAGAATATACTAACATGTATTTGAAATACATTTACTTATACTACAAATATATTTACTTATTTACAGTTGAGGTCAAATCAGAATATGCAAAATGTTAATTGTTTTACCAAAATAAGACAGATAACACAAATTGCACATTATTTTTATTTAGTACTGTCCTGAATAAGATATTTCACAAAAAAGACATTTACATATAGTCCACAAGAGAAAATAATAGTTACATTTATAAAAAATGACCCTGTTCAAAAGTTTGCATACACTTGATTCTTAAAACGGTGTTGTTACCTGAATGATCCACAGCTGTGTCTTTTTGTTTAGTGATAGTTGTTCGTGAGTCCCTTGTTTGTCCTGAACAGTTAAACTGCCCACTGTTCTTCAGAAAAATCTTTCAGGTCCCACAAATTCTTTGGTGTTTCAACACTTTTGTGTATTTGAACCCTTTCCAACAGTGACTGTATGATTTTGAGATCCATCTTTTCACACTGAGGACAACTGAGGGACTCATATGCAACTATTACAGAAAGTTCAAATGTTCACTGATGCTTCAGTAGGAAACACAATGCATTAAGAGCCAGGGGTGTAAACTTTTAAACAGAATGAAGATGTGTACATTTTTTGCCTAAATATCATATATATATATTTTTATTTAGTGCTACCTTTCAGAAGCTACAGAAGATGCTTACATGTTTCCCTGAGGAAAAAATAAGTTAAATTTACCCTGAGCTTCAAATTAAAAAAGTTTTCACCCCCAGCTCTTAATGCATCATGTTTCCTTCTGAAGCATCAGTGTACGTTTAAACCTTCTGTAGTAGTTACATTTGAGTCCCTCAGTTGTCCTTAATGTGAAGAGGTGGATCTCAAAATCATACAGTCATTGTTGGAAAGGGTTTAAAAACACAAAAATGCTAAAAAAAAAAAAAGAAAAAAAAAAAGAATTTGTGGGACCTGAAGGATTTGTCTGAAGAACAGGGGCAGTTTAACTGCTCAGGACAAACAAGGGACTCATGTACAACCATCACTTAACAAAAAAAACACAGCTATGAATCATTCATCTAACAACACAATATTAAGAATCAAGTGTGTGTAAACTTTTGAACGGGGTCATTTTTATATATGTAAACATCTTTTATGTGAAATATATTTTTCAGGTCAGTAATAAATAAAAAAATAACATGCCTTTTGATCCCTCTTATTTTGGTAAAACAATTAACATTTTGCAGATTCTGCAAGGTGTATGTAAACTTTTGACATCAACTGTATATGCTTTTGGCAAGCACTTTTATTTTGCATTCAATGTACACATTTACATTTATTTATCCATAGGTTCTTGCTTTCCCTAGGAATCAAACTCAAGACCTTGGTGCTGCTGGTGCTATGTTTGAACTACAGGAAAGCATATGTTATTTCGAATGCAAATAAGAATTATTATAAAGAAAATCTTCATCAATAAGCTTGTGTGACCAGAGCAGCAAATGTTGTTGCCCAATTTACCTCAAACAGGTTCTTCCCATCAGCTGCGGGCCTCTCCCCCTGCCTCCACTGCTGGACGAACCATTGGAGCTGGAGAGTGAGCAGCACTAAGCTATCCTGGTTACACCCATTTCCAACATTTCCTTGACATTGGCGTTCTTGTCTTGCTTGATTCTTTGCTTCCTCTTTAATTCCACTTAAATCTTCGCCGAAACGTAACATATTCTTCTCAGTAATAAGCCCAGGGCGCTCTGAGTTTGACAGCACCTCCAACTTTTCTACAAGAGCACGCAGTTGGGCTTGTAACACCTCTAGTCCATTGGTCAAAGGACTCAACATTGGGTCCAAAAGCCACTGATGTGTTTTGCACTGAGGATCTACTGCAGTTTTGCTTAGGTACGGCGCACCAGCAGGAGTCTTATGGCTACATGTAGGCGATAGGCCATTTTTTGCCGGGGTTGTCAGGAGCTGGATAGTCGATCTGACAAGCAGCGCCTGATCATGGATGGCAAGAAGACTCTCTAGATCTTTCACACCAAATGCGCAGTCAGACTTATACTGAGCTTGTCCGTCTTCCTCTTTAATCTCTGCAGAAAGCTCCTGCTCCCCTCCAATTGGCCCTTCTCTGTGCATGTGGCTGATAGAAGAGTTCTCCACATGATCTTCCTCTAGATGTATCTGGTTCTCCTGCTTACTATTGAGGGTAGTCGCTGCATCTGCATTCTCTTTCCCATCCAGACATCCACCTCTAAGCATCTCCACCTGTTCCCCAGTTTGAAGAGGCAATGTTAATCCTTGACTGGCCCCCTTCATTACCTCCTCTTCTTCCTGGCTTCCTCCTCCTCGTTCACGCAGTTCACTCATCTCTGCCCGCAACCCACGGTTCTCCACCTCTAGCTCCACTATTCGACGACTCAGGAGCGTGGCTTCTTCCTCCACCAGCCGCAAGTGAACTTTGACCTCTGCTTCTCGGGTGTGGGCGGAGTTAGTGGCGCCCGCTGCAGCCTGGGTTTCATCAACATCACCGTAAAGAAGACGGTATTTGGAGAGCTGCTCTCGCATCACCTCACTCTCCAGGGCCATCTTTGTTAGCTTCTTGCACATGAGCGCAGACTCTTCTTTGGCAAAGTGGAGCTGGCATTTCAAATCAGCACTGTCATCCTGCAGAGGACACGTGTGTTGAAAAGGTTCTTACTAAAGCTTACTAAAGCTCTTACTAAAACATCAAGATGTTCATGTCTTTCTTTCTTCAGTCGAAAAAAATTAAGGTTTTTGAGGAAAACATTCAAGATTTTTCTCCACATGCAATAGTCAACATTTGAAGTGTTTATCCAAGTTGTCCTAAAACCAAAACAATACCCGTTCTTGTCTTCAAATGTTGACTACTATAGTGGACTTCAATGGGGCTCAATGGGTTGAAGGTCCAAATTGCGGTTTCATTGCAGCTGCAAAGGACTGTACAGTCGTAGACGTGTATCACGGAGCTAGTGCAAAATGAGCATTTGTAGTTATAAAGTATACAGATTTTTTTTACATTTTTTAGAAAATGACCATTTGTTTCACTAGATAAGACACTTATTCCTCGGCTGCGATCATGTAGAGCCATTTGAAGCTGCATTAAAACTGCGGTTTGGACCTTCAACCCATTGATCCCCATTAAAGTTCACTATATGATGTTTCTTAAAGCAAAGTTCGGGAGGAGCACGTCAGATACTTAGCCTAATTAACACAGCTGGAACTCACTCAAGCCAATCTACATCATGCATAAATACAGCCGACTCACCTCTACCCATTTGACGGATTATCAGCATCCCTCCACCACCCCATCTCCTCACTCCGAGTTCCTTCTACACATATACATAGGGGGGGGGTACTCTAGGTTCGGGCCATTCCCGAGCTCGGAGCCCTTCCCCGGACAGCACGCCAAACATGCTTACATACTCCAGCTAATTATATGTAAGTGGGAACTCGTGAAATGGAGATATATCCTAGACTGTTTTCCTAAAAAACCTTAATTTCTTTTCAACTGAAGTAAGACAGAACATCTTAGATCACACGAGGGGAGTAAATTATCAGGAAATTTTAATTCAGGAGTGAACTAATCCTTTAAGACTAAAGTCTAACTCACCTGTGGAGAAAGCTTCTTTTCGTTCTTGCTGGATGTTGATCTCAAACTTCGTCTCTTTAGAGAATTCTGTGGATGCACCATATCCGTAATTAGTCTAAAAACCTTTCACCAGCTTATATAACACAGCTTAATATGCATAGCTGGATTGATGCAATTTGTCCTCTGAGATGATGTCCTCCTATGGGCATAAATGTTTATTTGAGTTATATTAATCACAGTTGTTATTTTCCATCATAGTGCTGTACCCAATGAAATGCGTGACTGTAAGGAAAGCATGCACTTAATAAACACACTTAATCATGTAGCGAGATGGCAAGAACCCCAACTTCATTATTGCACCAAACATCCATACAGCTCCAAGTATGTCAAGAATGCTAGCTAGAGTCAGCCTATCTGTCTGCTGCTTTGTCTGGGAGGCTCAAACCCTTAAAAGTACAAAGAGCAGAGGGGGAGCATGTAGACTTCATATTGTCTTCTTTAAATGTTAAAAATAACCTCATTGAGTGAATCCAAACTGTTAAGCATAGCACCAAGATAAATTTAACAGTACTCCTTGTACCATATATCTTGATGTTTTAAGATTATAAATCAGTAATTTATCTTGTGGATCAAGACTGCAAAAAGATTTTCAACTCTAATGGATGAGTAAAAAGTGTTTATATGTAGATTATCGTGTTTCAGGTAGTGTCAGGCTCACACGAGGCCTTGATAATCTGGTTGTAGCTGATTTGTTCTGCTGGTGAGGATCAGAAATGGGCAGCAGCTGTCTGAGCTGAGCTGTTGGGATCCACTTCTAAGCACTGAATCCTGGATTAAACTGAATGCGTGCCGTTATTAAAGACCTACAGGCGTTCATTGCCAATAAAATTGGACTTATTTAGTGCATTACGTTGGTATAATGGTGGCGGCCTTTATTTTTTATTATTGTGAGAATGTGAAAGCAAAAAACATGCCTGATTGTTAGTATTTTTAGCACGTATGTGGTAATTGAACATCATAAGACCCACATTTAAGCATTTGGCTTGCAGCCAGAGTTGGACAAGGATCTTCCTTTCAGGTATATTTCTAAGTGGTTTCTTTCTCACTCTCTCTTCAACCTTTCATTTGCCCCATTTTTTCTCTCTTCTCCCCCTCGCTGCATCCACAAGTGAGAATGACAGCTGCGGTTTGAATTCAGACCCTTAGATCATTCTATGCCCTACCCAAGCAGTCAGCTGTTGGTTACACCCACTATATACAGTTGGGGTAAAGGTCAGATTGTAATCCTAATGGCATCATGAAACGAAGAAGTCTAAGTAAGAAACAAGTACTGCTTTAAAGGGAACCCCGGGTGTTAAGACTTCTATAGCTTAATATAACATAAATCATGTCTCTTACAGAAATATTAAGTAGAAAACCCATGAAAGATTTAAATTATTTAAAAAATCCACATAGTTTTATACATATTTCGATGACGTGGAATGGTTGCACTCGGTGAGCAACTGGTGCTACCTGTTGCTATTTTTACCGCAACACAACTCGGAAAATAAAATACTGATACAATGCCACATTGAGTGGCTTTGTTGTAATTTTCAGTAAAAGAGCAATAAGAGAAGCGATGTAAGTCTGCACTGCTTTTCTAGCGATAAAAAGAGGAGAAAAGAATTCTTAAAGACCTCATGCCTTTGAGGATTTTATTAGACCACAACTACTGAAACAGCTTACAAATGGCAGAGACGAGAAATGCTAAATGCCATCCTAGCAGGATGTAAACATGCTGGCGCTTGTCATGACGCCGCAGCCACTGAAGGAGTTTCCCAGCACATATTTCACTCGATATCTGGGTGCGTTTAGACTCCTTGTGGGTAATAATCGATGGTACGGCATTTAAGCCTACGCTTATATCCATTGTCACCTGTAAGCTGTTTCAGTAGCTGTGGTCAACAATAGTAAAATTAATAAAAAAAATAGCAACAGGTAGCACCAGGAGCTCAATAAGGGCAACCATTTTACATCATCAAAATAATAGCGCCCCCCATAGTCCAAAATATGTATAAAACAATGTGGATTTTTTTAAATAATGTAAATCTTTCATGGGTTTTCTACTACATATTACACATATCTACACAGTAAGAGACATCATTTATGTTAAATTCAGCCACATTCAAGTCTTAATACCTGGGGTTCCCTTTAAAGTGATAGTGCATAAAGGATATATATACAGTCAAGCCCGAAATTATTCATACCCCTGGCAAATTCTGAATTAAAGTTACTTTTATTCAACCAGCAATTTTTTTTTTATTAGAAATGACACAGACGTCTCCCAGAAGATAATAAGACGATGTACAAGAGGCATCATTGTGGAAAAAAATATTTCTCAGCTTTTATTTACATTTGAACAAAAAGTGGCATGTCCAAAATTATTTATACCCTTCTCAATAATCATTAGAAAAGCCTTTATTGGCTATTAGCGCAATCAAACGCTTCCTATAATTGCTGACCAGCTTTTTGCATGTCTCCACTGGTATTTTTGCCCATTCATCTTTAGCGATGAGCTCCAACTCTTTTAGGTTGGAGGGTCTCCCTGCCATCACCCTGATCTTTAGCTCCCTCCCCAGATTCTCAATTGGATTTAAGTCAGGACTCTTGCTGGGCCACTGCAAAACGTTAATGTTTTTGTCTGCTAACCATTTCTTCACCACTTTTGCTGTGTGTTTTGGGTCGTTGTCATGCTGAAATGTCCACTGGTGCCCAAGGCCAAGTTTCTCTGCAGACTGCCTAATGTTGTTGTTGAGAATTTTGATGTATTGCTCCTTTTTCATGGTGCCATTTACTGTGATTAGGTTCCCTGGTCCACCGGCTGAAAACACAGCCGCAGGTCCTCAGTGAGCTCCTTTGTCTTAGCCATGACTGTCCACAAACCAACAGCAGAGAGCTTCTGTTTTTCACCTGTTGAAATGTAAAACAGCTGTTCCCAATGAATCAGGGTAATTAGGATGTTTTAGAACAGCAAGGACTATTTGGAATGGTATAGAACTTTGGATTTTCCCATAGACTGTGGCAGTTTGCAAACGGTATGAATAATTTTGGATATGTCACTTTTTGTTCAAATGTAAATAAAAGCTGAAAAATATATATTTTCCACAATGATGCTTCTTGTACATTGTCTTATTATCTTTTACAAAAAGCCTGTGTCATTTACGGTAACTTGCTGGTTGAATAAAAGTAACTTTAAGTCAGAATTTACCAGGGGTATGAAAAATTTCGGGCTTGACTGTACATATACTACCATTCAAATCTTTATGGTATTTAAAATTGTATCATGTTTTACACTAAAATATTAAGCAGATCAACTATTGTTGATTTTGATAACAATTAAAAAAAAGTTACTTGAGCACCAAATCAGCATATGTCAGAATGATTTCTAGGAATCATATGACACTAAAGACTTGAGTAATGGCTGCTGAAAATTCAGCTTTACCATGACAGGAATAAATTGCATTTAAAATATATTAAAATAGAACAGTTATTTTAAATTGTAACAATTTTTCACAATATTACTGTTTTTACGATTCAGCCTTGGTGAACATATGAGACTTCTTTCAAAAACATAATTCGTGTGCATATACATATACAGCAATGACTTTGTGGTCATACCACCTGTGATTTGTCCATCTCAGCCTGCAGGACTTGCTTTGCGACCTCCAAATCCTGCAGCCGTTCACGCAATTCCTCATTTTCCCATTCCAGCCGTGAATTTTTCTTTTGAATGGCCTCAAGTTCACTGTGTAGGCGAAGGGACACGCTTTTTGCCACCTGGAAAACAATATTAATTTAGAGTCAAATAAATACACTGACCATTTGTCCACGCTAACTATCCACAAAAATGTTGATGTTAATATGATAATTATCTCATGTCATTTCATTCTCCTAGGGAACACTATTAGACACAAGAAGCTCTATATAAAGAAATAAATATCTGAAACTTTATAGGGAACATTGCAAAATGAAGATTAAGTTTTCATGTTTCAGCTGTGACTTGTGACATTGAGGATGTGAGGAAGTAAGGCGGTTAGTTAATTGTTCGGGATTCAGTATCGGTTGACTTTCCTAAGATCTCCCTTCTTTGCAAAGCACTCTTCCTCTTGATGCTCAAGGGGTTGCTAACAATTGCGAACAATGTCAAGGGAAAACGGTTAGAGTGCATGTGATTATACCACAGCATTCAGCACATGACTCTGTCCTTTTCTTTTTTTATAGCACAGGGCGATTATTATCAGCATTGAGTTCCAGGAGCAACTGCACAAACTCTGTGAAACTCTGTGATTTCTCTGTGAAAAAAGTTAATGATGGAAATGTGGAGTTGGAAAAGGATGCAGTTAGATATTGGATTGCAGGACACTCCCGTGGGGGTTGTTGAAGACTGAATAACTTGACAGAGTGCTAGTGAGGACACAGAGCATTGGTGGACACACACACTGGCCCAGTTTGTGAAAGGAGGGTATCTATTTCTCTCACATGCCTTTAAAATAGACTGGTCATGGACATGCCCACAACACACACCAGCAGCTGTGCTTGGACACTTCCCGTCTCGGATACTGTGGCTATAGTCCTTGACACATATACCGTACACATGCAAATGCACACACTCTTTCATTCAACCTTGGTTCTTGAGTATATTTAATTCTGCATAGACAAAAAGGTTCAGATGAAACCTGAGGAATTTGTTTTGCATAGTCTGGAAGCAGATTTCAAAAGAAAACAGCCATTTCATACGGGTCGCCCTGCTGTGTAGATTGTTTTTTAATTTGTAACGTTCCTACAGAAAGCTCTGTCGCTGATTGGCTGAGAAGTTCAAACCAAAAAATGCTTATGCTGTGAGTGGCCCACCACAAACTGAGCAACACCAATTGTCTGCCAAACAGAAAACCGAAGGTTTTTCTCCTCGTTTTACTAGTTGGACCACTTCCAAAAATAAACCCACTCACTACACATGTCAAACTTTAAAACAAAATGATATTTCAGCTCTCGCTAAGCCCTCAGTACTACGATTTGGGTCATAAACCACAATGGAAGGATTACACAATCCATCTGAGTGCATGCTGATTCATAAAAACATAGTTTTGACTCATTTAGTGACTTACTATTCTACATTTAATTGGCACTAAGTGTTAGGCAATTTAGATAAACATCCTGTCCCGATGAATGCCGTGGACTGCATCCAAACCCCTAACAGTGGTTTTCCTGAACACACACCACTGTAGCTTAATTGCATCCAAATCATGAGGGAAACATCTATTTAATTACACCCTGAATGTCAGCGATTGCTCTTTATGCGACCTCATACAAGGACTTTCTCACAGAAACACAGTCGACACCAAAAAAATATGACAGTAAGCACATCCTCACCCGAATATCATGCTCAAGTGACCTGATAAGCTCCCCGTCTACCTGTCCCGTCTGGGCTACACGCAGGCTACGTCTCTCTGCTTTCCTCAGTCGGTACTGGAGGATACGACAGGCCTTGTTGGCCTGTTCAAGCTGCTGGCGGAGTTCCTGCAGCTGGTAAACATCCTCTTCCATGTACATGTCCCTCATCTCCAGCATTTCTGAGCGGAGCTCCTCCATTTCGTCCTAAAATTGCAGTCAAAAATAGTGTATGTAAACATCATCTTCATAGAATAACTGTTAAAATGAAACCTTTTGGACGTTTTTCATTGGAAAACATAAGATAAACGTGACCCTGGACCACAAAACCAGTCTGAAGTAGCATGGGTATATTTGTAGCAATAGCCAAAAATACATTGTATGGGTCAAAATTATATTTTTCTTTAATGCCAAAAATAATTAGGATATTAGGTAAAGATTATGTTGCATGAAGATATTTTGTAAATTTCCTGCCGTAAATATATCAAAACGTAATTTTTGATTAGTAATATGCATTGCTAAGAACTTCATTTGGACAACTTTGAAGGCAATTTTATCAATATTTAAATATTTTTGCACCCTCAGATTCCAGATTTTCAAATAGTTTCCTAAATATTTTCCTATCCTAACAAATCCATACATCAGTGGCCAGTTTATTTATTTAGCTTTCAGATGATGTAAAAAAACTCAGTTTCAAAAAATGTACCTTTATGACTCGTTTTGTGGTCCAGGCTCACAAATGAATGCATTCTACTTCAGTCAAAATCATATGTGTGTTAGTGTGTACAAAGGATGTCTCTTATATATCACTATCAATGTCGGTCTCTGACCAACTCGTCCAAGGCAGCATTGGCCTTCCGTGTCGAGTGCCAGCATGCAGTGCGCATTAACCCACAGAACTAGAGGCGCGTGCCAAGAATGACGCACTGCCCTTTTTGGATGCATTGGTGTCACCTCTGTTGACTTCTTGATTTATATTGAGACACCTTGCACTTAATCACAGTAAAGCTTGGCTTGTTCACACTCTGAACCCATCCTTCTATTGCATGTCAGAGACGATGAGGGATGACACGAGCCAATTAGTGAAAGTATAATCTTCTAAGAAGAGAGTAAATCTTACAGTATAAGCCATATCACGTGGAATTTATTTTTGCTTTGTTTATGTGAGTGTTAAAATGTTTATTATACATGTAGCAGAGAATGTAAGATTGTTTTGATTTGATTTTACATTAAGTATAGTCCAGCACATCATTTGTGAGACTGGACTACAAAACCAGTCTTAAGTAGCATGGGTATATTTGTAGCAATAGCCAAAAATACATTGTATGGGTCAAAATTAATTTTTCTTTTATGCCAAAAATCATTAGGATATTAAGTAAAGATCATGTACCACGAAGATATTTTGTAAATTTCCTACTGTATAGATATATCAAAACTTAATTTTTGATTAACAATATGCATTGCTAAGAACATAATTTGGACAACTTTCAAGGTGATTTTTTTCAATATTTTGATTTTTTTTTTGCACCCTCAGATTCCAGATTGTACTAATATGTCATATGTACGTAATATGTCACATATGTCATGGTTTATGCCATGTTGGCTGATAATAGTATAATGCTTAATAATCATAATCCATCAAAACAGGTTGCATTTAGTAGTCTTCCACTTTATCTAACATGTCAGGGGTAAAGTGAAGGTCAATAAAACACACACAAATAGACCTATGCATTGCTAAGAACTTCATTTGGCCAACTTTAAAAAAAGTGATTTTCTCCATATTTTGCTTTTTTTTTGCACCCTCAGATCTCTGCCAAATATTTTCCTATCCTAACAAACAATACATCAATAGAAAGCTTACTTATGATGTATAAATCTCAGTTTTGAAAAATGTACCCTTATGGCTGGTTTTGTGCTCCAGGGTCACATATGTGTACACCATGCAAGAAACTATTTACAATTAATTAACAAACACATAAATTGATAAATAGATGTATCAAGAAACCTCACCTTTAAATATTCATTTTCCGATCTTAGGTCGTCAATCTCCCTCATTAGATCCTCATGCACCCCATCAGCAAAGTCTCCAGTCAGATCCGAAAATGCCACAGACGCACTCAAGTTCAAGCGACTGCCCAGAGAAACGTAGGACCTCTGGTCTCCAGGAGAGATGCTTCCCTCTCCGAAACCAAACCCTGGAGACAGGGTGGCATTAATTAGACCATCGTCTTCTCTGTGTTCTGATATTTGCTCAGCTGAATCGTCCATCATCAGTTCTTCTTCGTCAGTACCTCTGTGACAGACCTCACCACCCTGGGCATCAGTGGACTGCTTATGCTCCTCAGATGCGTCCGAGATTTCAGAGCTGCTGTCTGTGGAAGACAGTTTCCCGGTTGCACAGCCAGAGTCCTTACTCAGGTCATCAGACGTGATGCTTCCATCCGACAGCTTTCTCCTCCCGGACGATTTACTGCGATTGCTATCGGAGCCTTTTCTCGACTCTGGTTTCATCTCCTTTTTCCCTGTGTTTGGCGTGGCAGATGCTCCGCGCTTTGGTTTCTTAGAGTGAACCTCCTTGGGTTTGCTCTGTGCGGCTGCTGGGATGATTTTAGACCAAGCGTTCGCCTGAGGTTGTTTTGACGTCATTTGTTGCACATGATGCCGGTGGATTTGTCTTGACGGCTGGTGGCTGCTTGCGTCTCCGCAGGCTTTATCCTGCCCGTCCCGTCCATGATGGGATGAGCGTGCATTAGACTCAGGATTTGCCTCAACTTTTGTCTTTGTCATTGTTGGCGTTCAAAGATGATTTGACAAAATTTCTTCTCACTCACCTTACATTGTTTATAGGCTACAAACAAAGTTTGTCGATTAATGCGCAGTAATGAGATGATGATTCCAGCAGAATCCTCTCAAGAGTTGGTGTGAGATGAGGTAAAGTTAAGGTAAATCCGGGTAAAGCCGTTCGTCTAGTGTTTGAGTGAATATATATGTACTGTGTGTGGCCATGTGCTTTAAAAACTCCAAAATCTCCGCCCCGAAAACAGGAGCTTTACTCTCTCCCTCTCTCTTTCTCTCACTGAGTCACATATAACTCAGCTTTACTGGCATTATTACGAACAGCTATAACAGTGCCAAACCAGTGTTTTACTGGCATACAATTATAGTTTTTTCTCCAAATACCCATGCATATTTGTTAAAATATTAATTTAGTAATCGGCTATTTTTCTTATTTAATAATTCATGAAGGCTTATAATTAACATAGCCTACTATGACTGAAATCGGTAACAGTGTCTGTATACGATTCACTCAAAAGATTATAAGATGCAAGTTTTTTGATTCATAGCACTTTTCTAAATATATATAAAAAAGACAGTTTATCAAAACTCACGCTTCTCAGTGGCACGGAGCTGAAAGTATTAGGTTATAACATTGCTCCGCTGACATCTAGTGGCTTTAAATTAAACAAGTGTCTGGCCCATTTAGGCAAGTATTCCGGGCTACAGCAAAGGAAATGGGTTATGAGGTGGTCTCATGACAAATGAGCAGGTCATAACTTCCGACATGAGAATATTTAATCATATGCACTCCCCGCTGGAATCTGATTACTTTATATCAGGCCTACACCACAAGCAGCTTGTCACTATACATACCAAATTATTGAAAATAATGGAAATATCGCAACAACAGCATTACTAAAAGCAGAACTAATCAGGTATCATGGATATATAATATAAGAAATACTTACGTTCAACAAAACGCTAAAAGAAAAAAATACTCTATTAACAAAAAAAAGATTAAAAAATAAAAATAAAATATTAATGAAAAAAATAATTTTTTTGTAAAAAGCCTGCATTTATTTAATCCAAAATACAGCAGAAGAATTAATTTTGAAATAGTTTTACTATGTAAAATAACTTCTTTCTATTTTAATATATTTTAAAATATAATTTATTCCTGTGATCAAAGCTAAATTTTCAGCATCATTACTCTTCAGTGTGAAATCATTCTAATATGCTGATTTGCTGTTCAAGAAACAATTATTATTATCAATATTTAAAACAGTTGAGTACGTTTTTTCAGGATACTTTGATGAATATAAAGATCCAAATGGTAAGCATTTATCTGAAATAAAAAGCTTTTATAACATATACACTATACCATTCACTTAGAGTCAGTATTTATTTATTTTTCTTTGGGGGGTATTTAGCCAGGATGCTTTAAATTGATCAAAAATAATGGCATTCATAATGTTACAAAATATTTCTATTTTAGATAAATGCTGTTCTTCTGAATTTTTAATTAATCAAAGAAACCTGAAAAATCTACTCAGCTGTTTTCAACATAATATAGGCTAATAATACATATTTTTTCAACAGCAAATAAGAATATACAATGAGTACTGATGCTAACAATTCAGCTTTTAAGTCACAAGAATAAATTGCATTTTAAAATATATTCAAATAGAAAATAGTTATTTTAAATAGTAAAAAGAAACCATTTGTTACACTGATTGGGCCTATTTTTTCATGCTCTTGTCAAGGACCCCACAAACCCCTGAAAAATAAAGAATTCATGAAAGGATGGTCTATTTGTGAATTCATATAACATTTTCTATAGCTTCCTACTGCTTTTCCTTATTCAAATCATAAAATCAATGTGTTGTCAATATAACGAAGGATTTTTATATAACTATTCCTGGACAGCAGTCATAGGTAATCAATCAAGGAGCGCCACTGCCATAGCTGACGGCGATATTTATTGTATTATAAATAACCCACATCCCTGCCTTTTTAGTACCGACCCCTTTATGTAACCTCAATATAACCCCGCCCCTTCGAAAGGTTAACATCGTGCGTTCGCAGAGGGGTCTTCTTTCACAATAGGCTACTGCTTCTGTCAATCAAACGTCGCCCCTCCCATCTTCGTTTAAACCGCTTTCTTAAACCTCCAATCCAGTTTGTTCTCCCGTCCTGGCGAAATGTATCCGCCCTGCTGTCAGTCTTCCCAAACTGGGCGCTTGTTTTCTGTCCCACCGGAGAAAGGAGCGATCCAGCTTTACATTATTGAAAGGTAACGCGACACACGCACAGTACACAGCCTGCTAAGCAAGATCGACGTTACACGTCATGTTATTTTGTGCCTTCTGAAAGGTTTTGACGATATCAAACGGGTTGACGAGTAATATTCGGGTTTATTATCGGTCAATGCTCATAGCTAGCGGCTAACGCGGGTCAAAACAGCTCAAGCCAAACACCCAGTGCCTTCCGCCCGCAGTAGATCCAGTTTGGAGATGCCAAGCGAGGCAGGTTATTCATAGTATCAGATATGTTTGTATATCTAACGGGACATTACTTGAATGTCAGCCTGCCTTCATGCACGGATGTTGCATGGGCTAGGATTTGGCAGTTTACCTGGTCAGGATGGGTGGATGTAGATTGTGTGTTGTGGTAATATGCTGCTGCATGTGATCATGTCCTAAGCAGTGCTTTCTATGTCTAATTAACTGATTGCTTTGTAGTTTTGATAGGTTTAATCTACTTCACTGTTTTGACTGACACTCTTTACATCTGTGGATACTATGAAAGAGATGCTACTATAATCCATCTCTTAGTTGTCAGCAGTGCTAATTCTGGTGAAACATTTTGACTTGATTGGGAAGAGCACATACTGTGGAGGTGCATTGAATAAAATTGTTTTATTCAGCAAAGAGGCATTTTTGCATTTGCATTCAAATAAATGCTGTTCTTTTGAATTTTCTACTCATTAAAAATCCTAAAAATATATGATATAATATATAACTGAAACTGAAGTAACAGCTGCTGAAAATTCAACTTTGCCATCACTGGAACAAATTATATATTAAAATATAGTAAAACAGTTCATATTACTGTTTTAACTATGTATACTCACATGTGACTCTTCTGTTTTATTGTACTGCTACTATTAATAAGAATATGGTTATTAAACATGGTACTTTATCAGTTACTGTAAAACTAACTGCTGTTAGTAAACTATGCATCTAGGTCAATATAAAGTCAAAAACTACTGATACAGCAGTTCCTTCATGCACAACCAACAGGAACTTTGCAACTTTTTCTGAGAACCAGGTATGTGGTTGTCTTAGTCACCATTAATCTGCACTATATCATTTTCCAGTCAGTTGTATGACTAGTTTTGTCTGTTTATTGTTGTTATAACAACCAAAAGACATGCATCCAACCGTGCCTTTAGCTGAAAGACTATAAGGTATATTGTGTACATGATTATTTGGAAATATTTGAAAGAAAGTTTAAAAATGTTTTGTTACCTAGGGGTTTTCTTATATATATGTGACCCTTGACCACAAAACCAGTTATAATGGTATTTAAGCTGATTAAATAAGCTTTCAATTGATGTAGGTTTGTTAGGATAGGACAATATTTGGCCGAGATACAAGTATTTGAAAATCTATAATCTGATGGTGCAAAAAAAATCGAAATATTGAGAAGATTGCATTTAAAGTTGTCCAAAATAGGTTCTTGGCAATGCATATTACTAATCAGAAATTCAGTTTTTATATATTCATAATAGGAAATAGGAAAAAAATATTTTCTTGGAACATGATCTTTACTTAATATCCTAATGATTTTTGGCATTAAAGGAAAAAAAAAGAAATTTTGACCCATACAATGTTTTTTTTTTTTTTTTTTGCCATTGCTACACATATACCTGTGCTACTTACTTTGTATCCAGGGTCACATATTAAATAATAAATAACAATAATTATTATAATAATTGTTAAAATAAATAATTAAATAATACCGTTTTGTAAGTCTATTTTGGTAAGGTATGTAGTGTAGGAAGTTTTTTTTTGTCTATTGTTTGTGTTAATGTATGGAATTAGATTATATTTCTGTTGATGCTTTATACAATACAGAAATATTTTATTATTCACAGAATTATATTTTTTTCAATTACAAAGCAGGAAAATTATCATTGTTTTCTACAAATGGTCTGTTTTATATACTGTAGCCTTATTCAGTTTGGCTGCCTTGAAACCTATCCTTCACATTAAGAGTCCAAGGTTTTCTTTGTTTCAATCGAAAGTGTGCGGTCAGTCACAGCCACCTCTAGTCTACATTCATTTCAGTTAGCTAACTTGTATTTGTGTGGTTGCAAAAAAAACAGGGCTACGTGCTACTCAGCCAGCCAAGACTTCCTCTATTGGCGTTGTACCACATGAGTGTTTGAATATGTGATAGCTGTCAGCTTACGTTAAGTGACTGCTTTGCCTTTCACAGTTCCAAATAATTTGCATGATGCCCACCTCCGTTATATGGCCAAATGCTTTGCATTTTGTTCATTCACAGCTGTATAATTGGTGGTCTGAACAAGAGTTTTTCGTTTTAGCTGTCTGTTTCTGTGTGTCAGTGAAGTAATGCTTATTTATGTGTATGTTTTATTCATTATTCAGAAATACATTACTAATTCAATTTATGCAATGACCTGATTACACCTAATGCAGACATTTTTTGTAATGTAAAATTAAAAATCATTTTGGTTTTTGGGGGGCATAACTTTCTTGATATATAAAAGTGAAGCATAAAAAAGCATCATATACACTACCAGTCAAAAGTAAGATTTTTTATTCTAAAGTGGTCTCTTTTGCTCACCAGGCCTGCATTTATTTGATCCAAAGTACAGCAAAAACGGAATCATTTTGAAATATTTCTTACTATTCAATGTACTATTTTATATTTGAATTTATTTTATATTTTCAAATGTAATTTACTCCTGTGATTTCAAAGCTGAAATTTTAGCCTAATTACTCCATTACATGATCCTCATTCTAATATTTTGATTTGCTGCTCAAAAACATTTTTTATTATTTTTATTATGTTAAAAACAACTGAGTAGATTTTTTTTTTCAGGTTTCTCTGATAAATGGAAAGTTCAGCAGAACAGCATTTAGAAAAAAAATAGATGAATAGATCTAAAATATAAATATTTTGTAACATTGTAAGCGATGTGTCTTTATCATAACTTTTGATCAATTTAATGCATCCTTGCTAAATAAAAGTATTAATTTCTATAATTAATACCCTCACCACCCACAAAAAAAAAAATCTGAAGGATAATGTAACACTGAAGACTGGAGTAATGATGCTGAAAATTTAGTTGGTAGTCTCTTCTGCTTCTTCAAAAAACATGAAAAATCTTACTGTTCAAAAACTTTTGACTGGTATTGTAAAATAATTAAATTTGTTAAACGTGTTAAGTATTACATTGTAATCATTTATCATTTTTTTATTTGACATTTCAAGAAAACTTTTTAGTAAGATTTGAAAATCCTTTGTATGTCATGTGAATGTGTGTCATGTACTTTCCACCAAAATCTTAAGCAGCACAACTGTTTTTAACATTAACACTACTAATAATAAGCAATTTTTTGAGCATCAATTCAGCATATCAAAGTCATTTCTGAAGCATCATATAACAAAAATTCAGCTTTGCCATCACACAAATAAAATGTAAAATATATTAAAATGAAAACCAGTTATTTTAAATTGCAAATAATGTTTCACAAGATTTATTACTGTATTTTCAGTGTATTTTTTGCAAATAAATGCAGCCTTGCATTACCAACCACAAACTTTTCAACTGTATGGTAAATATATTTTTCATTAAATGTTTTTAATGTACTGTTATTAAAAATGGCATAAACATAATGCTGTTATGAATACAAAGAGCATATTTTTAAGAATTTGAAGAATGTGTTTTCATTTTCCATTTTCTTTATTATGGACTCTCTAATATGTGCCCAGGATTTTGCATTATAATTTGTGAATGGTATCTTTTCTTTAATTAAAACAGGATTGTAAATCGGTAGTCAGTTGCAATAATGACAATCGGTTGCTGACACGCTCTCTTTCTGCTTTGAGCTGCCATTGGCCATTAAAGGATTAGCTTGGTCGGACACTCTCATCAGATGGTTTTGCCAAGCACAGCTGTTTAAAGACTGCAGTGAGGTGATTGGATTTGTTCTGTGTGTTCAATAAGGGAATAGACAGAGTAGGCCAGCATTAGTGTCCAGTATATTCCAGGTTTACAGCATAGTAGTAGTCTACAGTACGTTAATGATTCATTTTTTTATTATGACCTCCGGTTTTATATCTTTTTAACTGTCAAACCTATAATATAGTGTTTTCTGATTTGATCTTCAGAACACATTCAAGCTCTAAAACAATGCCTTCTGATTGACATCAGCAGCAGTAACTGTCCATCATGAACAGCGAGGAAGAGTTCTATGATGCTGAGACAGGTTAGTAATGAGTTCTAATACTGTACCTCACATTTTTATAAACACAAATGGCTAAATCTCTCTTCTGTCTCAGGATTAGAATCAGACGACTCGTGTGAAGTCAGCTTTAAGGATGCCTGCGTCTATGAGAGCAAGCAGACGGTGAATGGCAAGGTGCCATCTGAAAATGGAGTGTGGGAGAGGCGGTAAGGAGTCTGAAAAGCGCGAAATAATATCCAGTGGCAGGAAACAAAATGTGAAGATGTTTATCCATTAGACTGTTAAATGTAATAATGTGTGTGTCTGTGTGTTCAGAACTACTCTGCCTGCGCCCATGTTCTCCAGAAATGACTTTAGTGTATGGGGCTTCCTGAAGAAATGCATTGGAATGGTAAGCACAAACAGCTTAGTCAAAAGTGCTCCATTTAAACACAGCATGATATATGAAATTGTAAAAGAGACATGCTATTTAGATTACGGTGTCGTTGTCCACATGCCAAGCCATTTCTGTCTGGGAATACTTTATCTTTGCAGGAGCTGTCTAAGATAACAATGCCTATTGTTTTCAACGAACCGCTGAGCTTCTTGCAGAGGATTACAGAGTACATGGAACATACATACCTCGTCCATAAAGCTTGTACACTTTCTGACTCAATAGAGCGAATGCAGGTTAGTGCCTCTGGAGTTTCTGCAGGTCTTAAAAAGTCACCCTTCCACAAATTAAGGCCTTTTTAAAACTCTTCAATTCATAAAGCCATGGCATTGAATGTTGCATACACTGCAAAAAACAAACAAACAAACAAACAATTTTTTTACATTATAATATTTTTGTCTTGTTTTCCAATAAAAATACCTAAAAAATTTTATTTTTGGCTTTTAGTATGAATATGGTAACCTTAAGGTTATCTGTAAACTAGAGCAGGGGTTGGCAAGTAAAAAAACATATTTTGCCACTAGATGGCAGGCAAGAACACAGTCAAAGGAAAATTTAGGAAATGAATTGATGAAAAATGCAACTAGAATTGACTGTGGCAGACTTAGTGTCTTTTGTAACTAATAGTGATCGGTTACTCTAGGGTGAATACAGGAATTATGGAGTTAAATTTAATACCTTTTAAGACCTTTTTAAGACTATTTCCATACATTTGAAAACCTAGCGACTAACCCAATGTAAGTTTAATTAGAAACCCGAAAAAAATTAGACCAATAAACAAAACAATTGACAAAACTTAGTGAAGAGGGAAAATTGTCATGGAAAATACTTGTTATTTGCTTAAATGTATTTTCAAGATCTGAGGTAAACTACGCTGTTGTTGCTTTCAGTATGGCTATAGATGTCACGCAAAATGATATTCAAACTCACATTAGACACTTTTAACACTGAATAAAGCACATATTCAGTACCTGAGTTTAGTTTGTATTGTTGTTCCAACCGCGACGTCGCAGAAATAGAAACCGTTTCTAAAATTGAAATTTCGTGTGTCGCCGTCGCGGCTAGTTAGGACAAAAACGACGTCGCAGGTAAAGGTCATTGCACACTGAGTACGAGTTTTTCGCACGTTAAAAAATAAATACGACCTCACGTTATGTCAATCACGTTTGCACACTGCCTCCGAAATTTTCGTCCGTCAAAACAAATCTGTAGCAAGCATTTTGAGAGGTGTTTTGACCGTTCAGAGCCACCGTACAAGCGAACGTCAAAATCCAGAATTGCGTCAAAAGTTCAACCACTTCGTCTGAGAAGCCCCTGGCTGTATCCGAAATCGCCCCCTATACCCTATTCACTATTCCCTACATTAGTCCACTCGTACAGTTCACTTGAAGGAGTGAATGAAAACGAGTGAGCGAATTCGGACACTAAGTGCACCGGAAGGACTGCCGCTGTTTAACAATCATTTAAAACGGACAGTTCGAGTAGTAAGATTAAAGGATTTATCTTGAACTATGTCAAGGAGTTTATGTATAAACCTTGGTTAAACAATTTAATAATCAATTTACAACAAATTTGTACCTGTGTTGTACGCTGCATTACGCAGTGGACGAGCGCGTTGTAAAATGAACAGATGATTCAGCTGCGGGCGCCATCATCTGGAGAGACGCGGGAATTCAGTCGGTGCGCGACTCTCACAGTGCATTATGGGTTATCTCTAGCTGTTGAGCGTACATCGGTTGTACACTCGTTTTTGCGGTGCATTGTGGGATTGAATGAGTGCACTCGAGAACGTCCACTATGGTTTCGAACACCACTTAAAATGGCTGTTCCCTCAAATAGTGCCCTATTTGAGTGTATGGGGGCGATTTCGGATACAGCCCCTGTCTGCAGCCTGCAGATCGAAGTGGGGCTGATTCTGGGGCGGGGCTGCACGTGTCGCCCCGCCCACATGCCTACTCATTGGTTGTAGGTAAATTAATAATGTCGAGATAACGTAACTCCCACAACTCATCTCATTGGTGGCAAAGTAATGACGTTGAAAACATTATGGAGTTAAGGGAAATGAAATAGCAGATAAAATAGCAAAGGAAGTTACTAAAAATAATCAAATTGATTTTACAGTTTGTATTAGTAGAACAGAAATTAAGAGTATTATTAAAAATAAATTAAAGAAACAATGGCAACAACAATGGGAAGAAAATAGGAAAGGACGATGGTTTCATAAGATTCAAAGGAGAGTGGGAGAAATAAGGTGTACAGGGAGGAATAGGCGAGAAGAGACAATAATATCAAGGCTTCGCTTTGGACACACGGGATTAAATGGAACATTACTGAAAATAGGTAAACATGGCACAGGGAAATGTGAATATTGCAGGCATGAAGAAACAGTGGAACACGTCATGTTAGAGTGCAGGAACATCAGTCTCAAATGGGTGCTCGACTAAAAAGCAACAAGTACAAAATAAAGTGTAAAGTCGGCAACACCAAAGCTCCAAAAATATCAAAATATTTATTTTTAAAACTTTCACATGCGCTATGCGAAAGTTGTTTTAAAAATAAATATTTTTGGAGCTTTGGTGTTGCCGACTTTACACTTTATTTTGTACTTGTTGCTTTTTAGTCGAGCACCCATTTGAGACTGATGTGCGTGCTTTTGTTTAATTTTTCTTCATTGTAAATGTATGTAACCTTGGACCACAAACCAGTCATAAGCGTACGTTTTTAAAAAACTTAACTGAGATTTGTACACATCTGAAAGCTGAATAAATAAGCAAAGGATTCAGCGTTTATATAAAACGTATAATTCATAAGTATAGTTTCCAACTGCATTTCCTGTTTATCGTGGCAGCGACGTCAATTCATTTCACTAACCAATAAGATGAGTTGTGGGAAGGATGTTGCGTCGACGTCATTAATTTACCTACAACCAATGAGAAGGCATGTGGGCGGGGCGACAGGTGCAGCCCCGCCCTAGATTCAGCCCCGCCTCGATCTGCAGGCTGCAGACAGGTGCACTTGTGCTTCGTCTCGCAGCACAAAGCACTGTAAAGGTCTTTATACACTGTGTTCACAGAAATGATAAAGTGTTCACTTTGTTATAATATGTGGCTCCAGTAACTCTAGCAAAGCATCAAAGTTTACTGATATCCTGAAGTAGGTAAGCTTTGAATCACCCGGGATAATTTCGCAGCTCATTAATAAGGGAGGTGCGGGTAAAAAGGATTCTCTCAGTCCTCTCTGTATCTTTTTCTCTTTTTAAGAAGAGAGTGGACAACAAAATCGTTGTTAAATTCTACACAGAATGGTATATTTTATAGCAATATGGATGAGATAGTGGCTGCCATACGCTGTAAAATGCGGCTTTACTGAGATCAGCGGCTCTGGCCCAAGCTGTGATATATAGAAAACGCTTTTGGCTCTTGGCTATTCCTGTTTCAGTTGAAATGACGTCAACACATAGCATAACGCTGCATGATTCAAAGCACTTCAGTGGACCTTTAAATCAGGATACATTTACTTCAGATGTGAATTAAAGATATGAGGTTTTCTGAGAACAAAATGAAGTGTTAATGCTTAAAATAAGAACAAATATCTTTTGGCGGATTACAGATATTTGTTTTTGTGTTAATCATAAACTTTGCTTTGATCACTTCTTATATCATTTTGCTTTACATTACGTCCTATTTTAACAATCTTTAGACATTTGCACTGGAATGCAAGACAAACATTCTACTGTAGTAATATTAGTAATATTGTGAAATTGTATTACAATCTAAAATACCAGTTTACTATTTGAATATAATTTAAAATGTAATTTATTCCTGTGATGCAAAGCTGATTTTTTTTTTTTTAGCAGCACTTACTCCAGTTTTCAGTGTCACATGATTCTTTAAAAAACATTATTTTATGCCGATTTTGTGCTCAAAAAACATTTATTATTATTATCAATGTTGTATATTTGTTTTCAGGATTCTTCAATAAATGGAAAGTTGAAAAGAAAGTCATTATTAGAGTTCTTTCGTACATTTTCTTTAATTGGTCTTAAAGTCTTTAAAATGTTTTAAATGTGCCTTCATTTAACCCTGCAGAAACCTGGCCTCCTTTATATTTTACTCTCACATGTGTGCATGCATGAAGACTCAAACAAATCTTTATTACACAATTGCATTTTATTTGTCAGCTTGTTGCCGCATTCGCTGTTTCTGCTGTTGCATCGCAATGGGACAGAACTGGAAAACCTTTTAACCCTTTATTAGGAGAGACTTTTGAGCTTACAAGGTAAATCTACAGAACATTTGGATTAAAGTGCTATACATCATTTTCTACAAAGCTGAAGATGTAAAGGTAAATGAGCTTGCACCAATTTGAATGTCTTTGCTTAGGGATGAAGAGGGTTACCGTATGACCTCAGAACAGGTGAGCCACCATCCACCAATCAGCGCCTTCTACGCAGAGTCACTCAATCAGGACTTCTCATTTCATGGCTCCATCTACCCTAAACTGAAATTCTGGGGGAAGAGTGTGGAGGCAGAGCCTAAAGGCACCATGACACTTGAGCTCTCCAAGTGAGTTTTATTTGTGTGACAATGACATATAGTACAATATGATCACTTTTTATTGGAGCTGGAGAGTCAAGGTAACTTTTCCTTGTTCTTAGTGTACTGTAACTTGCTTTGGAAAGCCTCATCTGCTAGATAAGTAACATCCTGCAATGTCCATTTATTTTTTGGCATCTTTTGTATGCGTGTTGAAGACATTTTGGGTGTTAGTTATGGCTGAGCTATTTTTTCTCTCGCTCGCTCTCAGGCACAGAGAAGCTTACACGTGGACAAACCCTATGTGCTGTGTGCATAACGTTATTCTGGGTAAACTGTGGATTGAGCAGTATGGGACAGTGGAGATTGTCAACCACAGGTATTTCATCTCTTTCCTTTCTGACACTAAATATGCACTATGCATTTTAAATATAGTTGTTAATGAAGGCACCAGTGTGATCTTTTCATGCCACATTGTGGAATAATCTTCACTCAATCCCTTAGTTTTGACTGAGAAGCCTTCTCTCTGTTCATTTCAGCACTGGGGACAAGTGTGTGCTGAATTTTAAGCCATGCGGCATGTTTGGCAAAGAGCTGCATAGGGTTGAGGGACATATCCAGGACAAGAGGTAAGCAGTCATTTGTATCAAATGTCAGTGGGTATATCTGGCTCCCAGCCTGTAGAGTTCACTCTGCACATCCCCTTTGCATCAGCAATGTCTTTTAAAGCTGGATTGTGTATGTATTTTTACTTTGGCGTTTTTGATGTACTTTTTCTGGATTTGATGCTTTTGTTTATGACTCATTTTGTCTGGGTGCATTTCAGTAAAAAGAAGCATCGGGTTATCTATGGGAAGTGGACTGAGTGCGTATATAGCATTGAGCCAAAAGTCTACGAAGCCAACAAGAAAGCAGAGAAGAAAAGCGGAGGAGATTCCAAGAAACACAAGCAGGTAAAAAGCGTTAGTCATTTATTTCTTACTGCAGAGCTGTGATCTATTTTCTGTTCTGTTTTCACATGGAAGTCCAAAAGGGCTCTCAAGTATCCTCAAATAGAGGCTCCACCACTTACCACAAAAGAGACTGTTTGAGGTACTCTGAACTCTTAGACGTAAGCAGTATGCCAACTGAAAAAGTTTCAAGATCTTTACTGAAGTATAAAAGAAAAATCAACCAGAGCTGGTTTTTCCATTGTGTAACTCTGGCATTTTTATGTCACTATACAAACAAGCTCCTTGTTCAAATATAAACTACTGTTCAAATGTTTAGGGTCTGTAAGATTTTTGAATGATTTTGAAAGAGGTTTCTTATACTTACCAAGGCTGCATTTATTGGCTCAAAAATACAGTAAAAACCGTAATATTGTGAAATATTATTACAATTTAAAATAACTGTTTACTATTTACATCTATATTTAAAATGTAATTTATTTCTGTGATGAAATCTGATTTTTTCTTTTTAGCAGCCGTTATTCCAGTCTTCAGTGTCACATGATCCTTCAGAAATCATTCTAATATGCTGATTTGGTGCTCAGAAAACATTCATTCTTATAATCAATGTTGTATATTGTTTTCAGGATTCTTCAATGAATTGAAAATCGAAAAGAATAGCATTAATACAATTATTTTGAAACATTATAAATTCTTTATAAAGTCTTTACTGTCACCTTTGATCAAATTATTGCAAAAAAATAAAAACTAAACATAAATAAATAAAATTGAAATAAAATGATCTGCAGTGTGTTGGAAATCAATTTATGTTTCCCTTTTTTGTATTAACATGCAATTTCAGTGAGAAGTGAAGGTAAAGACAGTTGTTTTTTAGCAGTGTAGCCTCATTAACTGAGCCACCATCATACTAGAATTTGTAGTTCAGTTAGTTTTCCTAGTCCATTTGCTTCTTGATCTTGCTTTATCTACCTACAGTTTAGGGTCAAAAGTTTACATACACCTTGCAGAATCTGCAAAATGTTAATTATTTTACCAAAATAAGAGGGATCATACAAAATGCATGTTATTTTTTATTTAGTACTGACCTGAAGAAGATATTTCACATAAAAGATGTTTACATATAGTCCACAAGAGAAAATAATTTCCAGATAGTCCAGAAGAAAAATATTGATGGGGTGTAAACTTTGTGAATTTGAAGATCAGAGTAAATGTAACTTATTTTGTCTTCTTTTGTAATTTCTATAGCATCTGAAGGGCTGTACTAAATGGAAAAAATATGATATTAAAGCAAAATAAGAAAAATGCACACATCTTCATCCTGTTCAAAAGTTTACACCCCTGGCTCTTAATGCATGATTTCTTTTCCTTCTGGAGCATCAGTGAGTGTTTAAACCTTCTGTAATAGTTGCATATGAGTCTTTCAGTTGTCCTCAGTGTGAAAAGATTGATCTCAATGTCATACAGTCATTGTTGGAATGGGTTTAAATACACAAAAATGCTGAAAAACTAAAGGATTTTTCTGAAGAACAGTGGCAGTTTTACTGTTCAGGACAAACAAGGGACTTCTGAACAACTATAACTAAACAAACAAACAAAAAAAAACACAGCTGTGGATTATTCAGGTAGAAACACAGTATTAAGAATTAAGTGTATGTTAACTTTTGAACGGGGTCATATGTATAAATTCAATGATTATTTTCTCTTGTGGACTATATGTTAATTTCTTTTATGTGAAACATCTTATTCAGGTCCTTCTTATTTTGGTATAATTAACATTCTTCAAGGTGCATGTAAATGTTTCACCTTAACTATATAGTGTTTAATGGTTTTTATATGAATGTGAAGCATTATGGGGTATTAACGTTAGTTCTGTATGCATGTAATTAGGAGCAGAGTACAGGGAGTGATGATGCAGATGAAATGCCAGATGTCCAGGAGACAGTCATTATGATCCCAGGCAGTACGCTGCTATGGAGAGTAGCCCCTCGACCGCCAAACTCCACACAGGTAACCCCAAACCCCCAGTGACTCTAACGTCTGTCTTGGGTGATATGCTTATTCTCTCTTTAATTTCTATTTGTTCTCGATTCTATTTAGATGTATAATTTTACTAACTTTGCCATGACGCTTAATGAGCTGGAGCCTGGCATGACTGGAGTCATAGCACCAACAGACTGTCGTTTGCGGCCTGACATCCGAGCTATGGAGAATGGGGATATCGGTATGGACAATCTCTGTTTTGGCCCATTCTGTTACCATCTGTCTAGTATGCTATCTACTGAATAGTGCTCCACTTATTATACCCCTAAATTTAAAAGCTATTCTTAAATTCCAGATACTGCAAGTCGAGAGAAGGAGAGATTGGAAGAGAAACAAAGAGCTGCCAGAAGAGAGCGTGCTAAAGACGAGGAAGATTGGTCTACGAGGCGAGTATTTGCATTAAGAACATAACCATCCACTTTTTTTTACCTTCCTGGGTTCCTCATTTTGTATATTCTCATTCCTTTCACGTTTAGCAATATTTTAGATCTGTTTTGTTTTTGTTCAGAAGAGAAAAATAAAAGCTTTACAGAGTCATGTATATTTTAAACATATCAAATTGTACTAGGTTAAAGGAATAGTTCACCCAAAAATTTGAATTCTGTCATTAATTTCTCACCCTCATGTTGTAAACCTGTAAACCCTTCATTCATTCGTTCATCTTCGTAACACAAATTAAGATATTTTTGATAATTCAAGAGCTTTCTGACCCTGCATGAACAGCAAAGCAACTACATTCAAGGCACATAAAGGTAGTAAGGACATTGTTAAAATAGCTCATGTGACATCAGTGGTTCAACCTTAATTTTATGAAGCCATGAGAATACTTTTTGTGCTCAAAGATATCAAATAAGGACTTTATTCCACAATTTCTTCTCTGCCATGTCAGTCTTCAATGCGCGTTCACAAGAGTATGTTTGTTTTATGGATGTTGAATAGGTTTTTAATTTTTATAACCTATGGCTTCCTACCTTTCAGATGGTTTCAGCAAGGCAATAATCCATACACTGGAGCTTCAGACTGGATCTACAAGGGTGGTTACTTTGACAGGAGGTACTCTGAACTTCCAGACATCTACTGATTCGGTTGGAATGACGGAAAGAGTCTCGAGATTCATCCTTTGCTCTGCTTCACTCAATCCATATCATCTCCTCACCTTAAGCTCTTTTCATTTTTTCTTTTTTTTTTTTTTTGACAAAATGTGAGATTCATACGAACAGTTTTTGGACAAAGCCTCTCCACGAGTTCTACTCTTTACTAGAATCTGGAAATTCTGTGTGAATGGATTTATTTATTTTTTGAGGGGTAGGGAATGCCTTAATTATTCAGTTTTTTTCTCATTTATGTTAGATTTTGAGTTAAACATTCTGTGCAAACCTCAGTATGTTTAGAAATTGCTAGTTTATGTACAGTATGTGCTAACTTACCTTTCCATGCGTCTCGCTAGTTACACTCAGGTGTTCATTTTATGGGTACAAGCAATTAGTAATGGTATCTGTGAAGATAGCCAATTTTTTTGTGTCACTGAAATGTGAGGCTGCTCAGAACCTATTAGAAGAGCATAATTTTGCGTTTTTGTTCAAACTAAAGCTATTTTATCATCTCTGATATGCTTTTTCTTTATCTCAGAAACATGAGCTCTGTTTTTTGGTATGCATGATGTGCAGGAACTTCACAGTTAAAGATTCCGCCTGATTTTGAGTACCTTAAGTTTATTTTTCTGAATTATCCCATTTTTGTTCAGAAATTACGGTTATATAAGGCAATTTTCTCACCGTCTCCATGGTACAGGGGAGTTTACTAAAACTAACATTCTCATTTCTCATTTAGAAATATTTTAGATCCGTTTTATTTTTGTTTGACAGACAAAAATGAAAGCTGCTCATGAAAAATGTTTACTTGGTAAAGAAATAGCTGTTTTTTAATTGTTGAAAAGCTCTTATAAATAACTAAAATCCTGTTACATCCTAGCATTGTTAGAGTGTGTTTGTGGTTGCCAAAGCGACTTTTCTCTTGTAGAAACTAAAGCCATAATACTTGTCAGGACTGCAATGTTGAGTGAAACATCGTGGTGAATGAAACGGAGATGGGTGCTAAACTTTCTTTTTATTTCAGCACTTGAGGTGCTTCACGCCCACATATACATATAGATATATTCACGTGTACCAAAAATGCTCAAAATGTGCTTTGTTGCTCACATGCTTTCTCATTCTGCAAGGACTAATTTTTTTCCAGGCATACAAATCGTAGATGAGATGACCTCAGAGGATCGTGAAAGACACCACTGTCTTTTATTACGAAACTTTAAACAATACTGTGATATTAACACTCACAAATCTCAGAAGCTATGCAAACATTGATGGGAATGTCTGTCTAAGAATTGTACAGTTTAATGTGTCAATAAGCTCCACTGTTTATGTAAAATACTTTACTTGGCGTAGCGCATGTTAGTACTTTTGCTGATGGTGTTACACACTATTGTTGGCTGTTTTGCACAGTCTAAAGTTGTTTAGGTGGAGACACAGGTGTATGTGACTGCAGTGAATAATAACACTGTTATCTAAATATTAGAAATGGTTATCAAATACACTTAATGGGAGCTCATCATCTATTGTGTAGCACAAGAGTATTTATCTTTAATATGTTCCATGTAGTGCATACAATTCCAAAAGCCAAGCTTCGGGCCATGGCATACTTTTAAAGGAAAAAGTTAACTACAGTTTATTTCCCTCTGTATTTTATACACTATATTGTGGCATGTCTAAACATAAATTATTTAATCTCACTATCCATGCTTACTAGCAATTAGAAATATCAGTATATCCACCAGCTGCTAACGTAATGTCTTTTAAAGCCCTTGAAATCATGAGACATTAAAAACGACTTGTCTCATGATTTTGTGCCATGTTTATCAGCTATTCCTGTACCAACCACATCAAGTTAATATACAAGTAACCTGGTCACACTGAATGCAACTATGTAAAGCAAACATAGCTGTCTTGATATTGGTCGTTACACTAGGGATTGATTGTTCCTATTGTGAAACTCACTTTTCACAGATAGAAGTTCAAATTATACCACTGTGGTGCTATGATGGCTTTACATAATTGTACATGATGTATTGTGACTTTTACTGCGTTTGTATAGATCACGTGAAATGCACTTAAACTGTCTTATGAATCTGCTCATTTGTAAACGAGCAATATTAACGATATATGTGAGACCTCACTAAGTAAAGCAATTTCAGTTTGCTCATTTTAAGTCTGAAGGCAATTGACAAGCGTCAGTTCAAAGTTTTTGACAAAACGTTTGGGAAAAGCTTCAGCTTCCGGCATTTCCAACGTTTGTGAATTATTAGCTGTTGTTTTGCATTAATTTGACCTCAAATGTGAACTGATCTTTATCAAAGTCAATGTCATGGATAAAGAGAATCTAATTAAACACATAACAGAAAAAAAAACATGACTTGTATGTCTTTATTGACCAGGCTGTCTTTATTATTATTGTAAAGCTTATAGAGCTCATGAGACATATCTTTTTAATGGGCTATACTGCTCCAAGGTCAGACAAATGTGTTCGAAGAACATTCAGTTAAATACAAAGACGTGTGAAGGTGACAAACAATTGAATAATAGCTGCTATGGATTTCTTCCCAGTTCAGTAAAAGCTTATTTTGAATCTAAGAACAATAATCCTCAACGCTCCTGATATCAACTGAGTTATTGAATTGTTCATTTAAGACCAGACATGAAGAAAAAGCCAGACATGTAACGTATTTGCCCGGCAAAGTGGAAGTAATTCGATCTAAAATGTTTTAACAGTGGTAAAAAAGTATTTTAACACCTCTAAAAGGTTACACTTTTTACTCCAGTCTGGCTTTGACATACTTATTGCACAATTCAGCGTTATGTGTGTGTGGGGATATTGGCATGTGCAACCACCAATCAGAGCAAAGGACGAGAACCCTCCACCAATCGAACGTAAGCCCCGCTCCTTCTGCTAGTAGAGGTTGGTCGACATCACAAGTGAAAGAATTCTTAAAATCTGACTAGAAAGAGAGAAATGTAAGTTTTATGTTTGTCATATATTACAATCACCACACATATTCGTCAGTACTGCATTTATAGATGTGTAATGTAAAAGACGTTTAGGATTTTTAAAAACATGGGCCTTTTATGTTTATCAGTACTCGCAGTGTTAGCTTCAGGTTTAGCTTCGAATCAGTTGATCATGTAAACGTAGATTAGTAACGTTAACTAATTTTATCCTCACTTCACATTAATGATAATGTGACATATGGCCGTGTTTAATAACTTTCCTGTACATGTACTACATTGAAATAGGCAGCAGAATAATGCATCTCAGACAGTGATGCTCTAAGATAAGGATGCTAATCTTTTGTGCTTGCCAGTATTGTGACTTAATTATGAAAAAAAAAACAGTTGTATGATTATTAGACTGTAAAAGATTGCATAATATATTATTATTGGTAATGTATTACTATTTTACATGAGTAACAATAATTGTAGTAACGTAGTAAGTAATAACTATAGTGTGCTATATATACTTCCTTTAGATGTGAAGAATGTTGCAATGGATATTAAAAGCTATATATACGTACACACACAGAATTGATCCCTTACAAGAAATTGTTAAACTGCTGTTTTATAGATTACATTTGTTGTAGTTCTGTTTATGCAGCCGAATAATTAAAAAGTACAGTATGATAATTCAATATATTTTATATAATATTATATTATATTTATATATTTTTAATATATTTTTCAAACATTTTAATTTCCCTCACTGGGATAAATTAACTTTACCTTTCTTTGTTGCTACAGATGTCGTCTGGAGCACTGTTCCCTAGCTTGGTGTCCGGATCCAGGGGCTCATCGAGCAAATACCTGGTGGAGTTCCGTGCTGGAAAAATGACCCTGAAGGGCAGCACCGTCACCCCGGATAAGCGCAAAGGACTTGTGTATATTCAGCAGACGGATGATTCGCTCATCCACTTCTGCTGGAAGGACAGATCCACAGGGAATGTGGAGGATGTTAGTACACGCTCATAAAAACAGCTTTGAATATTCAAAATTCCTTTGCAATGCTTAATCTTCAAAATATTTATATTTTCATTGTTCCTTTTACAAGGACCTGATCATTTTCCCTGATGACTGTGAGTTCAAGAAGGTGAATCAGTGCACCACAGGCCGTGTTTTTGTGCTGAAGTTTAAAGCTGGATCCAAAAGACTCTTCTTTTGGTTACAGGTATGCCAGGCTGGGAGCTTTCTGGCATCTGCTATTACTCATTAAAAATGTATTACCTGAATATTACCTGAAATACATCTGCAATCAATCCCTGTTTGACCTTTCAGGAGCCTAAGACAGATAAAGATGAGGAGTACTGCAGGAAAGTGAATGAATACCTCAACAACCCACCAATACCTGGTACTCTGGGGAGTGGAGGAGGCAGCAGCCATGAGCTGTCTGCCCTTGGAGGTATTTCTGAAGCATTTTTGTCCAGTGCACTGACACCCTTGCTAAACACTGATCTTAAAGCTTAAATGTATATTTTTTCTGTTAAAATACACTCGGCACAAACACACTTTGAGTGTTTCACTCCTTCCTTAGTATCGAACACAGTGGTAAGTTTGATTGTTGAAAAGAAAAATAATTGTGTTGAAAATTAGGTCTCGCACTTGTTTTCTCAAATGCAGTCTCAACACTGATAACTTTAACATGATCCTACAGGTGAAGGTGGCCTTCAGAGTCTTCTTGGTAATATGAGCCACAACCAACTGATGCAACTCATAGGACCAACTGGACTTGGTGGACTAGGTGAGTTATTATGCTGCTTTATTTTCTTTCTGTGACCGTTTTGTTATTGTTAATGAAAGCTATTAAAAATCTGAAATAAGTACTGAAATTACTAAAACTTAATTTGAATTAAAAATATTTAAAAACAGACAAATTAATCAAATAAAAGCTAATTCCAAATATTTAAAAATATATTTAAAAAATGTATTTTTACAAGGTTGTCTCTTCGCTGACAATCAATGTAACATCATTCATTTGGTTTGTAGGGGGTCTGGGGGCTTTGGCAGGACCAGGTCTGGCCAGCCTGCTGGGAAGTGGAGTTCCAGCTACTAGCAGCTCATCTTCCAGGTAACACCCAGTAATAGCTTGGATATAGAAGATTGTACTTAAAGGAATAGTTCACCCAAAAAAAGCAAAATTCTGTCATTAATTACTCACCCTCATGTCGTCATCTTCAGAACACAAATTAAGATACTTATGATGAAATCCGAGAGCTTTTTGACTTTGCATAGACAGCAATGCAACTGACACATTCAAGGCCCAGAAAAGTAGTAAGGACATTGATAAAATAGTCCATGTGACATTAGTGGGAATACTTTTTATGCACAAAGAAAACAAAAATAATGACTTTATTCAACAATTTTTTCTCACATTCATGACAGTACCGCGACACGTGTGTGGTGCTGCTGACGTTTGTTTTCTTTGAACATGCTAGTAGCAGTATGCAGGGTCAGAAAGCTCTCGGATGTCATCAAAAATATGTGTTCTTAATTTGTGTTCTGAGGGTAAACAAAGATCTTGCAAGTTTGGAAGGACATAAGGGGGAATAATTAATTACAGAATTTTCATTTTCGGGTGAACTATCTCTTAAAAGCAATGACAACTGAAATATTCTTCTTTCATCTTTAGCTCTCGTAGTCAGTCCACTGCCGTCACTCCATCATCCACCTCGGCTCCCACGCGGCTCGGCTCCTCCCAAGTTCCAACCACACCCATAACTCCATCTGCAACAGTTGCAGCCTCACCCGCTGCCACCCCCAGCACACCTGCAGCCCCTGCTCTCTCAGCTGGAGCCACCAGCCCATCTCAACCCATCCAACTAAGTGACCTGCAGAACATCTTAGCAACAATGAATGTGCCTTCAACAGGTCAAGGAGGTAAAATCACAATGTTAGTTTAATGTAAAATCACTATAAGCAAAATGTTGGATTACATGCTGACATGTCAACTTTCTTTGTTTAGTGGACCTTGCAAGTGTCTTAACCCCTGAGGTCATGGCCCCAATTTTTGCTAATGCAGAAGTGCAGCAGAGGCTTATGCCGTACCTCCCATCTGGAGAATCCCTTCTTCAAAGCACAGAAGAACTTCAAAACACTCTAACCTCACCACAGTTTCAGCAGGTTTGACTAATGCATATAGTGATGTATTGAAATTATTTTTCTATGTAGTCAGAAACTGAGCACGAAAAGGGATAGTTCACCCAAAAATGAAAATTCTATCATTAATTACTCACCCTCATGTTGTTCCAAACTCGTATGACCTTTGTTTATCTTTAGAACACAAATGAAGATATTTTGGATGAAATCCGAGATCTCTCTGACCCTCCATAGACAGCAAGGGTCCTACCACGGTCAAGGCACAGAAATGTAGTAAGGACGTTGTTAAAATAGTCCATGTGACATCAGTGCTTCAACTGTAATTTTACGAAGCTACGAGAACACTTTTTGTGAATACTTTACAGTTGAACCACTGATGACACATGGACTATTTTGTCTTTGTTATTGGTACCTTTCTGGACCTTGACTGTGGTAGAACCTTTTCTGTCTATGAAGGGTTTCATCAAAAATATCTTCATTTGTGTTCCGGAGATAAACAAAGGTCTTATAGGGTTTGGAGCAGCATGAGGATGAATAATTAATGACTGAGTTTTCATTTTTGGGTGAACTAACCCTTCAAATTAAGAGTAATTAAGTTTCAAGAGCAAGTATTTTAGCATATCTGCTCCTGGACATGATTATTTTTCTGGGTTTTGTAGGCTATGAGTATGTTCAGCAGTGCACTAGCATCTGGGCAGTTGGGGCCTTTGATGAATCAGTTTGGATTGCCTACAGAAGCTGTGGAGGCGGCCAATAAAGGAGGTCGGTATATTTCAAATGTACACAAACTGATCTGGTTCATTCCAGCTAAAACTCTTAACACCCTTGTTTATACTTTCACATACATATATACACATTCCTCTCTCCCAGACATCCTTCTGTTAAGTCTGTAGTTTATACAGAATGACCTTACAAGGATAAATTTGGATGTACTGTAATGTATCTAGACAGTTGTTTTTGGTTAGATTTCTCAGAAAAACTGAGACTTCAAGAAAGAAAATCTTATAATGGATGCCTGTTTTTGCTTAATTTCTTGTAGATGTGGAAGCATTTGCCAAGGCCATGGAAGGTGAAGGCAAGTCGAACGAAGGAGGAGACAAGAAAGATGATGAGGAGGACATGAGTTTGGATTAAGCAACTCTCTACATTAGCTGCTTCTCTGCCTTCATCTGTTCAACTTTTTCTTACTGTAGAGCTTCCAGAGCATCATGAGGTCAAGCTAAATGTCATGTTAATGGTGATCTGTGTATGTTTTATGTTAAAGGGATAGCTTACTCAAAAATGAAAAGCCTTGTTTACTCGCCCTTGAGTCTTAAATACACAAATTTAGATATGTTTAATGAAACCTCAAGAGTTTCCTGTCCCTTAATTGAAAATCCAGGTAACCAAAAGTCCAGACAAAGCAATCATCTCTCTTTGCAAGATTTAGATTAAACTGCTTGACTCATAAGGATTTGTACAACCTTTTTGGATGTTTTCCGCAGTTTTGGTTACCTGGATTTATGTTTCACAGATTAACCAAATTCTTATGGGTTTGGAATGACATGAGGGTGAGTAAATGATAATTTTGGGGTAAACTATCCCATTAAACAATTAATCTGGTCGAGGTCGCAATGTAACAGAAGTAGCGACAGATGTTTTTATTCGTATTGTGATGTACATCAAAAATACAGTTGAGGTCAAAAGTTTACATACACCTTACAGAATCTGCAAAATGTTAATTATTTTACCAATTTAAGAGGGATCATACAAAATCCATGTTTTTTTTTATTTAGTACTGACCTGAATAAGATATTTCACATGAAAGATGTTTACATACAATCCACATGAGAAAATAATAGTTTAATTTATAAAAATGACCCTGTTCAAAAGTTTACATACACTTGATTCTTAATACTGTGTTGTTACCTGAATGATCCACAGATGTTTTTTTTTTTTTTAAACCTTCTTTAATAGTTGTAATATGAGCCCCTCAGTTGTCCTCAGTGTGAAAAGATGGAAAAGGGTTAAAATACACAAAAATGCTGAAAAACCAAAGAATTTGTGTGACGTGAAGGATTTTTCTGAAGAACAGCGGACAATTTAACTCTTCAAGATAAACTAACATGAACAACTATCACTAAAAAGAAAAAAAAAGTATTTCATGTGAAATATCTTATTCAGTTCAGTACTAAATAAGAGATAACATGCATTTTATACGATCCCTCTTATTTTGGTAAAATAATTAACATATTGCAGATTCTGCAAGGTGTATGTAAACTTTTGACCTCAACTGCATGTACAAAATAGATAAGGTGAATGGTAATGGTATTGGGGTGGGACTACCTCTGTGTCCAAACAAAAGAAATTTCACATTTCTCTTTAAATCAGAAGGTCTTATAGAGTTAATAAAACCCTTTTCCAAATAAAGGAAACTTGTGTCAACAGGTGACCAGTTTTTGTCAAAAACTTCACAGACAAATGAAACAATTAAAAACATCTTTATAAATGCAAATAGAAAAAAACGACAAAAACACAGCATCTACACAGCACAACAGATAGGACCCTGTGAACAGCTCAGTCCAAACGAAAGCCTAGCTCACACCGCCTAAGAAACACTGACATACAGTGGTTTTTGGTTCAGTGTTAACCCTGTTGGTGTTAAATCAAGCAGTGCAAACTATCCTCGCATCATTCTGCTAAAATAGACAATTTTGAAAAATAAATCTTTTGGAAATTCAGACACAAACACGCTCACAAAAACACATTATTCTCATGCAGAAGGATTCCCTCACAGTGCTTGTACCATTTCACATCCTCAAAGCTTCCGCGACAGTATCACAGGAGTGAATGTATTCACATACAGTGAGATTTCAATCAACAGGTCGTGCGGTTTTGCAACCGGATCTACAGTCACATTCATAACACGTCAAGGTGTATGATTACTCGGTATCAAAAAGATTCAAGAGACAAGATGTGTGAAAAATGGTATGGCAGCAGAACCGTACTGACAAAATGTAATAGAAAAGGCACTTCATTCTTCAACGCTCAGTGAAGATATGATATATGATTACCCACAGTTCTCTCCAATTCAATTACCCTCTCATAGTTGATCATTTGTCTCAGCAATGTGAATTTCAACCAGGCTGAATCCCTGAGGGAAAGAAGCAAATGCACCATACACAGCCATCTTGTTTAAAAGACCACCACTAGATGGTAGCTATGTGCTTCTCATTCGAAGAAAATCAGTTGTGGCTACAGAAATCAGATGTAAAAACAATGTTGCATATTTCTGGTAATGCTGCACACTGTGATACTGTCCAAGTTCTGAAAGTAAACATAGGCCACTCCTATGGTGTATAAACATTCCCAAAGAAGAATAGAGAGATAAGACGATATTGTATGAACACTAACCACAAAGATTCAGAAAGGTTAGGTCATATTCAACACTGCACAACACAAAACAGACTCACTCGGTCAAGGAAGGTGGCATTTCCTCTGTGACCAAATACACAACAGTTTAATATACAGAAGTGGAGTTATTTGTAAAAACCTACTGTACCATTTGAAATGTGCTCAGTGTTGCACATAAGATAAATAGGATGCTAAAAGTTAAACATTTTATCACTGTACTTGTCACAGCTGTGTACTGAAACCATAAGAAGAGAAATCTATAAATAATAATCTGTGTCAAGACAAAACACTTGCATCTATAAGAAAAGACAAGTGGTAAACGGTTCCGCTTCTCTAAACATTTGATTAACTGTTTAAAATGGCACTCACATATTCATATTCTTCTACATTCAACGCTACCTAAAATTCATTGTGGCATGTCTCAAAGAACTATTAAACCACAGTCAAGTTGGTGAATGTTAGATGACTTACAAAAAAAGAGAGAGAGAAAGAGAAATAAAAGCACAATTATTGTGCCGTTAAATGTCATCTCTAACATAGAGTGCCTGGCTGGATACGCATCGGAATGCCACACATACCCCAAAACTCATAAAAAAAAACACCTATGTGAAGAGTCATTAAAATATATTCCGTATTCATAAATTATGAGTTCTAATAAAATTAAAGTCCATAAATAAAATATTGCATAAATAAAGTGGTGCATAAGAAAAAGCTTTGATAAATGGTGGTTAATAAGCATTTGCGGTATTAAAAAAATAATAATAAAAAGAAACAAATGATCAGTGCTTAAAGTAAGCCTCTCTCTAAATGTGTTTGATTTATAAAATCAGTTCCATGGAGGACGTAAACAAGTGAAGATGGAGTGCCGAGACCGCTGTACGTAGCTGAGAGAAAATAATCAATCCACTGATCACTTTAAATCAATAAATACAAATAACCTTCCAGAACTGCCATAAGACAAGAGCATCGTCTCTCTTGTATACAGGCAGCTCTTAAAGCGACAGTGCACCCCAAAATGAAAATTCTGTCATTTACTCATCCTCATGTTGAACCTGTACAACTTAGTTTTTTCTCAGGAACATACAGTAAATGAAGATATTTTGAGAAAGATTTTAGTGTTTTAGTCCATACAGTGGAAGCCAATGGTAAGCGTTTGGTTCCTAAAATTATTTAAAAATATTTTCTTATGTGTCCCTACAATGGATGTCAACAGTAACCAAACAGTTTGGACACCAACATTTTCACAAAATCTTCTTTTGAGTTCTGCAGAATAAAGAAAATCTTTGAAGACAGGTTTTGAACAATATCAGGGTGAGTAAATGACAGAATTTTCATTTTTTGGGTGAACTATCTCTTTAAAGACCCTCTCTAAATCAGCCTTGCTGCACAAGCCTGCGATAGTGAGGCATGACCTTGCTGTCTGGGAGGTAGAGTGCCATCTCCAAGGCAACCAGAACCGTGAACTCCAGGGAAATCAACTCCTTGCGATTTATTCGGAAACGCTCCTCCAACCTCTATTCAGGGTCAGGCAGATGGGAAAAAAGAAGAAATAGGTAGGAGAGAGAAAGTAAGTACATAAATCATATCCCCAAGAACACATGAAGCATATACACACGAAGAACGGTCAAGTCTCTGAATTAAATGAACATCCAAAGCAGTAAGATACTTACGTCGATTAGTTGCTTGACCTCTTGTTTCTTGAGGTCGCTGCTGATCTTGGCAGCTAATAAAACGCAAGCGGCAGACACCAGCTTTCGGTTGTGCTTGTTCAGCCTGCCTTGCAGAACCAGCTTCTCAAAGTAAACATAAGCCATCGCTATGGTAACCGGCTGCAGGGCACACTCCTCGCTCACTGAGCGCATCTCCCTTTTCAAACTGTGGTGGACATTAAAATTATGAATTTACAACATGCCCATGTTGTATGTTAATTCATTCAACCAAATCTAAAATGTACATAAGGTGATATGTGCTAAAAGAGCCCATAAAAATAGCTTAAATGGGCACTATTTATTTCCTGTGTTCACATATTCTCTATTAAACTATGGATGTGCTTAGAAAATTCCTGGCTGATACAATAAGTCGATAAGCAGTAGCCGATAAATGAAAATGGTCAATATTAAAATTCAATTCAATACAATTTTGTCTTAAAAAAAACATTGGAAATAAAACTAATAGCCTTAAAGCAAATTTAACAGTGCTGTCAAAACGATTAATCGTGATTAATCGCATCCAAAATAAAAGTTTGTGTTTCCATAATATATTTCCTAAATAACACATTTATGTGTATTTATATTTACATATAAATATACACACTACACATGCATATATTATGTAAACTTTTATTTTGGATGCGATTAATTATGATTAATCGATTTGACAGCACAACAATTTAGGCATTACAATGTACAGTATTAAAATTAGGGCTGTCACTAATGATTATTTTGGTAATTGAGTAATTGGTCTGCTTACTGACAATTAATTATATTATAATATTTTTTAAGTAATAAAAATAGACCTAAGCAAACAATAGCTTTTGAAATGACTCCAAATACATATATAATAGCAATGAAACAATTGTCAGGCTGGTGGCACCCTCTGCAGGCATTTGTTATAATGAATAATGCACATTAGTTCTATTGTTTATATATTACATTATGCATTTTAAAAGTTTTGTTCAATGAAACCATATGATTTTTGCCCTTTGATACTTTACGCTTTACTTTACAAATAATAATTATTATTATTGCCTCATTGCTATTATATGTATTTTAAGTTATTTTAAAGGCTATTGTTTGCTTAGGTCCATCTTTATTACCAGAAAAATATATGTAATTATCAGAATACTCGATTAATCGTCAGAATAATTGACTGATTACTCGATTACCAAAATAATGGTAGATCTAAACATAGAAACATATGAAATGAATGTTCACAATTAAATTTCCTAACAGACATGGTATAAAGTAACATAAGTGAGGTCTTTAACTATTTTATTTTACATAAAAATGACTTTACCTTCTGATTTTGCTGAGTGTCAGCTTTATGTGAGGAAACTTCTCCTTGAATGTCTCGTTCATGTCTTTCTTCAAGTCAGACGGTTTTACATACTCAATAACCGTTGTCTAGGGGACAAGGAGAGTCTTATTATAGATGTCATAAAAAAAAAAGTATGAGTTTTACGGCTACTAAAACAATTGTGGTTGCGAGCATTGAACTTTTACAGCTGAAGCCTAGTCAGCTGTAATACACAAGATATCACACTTCAAGCCTTTAGTTGTTAGACCATACTGAGCCCTTAGGGTTATCATATGACATGCTGATGTGGCCTGATATAGGTCATAAGCTGGGTTCAAGGATTATGAATCGCTATCATGCTGTAATGCAACTCAGATGTCCTTGCAAAGCCTTTTCTTTGGCATCATTCTAGAAGGGATTATTAAAACTGTTCAGTCAAGGAGCTTACCACGTAGGATGCAAAAATTAAGACTCGCTTGTGCTTCCCACAAGGCCACTGGGGGTCACTGAGTAAATTGGGGTCATAGTCTGATAGCTCGTCCACGCCTAGAAAGAGTTACAACATTAAACACATTTTTTTATTAGAAATTAATACTTCTACTAGCAAGGATGCATTATATTTATCAAAAGTGACAGTAAAGTCTATTTCAAATAAATGGTGACTTTCCATTTATCAAAGTCAAAAGTTTACACCCCCTTTCGTAATCATTAAAAATGTTAATTATATTACCAAAATAAGAAGGATCATACAAAATTGTTTATTTAGTACTAACAGTTCAAAAGTTTACTTGGCGGGGGGTGAAAACATTTTGAATTTGACTATCAGGGTAAATGTAACTTATTTTGTCTTCTAGGAAACATGTAACTATCTTCTGTGGCCTCTGAAGGGCAGTACTAAATGAAAAAAGATGTACTAAATGGTCCAAAAGTTTTCACCCCCCGCTCTTAATGTATGTTTCTTTCCTTCTGGAGCATCAGTAAGCATTTGAACCTTCAGTAATAGTTGCATATGAGTCCCTCAGTTGTCCTCAGTATGAAAAGATGGATCTCAAAATCATACAGTCATTGTTGGAAAGGGTTCGAATACACAAAAAAAGGGACCTGAAGGAAACACTATCACTAAACAAAAAAACAGCTGTGGATCATTCAGGTAACAACACAGTTTTAAGAATCGGGTCATTTTGATTAATTCAACTATTATTTTCTCTTGTGGAATATTATGTAAACATCTTTTATGTGAAATATTTTATTCATGTCAGTACTAAATATACAACATGCATTTTGTATGATCCCTCTTATTTTGGTCAAATAATTACCATTTTTATGATTCTGAAAGTGTGGTGTAAATTTTGACCTCAACTGTTTTCAACTATTTTCAACATTCATAATAATAAGAAATGTTTCTTCAGCTGCAAATCATTTTATTAAAATGATTTCTGAAGGCTCATGTGACACTGAGGACTAAAGTAATGATGCTAAAAAATGCAGCTTTGCTATCACTGGAATAAATTATATTTTTAAATATATTAAAATAGAAAACTGTTGTTTTAAATTGTAATAATATTTCACAATATTATAGTTTTTACTGTACATAATGTGTGTATTTGACCATGTAACACACCAGTATCTTGTCCAACTGTGCTGTTGATTCTTGAAGGTGTGAAGTTCTTCTGCCCGTTAATACGGTTGCGAGATATTGTCGTCTGAGCTGTACTGATGTCTGGTGGGCCGCTGCTCTTCTGCCTGACCAAGGCATTAGTTGGAAGCAGAAAACTAGCATATGATACCGTCTGCAACGCAAAACATTCCAGGGCTATCAGCATAAACACAAACATATACATTGCGCAAAATACACACCCAGTGACCCAGTACTGCACTTTGCACAATTACGCTTTAAAACAGATAGTAATACACCAGCAAATAAACAAACAAGGTGGTTTCTAGGGCACATAATCATGCCTTTGCTCAATCTTCTTAAAAGGAATACCTTTCCAAAGTCTACTTCCACTCCTTCCAGTCCAGGGACCATATCAACTGGACCACCAGAAGAGTGTCTCTGTCGCTGGGCTTCTAGTTTAGAGTCACTGCAGAGGGTAGATATATTATTAATAGTTAGAATTTAATAACATTTTCCTTTACTGAAATTATCTCTTTTATTCAGATACTGAGATAAAGAATTCTTATTGCTGTTTGCCTGGTGCAAAAGACATCAACAGAGTCAGAGTTAAAATGATACAGCAGCACTTCTTTAGGAAGTGATACAGCACATTGACTAAATAAAAAGCAAATAAAAAATACATCCTATTACTGTGAATGATGTGATTGGGTTTATGACAGGTGGACAAATCACTGATCTCTGGACTGCCAAAACTGAAATCTAATCACTCACTTGGAGTCCTGCACAAAGCTGGATGACACATTATTCATGTACAACATTTATGTACATATAAATCTTACATTAAAGGAGCCATATCATATATGTTTATTATTTAATTATTTTCCCAGACATCCACATAAAATTGAGGTTTTTCACATATAAAAATTTAATTTAGGTTTTCATTAATTATTACTACTAACTTCATTAAATTATTACATTTTTCTGCCGTGCCATTAAGAAACATTTTGGGGTTGGTAAGATTATTTTAATGTTGAACGAAGTCACTTATACTCACCAAGGCTGCATTTATTTGATCAAAAATACAGTAAAAGCAGTAATGTTGAGAAATATTACTACAATTTAAAAGAATTGTTTTCTGTTTTAATATATTTTGAAATGCAATTTATTCCTGTGATTTATTCATATAATCCTTCAGAAATAACTCTAATGTGCTAATTTGGTTCCTAAAAAACATTTCTAAATATTATGTTAAAAACTGTGAATATTTTTGTGGAAACCTGGATTTTTTTTTTTTTTCAGGCTTATTTGATAAATAGAAAGTTCAAAAGAACAACATTTATTTGAAACTGAATTTTTATCAATTTAATGCATCCTTGCTGAATAAATGTCTTATTTTTTTTATATAATATCTTACTGACCCCACATTTTTACAATTTATTTGAAAACATCAGTGCAGTTTCCACACTGACCATCCAGCTTTGTGAAAATCACTCAAGACATTTTCTTCCATGTTTAATGAATAATTTAAATATATTTCATAAAAAAAATATAATCATTAAATATATTTCACTTCCAGAATAAAAATTAACTCACCCCTAAGTCATCCAACATGTTCATGTTTTTCTTTTAGTTCAAAGAAATTAAAGTTTTTGAGGAAAACATTCCAGGATTTTTCTCCATATAGTGGACTGCAATGGGAGTCAACAGGTTGAAGGTCCAAACTTCAGTTTCAATGCAGCTATAAAGGGCTCTTCACGATCCCAGACGAGGAATAAGGGTCTTATGTAAACTGATAATTTTCTAAAAAAATTAAAATACACTTTTTAACCACAAATATACGTCTTGCCTTTCCTTGACCTCATGCATGTGTGACGTAGGCGGAAGTACCAACCCAGTGTTTACAAAGTGAATGTGCAAAGAACGTCAAACGCCCTTTACAAAAAAAGGTAAAACGATGTTGGATGATTTCGAAGTTGGTGGAGTAAATGAGAAGAGTTTTTTGCCCTAGACTAGATTTTTGAACCGAAGTTCACAGACAAAGAACTAACCATGTCTGACTTTTCTATCATGATTTTGTAATGTATGCACATCACAGAGCTAGTGCAAGACCAGCATTTGTGGTTTAAATGTACATAAATGTTCATGTTTTTAGAAAATGACCGATTGTTTCACTAGATAAGACCCTTATTCCTCGACTGGGATCATGTACAGCCCTTTGAAGCTGCATTAAAACTGCAATTCGCACCTTCAACCAGTGGAGCACCACTGACGTTCACTATATGGAGAGAAATCCTGGAATGTCTTTCTTTTCCTCTTTTCGACTGAAGAAAAAAAAAAACATGAACATCTTGGATGATATAAGGGTGAGTAAATTATCAGGATTTTTTTTTTTTTCAGATCAGTTAACTAATCCAAATTTAATTTAATCCAACATTTCAAAGACCAGAAAGAAAAGAAAAGAACAGCTGATTTGTCTATCCCTCATGTATGGGTATGTATGATATGAAATGAGTTGTTTGGCTGACTGTGGTGGCTTTGTACCTGATGTGATAACTCTCTCCATAGGGCAATACAGAGAAAGCAGCACACAGGGATCTCTTGGCACAGATCAGCACAACCCTGCAGGACACAAATGGCAAGTGCACACAGAACAGACAACATCAGTCACCTAAACATCAAACCATCACAGTACACCAGCCATGTTTACACCACATAAGTCGATGTGGGTCACAACAGCATGCAGCACAAAGCAAATGGGAGATCATATGGCACTGGAATGACATAGGTGACAAAATAAACCAAAAAGTCAATCAAAAAACTCAATTTAAAGCAGCATGTAGCTTTCTGTGTCATAGCAGATTGGTCAGCATGACCAATTCTAATTACAACAACTATGTCACATTTCCCAGGGGGCTGAGGATCGTCACAATTAACAGGTCAGCAGCTTGTGACACAGGATGTGCTCAATGAGGTCGAAGGGTCCATATAACATCACTGCTGATGTCATGAGGCTGGAGGCGAATGTGCACATGAGTGAAGGTGTGATTTCATGGTTGATGATGTAATGCATGTTGGATAAACGTCTGTGTAATATGTAGGAACATAAAGTCAGATCAGAAAATAACACTTCTTTTTTTGAAAGGGGAATCTGCATTGTTTATTTATTTTTATTTCCTTAATCTGCAAAATTCATCACGTTTGTATATACAGCTGAGGTCGAAAGTTTTCACACACACAGAATCTGCGAAAACTGTAATTATTTTACCAAAATATGAGGGATCATACAAAATGCATGTTATTTTTTATTTAGTACTGACATGAATAAGATATTTCACATAAAAGGGGTTTACATATAGTCTACAAGAGAAAATAATAGTTGAATTTATAAAAAGGACCTGGTTCAAAAGTTTATTGTTTGTTAATCTTAATACTGTTTGTTTGTCCTGAACAGTCAAACTGCCTGTTGTTGTTTTTTTTTTTTTTTTTTTTTTTTAGAAAAATCCTTCTGGTTTTCAGCCTTTTTGTGTATTTAAACCCTTTCCAATGACTGTATGATTTTGAGATCCATCTATTTACATTGAGGACAACTGGGGGACTCATATGCAACTATTACAGAAGGTCCAAATGCTCCAGAAAGAAAAACAATGTATTAAGAGCTGGAGGTGTAAACTTTTGAACAGAATGAAGATGTGTTCATTTTTCTTATTTTGCCTGAATATTATATATTTTTTAATTTAGTACTGCCCTTTAGAAGCTATAGAAGATACTTACATGTTTCCCAGAACAAAAAATAAGTTACATTTACAGTGATCTTCAAATTCCAAAAGTTTTCACCCCCAACAAAATGCATTGTGTTTCCTTCTGCATCAGTGAGCATTTGAACTTTTTGTAATACTTCTGTAATCAGTTGTCCTCAGTGTTTTTGTGAAGAACAGCAGGAAGTTTAACTGTTCAGGACAAACAAGGGACTCATGAATAACTATCACTTAAAAAAAAAAAAAAAAAAAGTGTATGTAAACTTTTGGACAGGGTATTTTTTTAAAATTCAGCTATTATTTTCTCTTGTGGACTATATGTAGAAGTCTTTTATGTGAAATATCTTATTCAGGTCAGTACTAAATAAAAAATAACATGCATTTTGTATGATCCCTCTTATTTTGGTAAAATAATTAACATTTTGCAGATTCTGCAAGGTGTATGTAAACTTTTGGCCTCAACTCTAAGTCATATTCTATTACGGTATTGTATTCAATAAAGGATACAAAAGTCTAAAGATGCAGCTGGGTCTATGTCACTTTTTACCAGAAGAGGAAAGTAAGTTAGAGAGAGAAAGAGAAGGAATCTGGGAAAAAAAAACACTTTTGGAAGCTTTTATCTTACGTAACTGAGTTTCATTACATTTTAATGGTTCCTGCCAAGGTGCAGTTCTACTTCAGAAGATGCCAAAGCTATATAAGGTTCCATTCAAGATTGATTTAATTCAGCCCAGTTGTTCCCCGCATAGGCAGACACACATCTATGCCCCATTTCGTCTGTAAGAAGAACCTAAGTGAATTATCTCAGTGAGTACTTACGCAGTTATTAAGTTAGTTAAGGAATCACAGAGTCTGTCTGAAGCTGCACAGTTTTACTTAACATGAGAGCACACTGCAGTTATATAACAAAGAACTTTACTGCCTGAAGAAACAGTCCAGCATCCACTTTACAAGCATCTATTTTTTATATTCACCCTATCTGACATAAGCCCTATATGGGAATATCTGAATGCTTCCATCAGAAGTCAGTGATAAGAAAATGCTAATAGAGGACAGGCCTAACAGAAGAGCAGATTATATTTTGAATTAATTTCTGAAAATTAAAAAATAATAAAACAAAGCAAATGCATTAAACAGTATTGTTAAATAAAATGAAAATATTAATTCAACAAAATTAATAAATAAATTAATAAATCAAAACGCATTAACAAAATTAAGTTAACTTGAAACTAAAGTTAAGAATCTAGTTAAAAGTTTAATTGTCCTCCTTTATTAAAATGTATTAAATAAAATTAAACGGATAGTTCACCCAAAAATTAAAATTGTATCATTAATTACTCATCCTCATCATGTCATTTCAAACCCGTAAGACCTGTTGATCTTTGGAACATTAATTAAGATATTTCTGATGAAATCCGATAGCTTTCTGACCCTGCATAGACAGCAAAAGTACTACCACGTTCAAAGCCCAGAAAGGTAGTAGGACATCAGTGGTTCATACAGGTCTTACAGGTTTGGAACAACATGAGGATGAGTAATTAATGGCACAATTATCAGTTTTAAGGTGAACTGTCCTTTTAATATGTAATGTATTAATTAATGTAAGCATGTAAAATATATGAAACTGTAAATACATTACTATTACAAAGGTACTATATGCATGTTATTATTTGTCAGGCTCAAAAAGCAACTCTGCTTGTAACAGCTTGAAAACCCCTGGTCTAAATTTCTGTAACATAACCAGACTATTTATTTAAAAAGAAAACTAAACAAATACAGGTCTTCCTAAAGGGAAAATATTTCCAAAATGAATCACACCCGCCAACTCACCTGCTCCCTCGAGTGTCATACTGTCTCATATTCTTGATGAAATGCACCTTCTTGGAAACCTTTGGCCCTGGAGACCCAGAGAGGTTACGTGTCCTGCAACAAGAATGTAATCAAATTTAGAGATAAATACATGCAACTTCAATTTGTATATGCTTAGAGAAAAACTGTGATGGATTAAATTGAAGCAAAAGCCTAATCCCTTGACTATAAACTAAGGCTTAAAGGTCACCCGTCCAGCATCAGTCCATCAGCAGACCTTACATAAAAAGATGGAAGAGCGAAACAGGAGAGCGATGAAAGGCAAACAGGAAATGATGTGCATATCTACTGCAGTGAGATCATGAGGCGAGGTTCACATGAGTAACATCACCTACAGGCAGATAAAGCTTGTTGTGACTGGTTGATGGCCTTGAGGCTACACTTCTTTGACTGATTCAGCAGCCCCTTTATTATCTACTCTGACAGCAGTGATATCTTATCATCATACGAACCTTCCATCTGTCCTATGTGTTTCCCTAATCACTGTCTCTGTTGTCACAGTTACAAATGGCTTTTAAACGCAAATGCGAAGGCAAATGGGATGAAGAGCTCACTCATTACCCTGCATATAGCCTAACTGTCAAACATTTATGTTAGTCTTAATGATTAATTAACAACTTTGATCAATCAGACAGTGACTTATTTGGCTTTTAATTTTAAGTCTTTTAATAGAGTGTTTTCACGATGCATCATCAATCAGCCATATTGGCTGCACTGAACTTGCTAATTTTGCTGACTATTGCTGATGAAAATAGTCAATTATTGTCATGTTTTGGGCTGTACTAATCAATCAGACTGGGAAAAACATTTGGAGCACTAGACTGCCAAAAGTTATAACAAATCAAGGAGAAGAGTGCAAAAAACCGTCTGAGGAACAAAAAGCTGTTTGTGGTTGGCCAAACTAACCCAGGGCAATTTCCAGGGCAAGAATCTTGACAACATTGGTGTTTGTTCTTATAATTTCCAGTCAGGCAGGTGAAATGTTAGGCTAATATCTTAATACTGCTTGTGCGTATATTTTCCACCTATTGACTTTAGTTTGTCAAAATATTGTGCCCTTTCCTGCTTACTAAGTCCTTCTCTATTTGATTTAGCAGCTTTCACACATTTTTTCCGTTATTTAGACAGCATAAATTATCAGAACAACTATTCAGTAGTACATAACCATGCAATCAATGCTGTTGTTTACAAACCACATTTGCAAACCCTCAATTTTGCCCAAAGGAGACAGATTCATGAAAGAATGACTCTTATAAATGATTCCTTCAGTGAGTTTCAAAACCTATGGCACGATCTGAGTAGTCTGATTGCTGAACGAATGACTCTTATGAGCAAGTTCTTTTAATGATTCAAAAAACATACAGCGCTGACCCCAACAGTCCGATTATTGAAGAAATGACTCATACGAGTCAGTTCCTATTGAAATGTGATTCTGGAAGGCATGAGTATTATGAGTAAATTCTTTTTAATTAATCAAAAACATGCATTGCGACCAAAATAGTCGGATTACCGAACAAATGACTGATGCACTACAAATTATTAGGCCTACTTTTGTCATGTCCAGCTCAAAAATAACCAAGAATAGATTTATCATGTTACATTATGTCTCATGAGATGCAAAGCAATGTAGCTGATTTACAAAATACAGATACACATTATGGTTTTGGGTTTATTTTCCCAAACATTTTTCATTTAGAGTACTCCAGAAGAACTGCAACCTTTAGGTATTCAAAACCAGAAATCCTTGATTCCTACCCGACCTGTTCATCTTAACAGATCTCAAAAATGTCGCAGAAATATTTCCTGTCAAACTCATGCCTAGAAAACAAGACCTCTCTGCAAAGATGAAAATGAAACTTGTAAACAATAAGGCGGAAGTCAGTAATTCCCCTTATTGATTTGTTTTGTTTTGTTTCTCGTATTGTAACGTAGGCTACTGTTTATAACACTGCTTCAAAAGTCACAATAGAATGTAAACATTGGTAAACAACAGGCCAGATAAAACATTGTGTCCCATGAAATCAAAACCTTAATACGATTTGGGAACAAACAGGCTGTAGTTTCATAAAGAATTGTTTATGACAAATAACACCTGTACAAAAGAAGGTTGCATGACAGATTTACTCTATTATTTGTTATGAATAGTGTAATTTATGCATACAATACCAGCCACTGAATAAATGTCATAACGCCTGTCATTGTTTGCCAACCTGAATGACAAAAACCAAACTCACCTTTGGCGGGGATCAGGCACAGGATTAGAGCCGGGGAACTGGCTGGGTGATTTACTGGATGCTAAAACCAGATTCAGCGGTCCAGAGGTTGGTGAAAGCGGGGGTGCCTGTACTGACAAAGGATCTGTTCGTCCATCCTCCGTGAAAACGTCGTTGCTTCCTTGATTAAATGCTGAAGGAGGGCTCAGAGGAGCAGGGCAAGTGTTAGTCCTCGGAAGAGGGGTCGCAGCTCCCCCGCTGATGGAGGATGACACTTGGGTGAAGGTTCCGTAGCTGCTGGTTGTCGACAGAGGGGGATCCGTCACCGCCAACGCGCCGACATCCACACACCGGCTCTCGGCTTCCTTGGGGCCAACGATTCCATTGCTTAGGTTGTAAACCGGTCGTCCGTCCAAAGATATATTGGTGAGAAACAACAGCGCTGCTTGTCTGCGACGGGAATCCCGGCTTTTTCGAAGGTGTTCTTTGTGTGGTTTGGCTGAATTAGCCCTCGGACAGCCGCGAGGACCGCAGGCAGCGGCCGCCATTCTACTGTGAGTAAGCTAAAAGCAGACAGAGCTATTAGACCGGCTGAGCGACTGACCACGCCCTCTGACACACTATTGGTTCAAATCTCTGATACCTGCATATAAATGAGTCTTTGCCTCAGCGGATTGGACGAGAGGTCTCGGTTCATAAATTTGTACAATCATTTTGCTTCAAATGTACAGCAGGACATTGGAAATATGATAAACATCTGTTGCTGTTTTAGATAAATAATATATTTTTTGATGAGAGTGATACTTAAATTAAATAATTTTACATACACTACCAGTCAAATTTTTTTTTTTGAGAATTATCTTCTGCTTACCAAGCCTGCATTTATTTGATCCAAAATACAGCAAAATCTGTAATATTGGGAAATATTTTTACTATTTAAAATAACTGCTTTTTATTTGCTAATAGCTATATTTAAAAATGCAATTTATTTCTGTGATCTTCAGTGTCACATGATCCTTCAGAAATCATTCTAATATGCTGACTTGCTTTTCAAGTTCAAATTTCAAGAATTTATTTTTTATTATTATCAATATATAAAACAGTTAAGTATTTTTTTTTTTCAGGATTCTTTGATGAATAGAAAGATCCAAAGATCAGCATTCATCTGAAATAAAAAGCTTTTGTAACATTATACACTATCAAAAGCTTGGAGTGAGTTTATAGATGTATATATGTATTATTTTGGAAAAAATAGAAATTATAGAAATAAATAACAATTTTAATTTCAGATAAATGCTGTTCTTCTGAACTTTCTATTCATCAAAGAAACCTGAACAAAATTCTGCTCAACTGTTATGTTAACATAATAATAATAATAATAATAATAATAAATGTTCTTTAAGCAGCAAATCAGAATATTAGAATGATTTCTGAAGGATCATGTGACTGGAGTAATAATGCTAAACATTCAGCTTTGACATCACAGAAATAAATTACATTTTAAAATATATTCAAATAGAAAACAGTTATTTTAAATATTAAAAATATTTCAGAATTTTCTGTTTTTGCCTTATTTGGATCGAATAAATGAAGGCGAGCAGAAGAGACTTTTTCTTAAAAACATAAAAAATATTTTTACTGGTATTTGTAAATTATATCTTATATAAATTTAAAATTATATATTTATTACAAAAAATACTGCAATAATTTCACTATCAGAAGCATCACACTGTATTAATCCTATGTAATTTATAATTAGGGAATATGTTTACTTGAACAAATGTACACAACAGCACAATTGGCAATACATCTTCACGGCAGAAACAGAAACAAAATCTTAAATGTGCTATAGTCTATGGGTCAACGCAACCATACATTTTTATTTATGCAATTTCACACAGTAATGTGTGACTACACATTGCTCATGACACAATGTCACAATCTCTTTATACTTCCTCTCCGCATTATACAGTAGAATTGAATGCTGGTTTGCATAAGCCTTTGCTAAGCTCTAAGTTTCAGCACAACTCGTTACAGGAGTTAAAGTATCGTATCTATACGGGTCATTCTGTTATGTAAATATGCAGTGTGACGTCTGCAGCAGCTCATGAGATAATAAAATAGGATTAAAAAAAGGAGGGGGAAAGCAATTTCCGGATTCTTCAGATAAAATGTTGGCAGCAGGAGCATAATCAGAAGTTCCTAATAGCTTTGCAATAATAATCCTCAGAATTACATCCTAAAGAATTACCGTTATGTCGTTTAAAAACATATCCAAATCCATGAAATGCATTTGTTTAAGAATGTTGAGGGAATGAAAGGTTGAGACTATTACTAGACTATGTTGCAATACTTGCAATTCCACATTATGTTATGTAATAAGGCTTGAGCTAATATTTCCTAATCTACTGGTTCATTGTTTGTGGGGAATTAACCTTAGACTAATCCATCTGTTCAAAATCTTTTCTGGAGATTTTTTATTTTGTTTTATTTTTAACAGCTAATCCAGACAAATGCAAAACTGAAAATGAATAGTTAATGTAATATGAATGTTTTTACCTTTCTCATTGCTATTCAGCTGGTTTCCACGTGAGTGCAGTATACATCAAATAAAAATCATTGGCTAAGACTTGTGACTGTACTTATTTTTGGAACGAGTGTTCAAATGAAAAAACACTGCGGTATAATGCAACTATATCTCAGATTTCATTCAATTTGACAAGATGACAAGCAAAACAAAAGACACTCGTTCAGTTGATGCTTTGGTCAGGTCAGTAAACACACAATTTTGCTTGCTTTATTGTCCAAATAAAACACATGGCTGAAGATCGACATCCTTTTTTACAGTCGACAGCAACAGTCTTGCAGGTGCAGTGTAAGGCTTAACGTCTTTTAGCGTGTCTGCGGTAAAATCCAGCATTAACCAGAGTGAACGAGTATGATCTACATTGAAAAAGAACAGCGTACATGGCTGTGTTGAGGTGTTCCAGCTAGCACCAACATGGTAACACAAATGGACATATGTAATGGTTATGCCAAGAAGTGAAATAGTTACAATGGGTTAATGGACTTAGCAATAACATGATATCAGTAAACATAGCACAAACCCAAGGATTATTCATCTTCTCTCTATTCAACAGCCCAATAGTCAATCAATGCAAAATACTATGTTCATAGTCATTTGTACACAATAGGGTTACTGCTCTGTTTTTGAAAGAAAGAAAGAAAGATAGTTATTGTTTTGATCAGAGTAAAAATATACATTCTCATCGATGATATTAGATGATATGTAGTTGGGACTGATGACCAAATGTATCATTATCTTATTTAAATGTTAAATAAAATGTGAAAGTAATAGATAAAGACACTGAAGATATTGTATGGATGTGTTCATATCCATCTAAATGTTCACTATCCAAACATCTGTGAGTATTATTGCACCAAATTATGTAAATGACATGATCATAATGCTGATTAGACATATTTTGAAACATGTAAACATATGCTATATGATTTTTTTCTCCTTCAGCTCTCACAAAAGTACTTTAAAATGTGAACTTGTAATCTTTGCTAGCTTAGACATGTTTAAAATACTGTGGTATAACCATACGTTCCTATTACAGACATTTAATAAATCGGCTTGATCAGGATTCATTGTCCTTGAGTTGAACATTCATTCAATCCACTTTAAAGGTGCACTCAGCCATTTTTCAGCATCAGACCCATTATTTCCATTTTGACACAAATGTCCTTTGAGAACATAAAAAAAAATCCCACATTTTTCAGTGATACGTAATTCTTCACTTGAAAGGTGAGCGGAAATGTCTTGAAAAGTGTCCTTGATAACTGTGAACAGTTCTTTTTTTAAAACACAAAGAGTTTCTTGCAAAGTCTGATCCCCCTGTTCTTGAAGGCAACATAATCTGTGCTTAATCCTTCAATTATCTATCACACAAACTTTTTTCATATATATTCACTAATGTTTTGAACAGGGTGAAATGCACCTTTCAGATGCTGAATAGCCAAACGTAAGAAAATCTTAAGGCCTTTAATGAGACGACTCACACATTTTACTTATACCTACTACAACCTCAATACCCACTGAATTACGACCAAGTGGATTCAGTATTTTTTGTTTACGGCAGCTGCCACAAGAGATTTTAAAACACCTAGAATGGTTTGTAACGGTGTTTAGAATGTGTTTAAGCACCATTGCTGTTAACGTACCACACTGATATGTTGTTTTGATCTTTATACAGTTGAGGTCAAAAGTTTACACCCCCTTTTAAGAATCTGCTAAATGTTAATTATTTGACAAAAATAAGAAGGATCATACAAAATGCATGTTATTGATTATGTAGTACTGAGCTGAGTAAAATATTTTAAATAAAAGATGTCTACATATAGTCCACAAGAGAAAATAATGGTTTAATTTATAAAAATGACCCCGTTCAAAAGTTTACATACTCTTCATTCTTAATACTGTGTTGTTACCTGGATGATCCACAGCTGTGTTTTTTTTTTTTGTTTGTTTAGTGATTGCTAGAATTTGAAGTTCAGAGTAAATTTAACTTATTTTGTCTTCTGTGAAACATGTAACTACCTTCTGTAGCCTCTGAAGGGCAGTACTAAATGAAAACAATATGATTTTTAGGCAAAACAAGAAAAATGTACACATCTCCATTCTGTTCAAAAGTTTTCACCCCCAGATCTAATGCATTGTTTTTCTTTCTGGAGCATTTGAACCTTCTGTTATAGTTGCCTATTAATAGTCCCTCAGTTGTCTTCAGTGTGAAAAGATGAATCTCAAAATTATATTGTCATTGTTGGAAAGGGTTTAAATACACTAAAAAAAAAAATGAAAAACCAAAGATTATGTGGGACCTGAAGGATTTTTCTGAAGAACAGCAGGCAATTTAACTGTTCAGGACAAACAAGGGACTCGTGAACAACTACCACTAGACAAAAAACACAGTTGTGGATTATTCAAGTAACAACGCAGTATTAAGAATCAATGAGATGTAAACCTTCAAAATATTATTTTTTTTGTGGACTATATGTAAACATCTTTTATGTGAAATATCTTATTCAGGTCAGTATTAAATAAACAATAACATGCATTTTGCATGATCCTTTTTATTTTGATAAAATAATTAACATTTTGCAGATTCTGAAAGGGGGAAGCAAACCTTTGACCTCAACTGTAGATTTATCGTGGCCTCACTGCTTTCTTTCATTAATTTGGTCAGACCCCTGCCTGGCCTCCTAACCCAATAACCTGTAGTAATGTCTAATGTCACCACAGGGTGGCTCTTTCCTAGACAGTAGTGCATCATGTGCTTTCACAGATGGCAAGAGTCAATAAGGGGTCATGTGGAGATCTGACAAACTCTTCCTCTTCATCAAATAAAGCTGGACAGAACTGACATTTCTGCACACTAACGCATTCCATCTTTTATTTGGAGAGGGTAAAATGTTTCAGACTGTTGTCTCATATTCCATCACTTCCTTCGGTGTGCCTAGACGGCGGTACTGGATCCTCGGTGTGACCGGAGCAGCAGCTTCCAGTACCAAAATGGTCTTTCGCAGCCTGCGATCAATGAAGTGGGCGTCCCAGGCTGGGTACTGCTTCCTGGGAAGGTCAATGCGAATTACCGGCCCCTCTGTCCTTGGGGTGATCCGAGGTGCGGCGGTTCGCGAGGCCTTAAGGGTCCGCATTTTAAACACGTCTCCAACATCTCCTCCCGGAACTGACTCTCCTCCTTTAGTCCTCTGCAGAGTCCGCGGCGGACTGCTCACCGCATCCAGAGGAGGAGGAGCGGAGGTGGGCGACGAGACGCAAGGATCTGAAACAGCACCCACTTGGACGTCGCAACACCCAATATAGGCTCCAGATACAGGGCCGTCGGGGTGCAACAGGCAGTAGTAGACGAACATAAAAAATGTGCCTAGGGCGTAGCTACAGGCCACTACGCACACCACCACCACGGCGTAAAAGTCCGAAGTGGATGGCTGGCGGCATACGTACCACACGGCAGTGAGGGCCACGTTTTCGCCCAGGATTATGAGGCTGTAAAGCAGCAGACGGCAGCGCGTGGGGCCCTCACGCACACTGAACCAGCAGAATATGTACACAATGCCCACCATCATGTTGTAGATGATCTCCTCCCACTTGGACATACAGAAGTCCGTCTCACCTTGGATGATCCAGAAGGTCATGGCGCACCAGTGGGCCACGATGAAGATGCCGAAGTAGGGCTGGGAAATGGAAACGAAGAGGGCGAAGGCCATGGCACGGGCTCCCACTGTGAACAGGTGCCACAGCATGTGCACCACCACTGCTTTATACGACATCGGGAGCTTGTCATCACGAGAGTCCCGTAAGACCTTCTGATAAGACGCCATCATCCAGCCCAGAGACAATAGAGAGGTTGACGCAGACAGACCTGGATCAAATGAAGCACAGTGAGAAAGAGTGACGCAGAGAAAATGGATCACTTTTCATGGTACATTAATTAAATTTAATTACACTGTTGGAATAAGTATAAATTGATTCCAAGGCATTCCAAAGGAATCCAAGGCAAAAAGTAATAAAAAGCCATTATTCACATTATGGCTGTCACAATAGAAACATTAAAAAAGAAAAAAAAAAAAAAAAAAAAACACTTTGGCCTTCAGCCCTCAACAGTGTGTCAGGTATCAAATGAATGATGGGTGTAAGAAAAATTAATCTGTGACATTGGCAGCAACCAAAAAAGCCATTACAAGGGGACATATAACCTTGTTAGCCATTACAAAGTATGAAAAAATGAATGAATGAATGAATGAATGAATGAGTGAATAAATAAATAAATAATTTCATTTTGGGGGATAGTTAGATGGTGTTTCTGTGTATTAGGGAGGACATCTAGTAGCTAGTTGGCTACTGATTTACACTGCATGGTCTATAAAATAATAAATAAAATATAAACAATTAATTATATTAAAATAATATACAAAAAATTAAGCTTTTTAAATTTTTGTGATTTTATATTTTCACTGTACTGGAAATCTAAACAAATAATTAAAATATTACATAGACAATATATTTTTATTTAAATAAAATATAAATAATAAATTAGGTTTTTTAAATTAATGTTATTATTTTTTAAATGTATATATGTTTTAATTATTATATATATATTTTTTTCTTGATATTTAACATTATGTGGACAATATTTACTGTCTATTAATTTATAGTGTATCTTTTGGTAATGTTATGGTAATTTTAGATAGATCACGTTTAAAATATTGTAACGAGGTAATATTCTAAATGATCATTCATTCGACTTCTATAATTTTCATGTTAGTATATATATAGGAAGGCATGCCTTAAGTAGCTACTAAGTAGCTAAATAAAAAATATTAGTATAAATAATAAAATTAAAATAATGAATTAAATTCATTTTATTATTTTAAAATTATTATTATTTAAATTATTATTATAAATATTATTTTAAAGAAATCTTCATATTTTCACTGTACTAAAGCCAAAACCAATTCAAATATTATGTGGACAATATTTACGGTCTATTAATTTAGAGTTTAAAGATTCTTTTGTTAATGTTATATAATGTTAGATAGATAACCTTTAAAATATTGTAATGAGGTAATATTCTAAATTATTCGATTACTATAATTTTAATGTTAGATAGTATATATAGGGAGGCATGCCTTAATTAGCTACTAATAATAAAAAAATATTTAATTAAATTCATTTAATTATTTTTAATATTATTATTATTATTATTATTATTATTTAAGAAATCTTCATATTTTCACTGTACTAAAGCCAAAATAACTAAACTATTATGTGGACAATATTTAGTATCTATTAATTTTATATTTTTAGTCTGCTTTTATAGTAAAGTTAGCTTTAAAAATAAAACTGATTTACCTTTTTTTCCTACTTTTAAAACTTGGGCTGTCAAAAGGAAAAAAAAAAGTGTTCAATTTCATAGCTACTATACTTTCATGCCACAAATTTGCTTCACGTTCATTTCAAATCACAATCTACAGAAGCAAGGTTGATATTTCAGGTGAGGCTGTACTGTATATGATGAATGACAGTACACCTCACCATTCCTTTCAGAAAAAAAAAAATGAAATTCAGTTTGAGTACTGGCACACTCTCGAGAAGCTCTCATGAATATTTAATCAGGTTCCTGTCTGGCCATTCATCAGCTCACCCATTTAGTCAGGAGCAGTCAAAACGGAAAATCTCTCCTAATCAGCAAAAACATAATCATTAGCTAGCTCTCCAGCCGTCTCACATTGTACTGAATATGATTATGAGCGATTATGACAGGCCCAGCAAAGCACCTTAATCAGAACATCACTCTTCAGACTGGAAAACTGCAGGTCAGGACAGACCAAGAGGAAACACTCTTGCACCGATGCCAGAATTCTCTACACTGCTGACTGTACCCTGCGCATCTCCTGAGAACTGGATATGCTTTGTTGTGGAATCACATTTTGGCTCTCCTCAGGTTCGTTTTTATCTTTCTGGAAAAAGCAGCCTTCAGCAGTCTGAATAAATGTAATGTGAGTAGGGCTGCCACAGTGTAAATACTGCAGCTCGCTAAAATCCAGGCCGAATGGCATGGAAAGAAAGAAGGACGTCACATTAAATGACATTTTTAAATAAAAATCACATCCTTTAGTTAACTAGCTAAGAGCGCTCTATAAAAGTCACAGTTTGCGGTTTGACATTTGGATAAAATTCCGCAGGGAACATCTAACTGTGGCTACAATTGTTCCCATGGAGCTGAACTAATGCAACAGTGACTTCTCACAGCTCTGTAATCAAAGGCACCTGTCAAGTGGGTTTGTACCTATCACATGTCCCGTTCCCTCTTTGCAGAGCCAAGAGCAATTTAACTACACAATTAAAGATGTCACCATTATGAAGACTCTGACATGAACATCTAATGGGGTAATATTCTAAATGGTCCTTTGATTACTGTAATTTTCATGTTTCAATTATATATCTCTTCTGCAAATTTGGAGTGCGCTCTTCCAGGGGAAAATGAAAAAACTGTATCTTAACTGCTGTTGAATGGTTTAATAATTAATGAAAGTATTTAAATTTTCATCTGATAAAACGGTCAGCTGAAATATGCATGTATGCAACCCGTTGTCTTTCATATTCAGTCATACTGATCACATCCTTAGTAATTTACCAGCTAATTTACTCTTGGATTGAAAATGAGATGCTGAGCAAACCCATGCTGTGAAATTGCACTTTGATCTTTAATGATAGCCAAATGAATTTCAAAAACAGTTCTTATTGAGTCACATTTAAATTAGATATCACACTGCAAGAAAGGCACTGAGTCAAACTCTGTACTCTGTGACCTGGTGGATAGCAATATGACAGATTGGGTGACCGATGTAGTAGTCTCTCTGTCTCAGACAGTACGCCCACGGTCCACCCACAGCACGTTTTCTGACCGTCTGATGTATAGCGCACTGAAAAATGGGTTGAAATCATCAGTTTCAATCTGATTGGCTGGCATTATGTAAAATCTATGAGTAAAGGCACAGGTGTTCTCATCAATATTTCTGAAAAAGTACTAAGTACTAGATCTAATCTCTATATTCATAAAAGTTTGCAACGTTAGTGGCATCAAATCATTGAAAGATGTTTAATAAGAAATGTTTCTTGAGCAGCAAATCAGCATTTTAGAATGATTTATGAAGGATCATGTGACACTGAAGACTGTGTATTGATGCTGAAAATTCAGCATTGATATCACATTTATAAATTATATTTTAACATATGTAAAAAAATATAGGTATTTTAAATCACTATAAAAATTCACAAAACCATTTTTACTGTATTTATATTTGTTATCAAATAAATGTAGTCTTGGTGACCACAACAGACTTTCAAAAACTTTAAAATAGTAGTTGAAAAATGTTATGTTATGTTTGAAAAATGTTACATTTAATATTTATATCTTTTGAAGTCTGATTACGAAGCTGTGCCCATAAACAGCACATAAAAACATGATGTGATTGATCATTTTATATTTTTTATATACAGTGCATTGCGAAAGTATTCATACCCCTTCATTTTTTTTCACATTTTCGTATGTTGCAGCCTTAATATGTTAAACTGCTTAAAATTACTTTATTTTCATATCAATCTACACCACAATGACAAATCACAAAACACATTTGTAACAACTTTGCAAATTTATTAGAAAGAAAAAACTGAAATGATTCCATTGCATAAATATTCATACTCTTTTCTGGGACACATGAAATTTAGCTCAGGAGCACTCATATTGCTTGTAGATGTTACTATACTTAAAGTAGAGTTAAACTGTGTCAAATTCATTTGAATGAGCATGATTTAGAAAGGCACACACCTCTCAGAAAAGGTCTAACAGCTGAAAATGCATATCAGAGCAAAAACCAGCCCCGAGGTCAAAATAACTGCCTGTAGGGCTTAGAAACAGGCTAAGGAACAGATCTGGGGAAGAGTTCCGAAAAATTCTGCTGCATTGAAGGTTCACAGAAGCATGTAGCCTCCATTATCCATAATAGAAGAAGTTTGGAACAAATTCTTCCTTGTGCTGGCCTTCTGGCCAAACTGAGCAATTGATGGAGAAGGGGCTTAGTCATACTGGTGACCAAGAATCTGATGGTCACTTTAGTTGAGCTCCATGATCATATATGCAGATAGAACATCACTGCAACACTCCACCAATCTGGTCTTTATGGTGGTGTGGCCAAATTCAATCCTCTCCTCAGTGAAGACACATGAAACAAGCAAATAAGCACCTAAAGGACCCTTAGACTGTGAGAAACAAGATCTCTGGTCTGAAGAACTTCAATTCTAACCATCATCTTTGAATGAAACCAGGCACTGCTCATCACCTGCAGAGTACCATCCCAAAAGTCAAGTGGGCTGGTGGCAGCCTCATGCTGTGGGGCTGTTTTTCAGTGGCAGGGACTGAGGGACTCCTCAGAGTAGAAGGAAGCTCAGTGCACAAAAATATTGAGATAGCCTTAATGAAAACCCAGTCCCAAGCATTCAGGGCAGACTGGGCAGAAGACTCACCTTCCAACAGGACAATGACCCAAAGCACACAGCAAGAGTGGCTTATAGACAACTCTGTGAATGTCCTTCAGTGGCCCAGCCAGAGCCTGGGCTTGAAAGCAATCAAATATTGCTGGAGAAACCTGAAAATGTCTGCCAGCCCACATCCAAGCTAACAGAGCTGAGGCGAAGTATGGCAGACAATTGTCAAATGTTGACGTGCAAAGCTTGTCGCATCATACCCAAAAAGACTTGAGGCTGTAAAGGTGCTTAAACTAAGTAATGGGTTAATACTTATGCAATATACTTATTTCAGTGTTTTATTTTTAATACATTTAGAAAGTTATCACAAATCTGTTTGTCATTATGGTGTATGGAGTGTAAATTGATAATTAATTTGAAAGTTTAAAAAGTAATTTAAAGCAGTTTAAAATAAGGCTGCAACCTAACAAAACTGAAGGGGTATAAATACTTTCATGAATGAAGGGGTATGAATACTTTTGCAAGGCACTGTAAATATCTTCTATATCCGTTTGTCTAAGTAGGCGGTTCTTAGTTCTTAGTCATATTCTGGCTACTCAAGACTACTGATAAAATATGAATATAATTAATATGACACAGACAAATAACACAGCTTCTTCTAGCACACTTTGTGAGCCGGTTTTAATCATAGGTGTCATCAGCTTACCTTGCAAAGGGAGGACCTGGCCGGTATGGACTATAATGCTGAGTTGCAGAATGAGCTGAGGTGCGCTCTTCAGGAAGGTCTCAAGCAACCTCAGCCTGCTGATGTCAGCGTACTCGAACATCGTACGCCAGTAGAAGTGTTTGTGCTCATGTTCCCCATGCCAGCGGCTTTGCACGCCCAGATATAAGGCATGGACATACCTGGAATAAAAAGCATAGGAGATCATTTCTGTACAGAAAAATGCTAATTACACTACTGGTCAAAAGTTTGGAAAGTGTTTTTGAAAGAGCTCACCAAGGTTGTAATATGAAGAAAGCAGTAATATTGTGAAATGCTCTTAATATGCTCATTTATTATTATCATCATCCTCATTGAAATGGATGTTTTACTTTTATTCAGCAAAGACACATTAAATTGATCAAAAGGCATTTATAATGTTACGAAAGATTTGTATTTTTCAAATAAATGCTGTTCTTTTGAATTGATTTCTGAAGGTTCATTGAATGATGATGACAGCACTGCGACGTCCGAATCATATAGTAAACTTTGAAAGATCGCTGTCGCTACAGATGAACAACAAGTTGTTTGAAACGGCTTTGGCCGCTACAATGAACGAGTTATAATCTCACATCCAAATGTCACATGTCTTTACATGTGTGTAAAGCACGCACAGATTCTGGAAAACAACTGTGAATGAATCTAATTAAACAATTCCGGAATAAATCGTGGGACACATTATCCGTGTATTTTCCGGAATGGCTGTGTGAAAGAGGATGAAGTTGACGTGCCACTGGTCTCTTATATTAACGTTGTTCGGAAGCCTGTGCAATGATGTAGTTTCGACATATATAGACTGAACAGGGTTTTCTCGACTTGTTTCTGTGTTGTTGTTGCTTAGCAATAAAATGGATGCGATGTTGTCTTTGGGTTTGACAAAAGGAGGGTGGGACGGTGTTTGGTGCTCTGGGTGGTGACTGAAGGCGGTGACTGAGTAGATCGGACGTCACATTTTTACGGAAGTCACAGTGGCTCGTGAAAATGAACAGCTACTTTATGCAGGCTGTGTGAATTTTCCTGTGGATTGACTGTTTTGAAACTTTTATGGTAGTTACATAGCCCCTAGACCTCAGTTATCATGAAAAAAGCCAGGAAATTTCGATTTTGACAATATGGGACCTTTAAGAGTAGTGTTTTATCATATATCATGTTAATAAGAACACTTGAATTAATAACTTAAACTTTGAAAACACACTTTAGGACATCTTTTGTGCCTTAAGCATCTCTTCAAACGTTGCGGACCCAAATGGCACCCGTTTGGTAGAATGACTCATATTCAAATAGAAAACCATTTCTTTATATTTAAATTAAGTTTTTAAATTGTAATAATACATCACATTATTACAGTTTTTACTGTATTTTAGTCAAATAAATGCTGCCTCTCTAAGCATAAATGTTTTCAAAATCGTTTTAAAAAATCATAATTATTCCAAACTTTTGACAGGTAGCGGAAACTGGAAATTCCATAGTTAACCTCAATGTGACTCTGCAGGTTTGGAAAAGACCTAAAGTCTGCCTATAATGTCAATGTGACCAGCTGAAAAAGGCTGTACACTTGTCTGGGCAGAGTGCCAGTGCACTATCGAGTGCTCCAGCATGTCATGTTATGTCCTCAGCAGCACCACGGTCTCCATGCTGTTGCAGATGTCTTGTGAGACACACCAAAGTCGCACTTGAGGTTACATGGATGTCAGAGAGCACGTTTTTCATGGGAGGGATCACTGTCTCTTACTTTCGTTACTTCAAATTTCCTGATTTGTGACCTCAGGACTGCACTGTTTATCCTGTGAGATGGATGTAAGTGCCAGAGGAAAGGAGAGAGTGGCGTTTTGGAAGATATGAAGCAAAACCTGCAGCTGTGCATTGGAAAGATATTTATGTAAACCCCTTGAAAAAATCTGACTTTCACTGGACTTAATTTGTTTCCTTTGACAGGAAGTGCCATGATATTTCAGTCTGTCTCAAGGGTAGCGAGAGTAATAGAAGTGCTCGCTGGATGTCAGGAGATTGGCAGAATGAATTACCCTGACTTGATGAGGTCTATAAAATTGCTCCACAACCTTCTCACAACTTGCTGTGCGGGAAAAAAACAGCCTCTGAAAGAAAAATCAAGCAATAGAGAGCCTGCGAGGACGGCTGTCAGCGAGCGTGCCTCAAATTTGACAAGTGACACAGAGTCTTTCTTTCTCTGAATAAAGAGTGTGTTTTCAATAAAACCGAAAAGCTCTCTTTGCTTGTAAAATTCAGCCCTCTGGGCACATGGATGATATCAGACAAACTCAAACCTTGAACCCCTGACCGCAACTCTTTTTTTTTTTTTATTAAAGAAAAATGAGGAAAACATGAACAAATAGGCAGCACCACGGCTGAGAAAACATCTCTCAAACAGCCACAATTGGCAGGCAATGCATCAGTCTCCATGGTGACGACTGACAAACATTGCAGCTGACAAGCTTGGCCCATTACTTAGCTTAATATAACCCAATTGGAGACAATCATCTGTTAGGCCTGCATTTTGCACAGACAGTGCAATATAAAGACAGGTCGGAGTTGGCTCACCACACTGATTATGTGGCTGTTCACCTGCCATTAAACTCCATTTGAATTCAACAATATTCAGAATGGCCAATTGACCCATTTGGTTACTCAGATGGCATAGCTAACCAATTAGCACTCAGCTATTAACTGGCAGGGTTCCTGTAAGTCAGTTAAATACCAGATTTACAATCCCCCCACCCCCCTCTGCTAAATTACAATGCTGATCACACCCTTGAGAATGACAGCAGAAAGTAAGAAAGTACAATCTGATCTAGAAATGTTCTAGATCAGATTTCCAGTTGGCTGGAATCAGGCTGTCATTTATTTTATTGAACAGTAAAGCCCTGCTGAGGTGGTTATGAGACACTGGATCATGTCATCATGTAACAGAATTAGGAAAATGGAAGTGCTTTCTATTTCCTGTCGCCATATACAGTACATTTCTTTCGTTCCTTGCTGTCCTTCTCAAGAGTGTGATCTTCTGAAGAGACATTGAGCCTCTATAGGTTCTTTAACAAAATCTAAAAACTATTTGACAATATTGAGTGTAAATCAATGTAGGACTACAATCTACCAGCCAGGGAGAAAGCGAAAGACTATTTTCCACATCAATAAGTCAATTTAAGATGGATTAATCTGTATCTATCCTTACACTGCCATACTGTGCCTGTGCAATTATAATATTTGTGATATGCACAAGATATGACAGAATTACTTGCATTTCCAGATTACTGGAAACATATTTTTAGGTTGAGTACATAAATCAGTTCAGACATATAGGAATAATAAATTATTTAGCCTCTTATGCATAATAGAGAGAACTGATCCTTTGCAATGTATGAAACAAAGTCTCAGCTTTCATATTCTGTCATTTTGCAAGAAATTTAAACAATAAATATTGTTTTGTGGCCCTTTGTTGTCGTGACAGACCACTTCAGTTCAAGGAGCAAATGAATCCATCATCTTTTCCTCTTTACTGTTTATTTCACAAAATAAACATGAATGAACATCAGAATGCATCTTACTTTAACCACAGAAAGACAACACAGGGCTCGAAATTAACTTTTTTACTTGGTAGCACTGGTGCTCCCAATTCCAAAAAGTTAGGAGCACCAAAAAAAATTTAGGAGCACCCAATTTCTTTTTTAGTAATGCACTGATATTGATTCTTCATGGTTGATTTTGATTGTCAATGTTTTACAAGCAAATGGGCTGATTCTGAAAGTCTTTTTTATATATTTATTTTACGCCTTAAGCAAGGGACAATAATGAATAGTAATATGAGTACATGAACAAGATGTTTATTTTTTCTATTATAGGTACAGCCATTTAAATTAGAGGCAACCACTGCATTTTTAAAAAACCTACATAAATAACAAAAAATATTATAAATAGCAAAAAATAAACAACACAGTTCTTTCTTAGTCGTGTAGTAGACAATAAATGCAGCCATAATCAAAGTACGCTACTCTTTTTTTAGAGACCGAGTCTTTCAAGCATGATACAGAGCTATAGACAACTACACAACTTATAATAGCCCGCTTACAAATAACAGCTTCGATATTTTATGTAGTCTAATTTGCGCGCAGTGGGGAGTTGCTCTCTAAACGTGGGGTATTAAAATTGCTTTTGAATGCGCGTTCGCGTTTTACTTTTGGTTTCCTTTTAACGATCCCGCGAAACTCAGCGGTGCTGAGCGTGCCTTCTACAATACAAGAGATTACTTTAACAAAACCTTTTGAAAGTAGTAGGACACAAACGGGATTTGGAAAAGCATGTCCCCAGTGGAAATTACGCCCCTGCGTGAGTGCAACTCTGCCGCTGAGTTATCATTTGATGCGAATGTATGCCGCGTTGTACAGTAGCCTATATTGAGACTGAGGCGCCAGAATTGTATCCGACAGAATGTGCGCTGTAGCACGAAATATCGTGTATTTCTTCAAAAGCAGATTGTGAAGACCTTTAATTGTCCACAATAAAAATCGTCGTATCACACACCATTAGTTGCAATGCAGTTTGCGCAAATCTGGAACAGAGGATGGTTGAGAGAAAAAAACGGTTCAGCACAGCTCAGTGACAGGGAGTGATTGATGGCTAATGTCTCAAATCTGCATTTAATGTAAAAATGTAAAGATTAAGTTCAAATGGTTATGTAATGTTGGAGATAACAGCGAATCCTGTCCCTGCATCAGCTCAGCTCACAGCAGTCTGTGCAGTAGTTTGGTTAGAGAAAGTTTTGTAAAGAAATGAAACCAAGCCGCACCACAACAATTTCTCACACTCGCACAAATGCTCCCAAATATAATTTGAGGTCACGCAGGTTAAATTTGGGGAGCATATGCGACCAAAACAGTCGCAATTTTTAGCCCTGCAACAATACACATGATTTTTCAAGTTTAAGTCCACCGACATTTATCTACCTGTCTGGTTTGTTTGTCAGACATAAAAGACAGATTTGCAGTTATGATTGGTCAATCAAACTTCCTACAAAGAGTCAATAGAGTGTTTTCACAACGCGTCATCAATCACCAAATTGGCGGCACTGAACGTAAACAAGGCCACTGACTGAAACGAATGAAACTTGCATAATTTGCTGAGTATTGCTGCTAAAAATGGTCAATTATTGTCAAGTTTTGGGTTGTACTAATCGGTCAGACCAGGGAAAACATTTGGAGTACTACAGACAGCCAAACATTATTACATATCATGAAGAAGAGTGCAAAAAAACTGTCTGAGGAACAAAAGGCATTTGTGGTAGGCCAAACTTAACCAAAATTTCCAGGGCATTTCCGGTCAGGTAGGTGAAATATTAGGCTAATATCTTAATTAATATTGCTCGTAAGTATGTTAACCACCTACTACTTTAGTTTGGCAAAATATTGCTCTCTTTCCTGCTTACTAAGTCCTTATCTATATGATTTAGCAGCTTCCATGTGTTTTCTGTGGTTTAGACAGCACAAATTAGCAGAACAACATTAGCAGACCACTATTTAGTAGTACAAAAAGATGCAATTCATGCTGTTGTTTACATTCGAGTTTCACCAATATGGCCCTGCATCCGGGAAACTGACCAAATCATGACACAAATGCAAACCCGCTAGTGAGGAGTGTAAAGACATTTAAAAGTGTTTAATAAAAAAGGATTTAAGATCACTGAACCAACCTATATGCATTAATACCAAATTTAATTTTATCGGTTAAATCAAGTAGAAATAACCCTTTAAGGTAACAAATGCAGGTTTTCACTTTTTACAGTGAATGTAAACATATTAAAATTTCTGTCTTTTAGATGCATTTAATTTTTTACTCAACCCTTCATATTAGATGTACCTTCAAACAAGCACAAATAAACACACTCTGCCTTCACAAACAGCCTCCCTCAGTTTATCAAACTCACAGTAACCACAGCTCAAGTTTTATTAGGTTCCTTTTCTTGTCACAGTTAATCCCAGCGCACTCTCTCTCAGGAATATGTCTCAAATAGGAATTAAGCTGTTTGGCCAGCAGCAACAGACATCCCCTATCGCTCCTCTAGAAAATGTCCTCAGTCCTTCCTCGGTAGAGTTTTACTTTGTTACCCAGAGGGGAGAATCAATCACACAGTGCTTGCAAATTATCTCATTGTCACAGATGAGACTGTTTTTAAAACTGGTGTCTTTCGCCTTTACTCTTGCTCACTCACACTTTAGGTCTGAGTCTGATGTATTTATAGATTTAAACACACTTTTGACATGCTCTATAGGGCACCACACCTGAAAAAAATGTCATGCAGTGTAGTCTAATTCATATAATGGCTCTTATGTTACGAATCTTTTAAGTAAATCAAAAACAGTGCAACCAGCGTAATCTGATTCACAAACAAATGACTCTTATGAACCGATCATTTTTAGTGAATCAAAAACCAACAGTTGTTCATAAATGTTGTTTTATGATCAAAATCGTAAGTGAAGATGTTCATTAAAATAATTAAAGGTCCACTAAGGCGCTTTGAAACCATAGTTTGAAACACGCAACATTATTCCTTGTGCTGAAGCAATTTACTAAAAACAGGGAGACAGGGCCTCGCCCTTTTTAAATAGCCAATAGCTTTCGCTTATATCACAGTTTGGGCCAGAGCCATTGAGCTCAGTAAAGCCGCATTTGACAGCATATGACAGTCATAATCTAATCCACATCGCTAACAGTCTGTGTAGAATTCAAATGGGTTCGATGCCTTTTGTGGTCTGCGCCGACTCGCGCCTATGATCCGTGTTATCGCATCTCTGGACCAGAGCAGAGTGAGAAGCGCTGAGGGGGTTCGTGTGAAAAAGCGTGAAACCAGACTTTTTTCACTTCAATAGAAAGCATATTTACACTCTGAAATGAATCATTCTCTATCCTCTATATAGTGCACTACGTGCCACTCACAGCACAAAATTCTAATTCTGTTAATAAGCGACCGATTTCATCTGCAAGTTCAGCGTCTATTTATAGTGTAGGAGGCGGGACGTTTCGGATTCTAGAGAGCATTTGATTGGACAGAAAATTTGATGAGAAGCTGAAGTGCAGGGTGATGTCAATAAAATCGTTCATCCATACTGGTGGAAGTTAGAGACTGTAAATTTTGGCATGTTAAAAAATAAATACGACCTCACGTTTTGTCAATCACGTTTACACACTGCCTCTGAAACATCCGTCCGTCTTAAAAAATATTCGGATCAGGTTAGATTTTCTGCGTTGTCACATCCATAGCAAGCACTTTGATAGGAAAGGATGACGAATATGAAAAAAAATGCACTAAAATTACGGTGTGATAATGATCATATTGGCGGCACTGAATGCAAACAATGCCACTCAACTGAACAAAACTCACATATTTTGCTGATTATTGATGCTGAAAGTGGTCAATTATTGTTTAGTTTTGAGCAGCACTAATGGGTTGGACCAAATCTGAAAAAAAAAAAAAAAAAAAAATACATACGAAAATGACGGACTCATTGTGCAAGGACCTTTAGTTTTGAATACGTATGTCTTGTATATGCAGATTTTGTCATTGTTTTAAATCATATTTATACTAAAAGTCAGAAAACTTCCATTTTGATTCCATTAGGACTTTAAAATAGACTAAATTAATATGTATACCAATGAAAACTGTTGCCTTCATTTTTTACATCCTACAAACAGTTTTTGCAGTGCATGTAGTCATTTCTCTCAGCGCAGTCTGTGTAAAGGTGTCTTTTCGTCTTCGAGGGTGGTGACTGATCCTGATTGATCCTTCTCATCTGATGCTGCAGGGAACATGGAATCGAAAGCCGTCTTTGAACATTTGCTGTGAACCAGGTCAGAGTACTCAGAGGGGACTCTCAAATATGACACGCTCAAAATGCTTACTGAAGTCTTTGGTTAAACAAAAAAGTGAGAAAGAGAATATTTTATCGCACATCACTTAGTTGTATCATTATTTTATGTCTGATGTAATTACAAGCCAGGAGGGGAAATTGCTTTATAATGGCTAATTTTCATATCAAACAGTTTTCTCTCTATCATTCCCCCAAGCATGCATCTCAACCCTTAAAAAAATGACAGTTTTTCACATCTACTCTCCACCTATCATTCCTCACCTGTTCTTCTTTGTAACAGCTCAGTGCTCTCTCAATCTCTGGCTGTCTGCTGCAGGTAAGGACATGTAAACACTACAGCTATAATCCCTGTAATGCAGAGATGTGACAAGCTCAGTGCCGGTGGCAGCTTTAATGGCATTACTGCTAATTCCAATCAAACAAAGACAGAGAGCCTGGGAAGCTCTGCTCAGAAGCTTTTAAGCAAAGACTCAGTCAGAGAGGTGAAGAACTGAAAGAAATCCATTGCGGGTCAAACAGAGGTAACATGAAAATGGCAAAATGCGCTTCCTAAAAGGTGCTATTCTTAGCTGTACTGATAAAAAGAGACAAAGGTAGAGCAGAGAATATTTCATTAGACATTGGCCAGCAGTGCCAATGATGTTTATCGTTAGTGTGACTGGAAATATTTTGAGTTAATTATACATTCATGGGAACTTAGCTCAGAAGAGCTTAGGCTGAAAGTCTCAAGGCTAATTTGTGAATAAAAAGGGGATAATGGTTCGATTTATTCAAATTAGATGAAAATGATTTCCCAATTGTGCCTTATTTGCAGGCCGGCTGGTTTGTTTTGAATTGCAGATACCCTCATTCTCTTTCTGTAAAGCGTCTGCCGTCTCATTAATTGAGGACATGAACACATGAACTTCGTCTCCAGAGCTGTACAGAGAGTCACTTCACAAGCATTTTTACCATTTCATTTGATAAAAATTAGCATCATGTCATATACACACAGAAACTTAAAGGTCATCATGACAACCTGTCAAAAAAAGTTTGGTCTAACTGGAATTATAACAGAAATTTATTATTATTGCACAGTAGAACATACTTCTTAAAGCAATAACACTACTACTACTTAACACACAGAAAGTCTTCATTATAACTTGCTAATAAAAGACTGGTCTAACTTGAAGAAATTAGGACAGGAGTATATTACTATTGCACAGTAGTATGTACTTCTTTAAGAAATACTACTACCAATACTATGAATAATAATAATACTACAATTTATTTAAACACTCAGAAACTCAAAGGTCTTCACTATACCCCACCAATAAATGTTTGGTCTAACTTGAATAAATTATGACAGAAATATATTACTATTGCACAGTAGAATGTACTTTTTAAAGCAATACTACTATTACTACTGCTAATAATAATATAAATAACATAACAGTAAAATAAGGCACTATAAACCTACAGTTGAATCAATGCATTAAGAGCCAGAGGTTTAATCTTTTGAACAGAATTAAGATGCATACATTTTCTTTATTTTGCCTAAATATATATTTTTTCATTTAGTACTATTCTTCAGATGCTATAGAAGACACTTACATGTTTCACAGAAGACAAAATATGATAAATTTAGTCTGATCTTCAAATTCATAAAGTTTTCACCCCCTGGCTCTTAATGCATAGTTTTTCCTTCTGGAGTATCAGTGAGTGTTTGAACCCTCTGTAATAATCTTTTATGTGAAATATCTTATTCAGGTCAGTACTAAATAAAAAATAACACACATTTTGTATAATCCCTCTTATTTTAGTAAAATAATTAACATGCAGATTCTGCAAGGTGTTGTCACGTGGGAATAAGGGAGGTCTGGGTCCAAATGCAGGTAAAGATAGTTTAATGAAAATAATAACAAAATAAACAAACCAAAAGGCCAACACGGCAAACTAAACATAAACTGAAACATAAACTGAACAAAACAGGGAACAAGGTCTAAGGCCAGGATCAGGAACACAAAAGTACATACAAGACAAAAGACAATGCAGCCATGAAACAGGAGTGAAAAGTGAGAGTTCTTATAGTCCAGATGATTGTGAACAGATGTGAGTGATCAGTGCTGATGACAAAGACAGGTGAATGCAATCAGGAAGTGCAGTGCAGGAACAGCGACCTCTGGAGGCTGAGGGAAGACCCACAGCCCCGATCATGACAGTACCCCCTCCCTACGGAACGGCTCCCAGACGTTCCCAAAGTCTGGAGGGAGGAGGAACGGAGGAAGGCAACTCAGGGGGAGGGATGGCGGGCCAGGCCCGTGCAGCGGAGTCCCATGGACCGGCCTCGCCGCCCGAGGAACGCGAGCCGGCCCCGCCGCCGGGTCAGGAACAGAGATAGCGGTCTCCGGCGCGTCAGGCACAAAGATAGCGGTCTCCGGCGCGTCAGGCACAAAGATAGCGGTCACGGCCGCGTCAGGAACCGAGACAGCGGTCGCCTCCGCGTCAGGAACAAAGACAGCGGTCACTTCCGCGTCAGGAACAGAGACGGCAGTCAGTGTCGCATCAGGAACAGAGACAGCGGTCACTTCCGCGTCAGGAACAGAGAGCGCGGTCGCCTCCGCGTCAGGAACAGAGAGCGCGGTCGCCTCCGCGTCAGGAACAGAGAGCGCAGTCGCCTCCGCGTCAGGAACAGAGAGCGCGGTTGCCTCCGCGTCAGGAACAGAGAGCGCGGTCGCCTCCGCGTCAGGAACAGAGGTCTTGGTCTTCGGGCGTCAGGCACGGAGATAGCGGACACCGCCGCGTCAGGCACGGAGATAGCGCACAACACCGCCGCGTCCGGAACAGAGAGCACGGTCACGACCACCTCAGGCACGGAGATAGCGGACACCGCCGCGTCCGGAACAGAGAGTACGGTCACGGCCACCTCAGGCAGGAGGGCGCGGACACCGCCTCGTCAGGAACGGAGACAACGAACACTTCCGCCTTCCCACGGAAGAGCCTCTCCGCCCCCACCGCAAAGCAGGAACGCATTCGCGCAGTCTCGGCCCTACATGCTTCCATCTCGGCCAGGTAGGCGTAGATGACCTCAAACCGCTTGGCCGACGCCACCTCGAATGACATCCCCACCGTGTCGGGAACAGAGCGGGTGGTCGCTGCACCCAAGCGGGGGGACGCCGCCTCCTCAAAAAAAATCCTCCCCGCTGGACCCATCTGGGATGGCTGCATTCTGTCACGTGGGAATAAGGGAGGTCTGGGTCCAAATGCAGGTAAAGATAGTTTAATGAAAATAATAACAAAATAAACAAACCAAAAGGCCAACATGGCAAACTAAACATAAACTGAAACATAAACTGAACAAAACAGGGAACAAGGTCTAAGGCCAGGATCAGGAACACAAAAGTACATACAAGACAAAAGACAATGCAGCCATGAAACAGGAGTGAAAAGTGAGAGTTCTTATAGTCCAGATGATTGTGAACAGATGTGAGTGATCAGTGCTGATGACAAAGACAGGTGAATGCAATCAGGAAGTGCAGTGCAGGAACAGCGACCTCTAGAGGCTGAGGGAAGACCCACAGCCCCGATCATGACAGGTGTACTGTATGTAAACTTTTGACCTCAACTGTATATAAAGGTCCAGTCAAAGAAAAAATACAGTGATTCAGATTTTTGGTCATACCGCCAAGCACCAATTATGATAAATTTGGTAACAGAAGAAAGTAGGCAAATCTTCTAATAAAAGGGTCAAGAGCAGAGATCTGATGAAAAGCATGCGTGACACACAGAGAATGACACAGACGCCATGAGAAGGACAGCACACGTGTTGTGACAGCAGCATAAATGCAGCTTGATCGAAATGACCAGCAGCTTTGTGATATCAATGGCAGCAAACATCATTAACCCCGTGTTGCCCTGCGGCTCAGCCTGCAGCAGTGTCCAGTCACACAGAAGCTCGGCCTGTCACCGCTAATCAACGCAGGCAGTGAAAGACAAGCACATCGCCGCCTCTGTGTTTACAACCACAATTACACAGTGCTCACTCCCTACACATGCCTCTAATATGTGTGGGTGTGTTCCTATTGATTTACATGTGACTGGATTAAACTTTTGGCTGTGATTGTGGGCTGCAAATTCTTTCTCAGCATTATTATGGAAATTGCATTGTGAGTTGCAGCACACTGTCTGTCAGCAATCAAGACGCTTAGCACTTGATAGACACTTGCACATTCTGCTCAGGCAACCACACTGAGTGAAAAAAAGTGTGAGGAAGAGAAATCGAATGTTACTGTTTCTTGAGCTCAGTTTAGAAATAGAAAATCATCATCTTTATGGCTTTATGGCAGGGTAAAATCTGGTGCATATAAACAGTGCAGACAGGAGTAGTTCACTCAAAAATGCTTTTGCTGAGAATTTTCTCACTCTTAGGCCATTCAAGATGCATCCAGTCCATCAATTACCATCTTGTGACGAGAAAAGCTGTATTTCTGCCAAAATACCAGTTCATAATCCATAATAATGCCTCCTTGATCTGTGCATATTTCTCTCCTGATTCAAATGAGACACCTGGAGAAACAATATTGCGGACAGAGGACTCTTATTTTAGCTGGAATCAACTGTTTTAAGTTAAAAATGTCCTAATGATGGATTTGTTTATTGCAAAAGTGCAGCTTTTCACACATTATGTCAATTGATAAACTGCAGCCTTGTGGATTACTTGTAGATTATTTTGTTTTTACCCTCATTCTGACGGCATCCATTCACTGCAAAGGATCCATTGGTGAGCGAATGTTGTAATGCTAAATTTGTCCAAATCTGGTCCGATGAAGAAACAAACTCATCTACAACTTGCGTGGTTTGAGAGTAAGTCAATTTTCAGCATACTTTCATTTATGGGTGAACTATTCCTTTCAGCAGAAAAATAAATGACAAAGAAATATAACTAAATTCTACTGTATCTCACAAAGGTGAGTACATCCCTCACATTTCAGCAACCATTTTAGTATATCTTCTCAAGGGACAATACTATAGAAATGAAACTTGGATATATTTTAGAGTAGTCAATGTGCAGCTTGTATAGCAGTATAGATTTACTGTCCTCTCAAAATAACTCAATATACAGTCATTATTGTCAAAATAGCTGGCAACAAAGTGAGTACACCCTAAGTGATAACAGCAGTATGTTGTTTCACCATGCAAAGCCACATGTCCTATTCATCATGTTTATGTTTTTGTCTGCTTAACAGGACCATACAAAGTTGTGTATCTTGTATTAGAGCAGTTCAAATTTGGTGCTTTAAGTACAATTCTCTCATACTGACCACTGGATGTTCACCATGGCATCTCATGGCAAAGAACTCTCTGAGGATTTGAGAATTAGAATTGTTGCTCTCCACAAAGATGGCCAAGGCTATTAGAAGGTTCAGTAACACCCTGAAACCGAGTTACACTACAGTGGTCAGGGTCATACAGAGTTTTTCCAAGAAGGGTTCCATTCGGAACCTATGGTTTGCAAGGGTCGATAAATGAAGTTGAGTACATGTTCTGTGCGTCAGGTGCAGAACCTGGCTTCAAAAAACAGATGCATTAGTGCTGCCAGCATTGCTTTAGAGGTTGCAGAAGTAGAAGGTCATCGTGTCAGTGCTCAGACCATATGCCGCACACTGCAGCAAGTCAGTTTGCATGAGCATCATCCCAGAAGGAAGCCTCTACTAAAGCTGGCTCACAAGAAAGCCCGCAAACAGTTTGCTGAAGACAACCTGTCCAAGAGCATGAATTACTGGAACCATGTCCTGTGGTCTGATATGACTAAGATAAACTTGTTTGGCTCAGATGGTGTCCAGCATGTGTGGTGATGCCCTGGTGAAGAGTACCAAGAAAATTGTATACAAATGCCTACAGTTAAGCATGGTGGTGGTAGCATCATGGTCTGGGGCTGCATGAGTGCTGCTGGTACTGGGGAGCTGCAGTTCATTGAGGGAAACATGGATTCCATTATGTACTGTACATTTTGAAGCAGAACGTTATGCCTTCCCTCCAGAAACTAGGCCAAACAGCTGTTTTCCAACATGATAACGATCCCAAACACATCACCAAAATGACAACTGCCTTGCTGAGGAAGCTGAAGGCGATAGGGTGGCCGAGTATGTCTTCAGACCTGAACCCTATTAAGCACCTGTGGGGCATCCTCAAGCATAAGGTGGAGAAGCACCATGCATCTAATGTCCAGCAGCTCTGTGAGGAGTGGAAGTTCCATGCCCAGGATAATTAGGGCAGTGCCAGATAACAATGTTGCTAACACAATATATTGTATATTGACACTTTCACTTAGGGTGTACTCACTTTTGTTGCCAGCTATTTTGACAATAATGGCTGTATGTTGAGTAATTTTCAGGGGAAAATAAATCTATACTGCTATACAAGCTGCACACTGACTACTCTAAAATATATCAACGTTTCACTTCTATAGTATTGTCTCTTGAGAAGATATGCTAAAATGGTTGCTGAAATGTGAGAGGTGTACTCACTTTTGTGACATACTGTAATTCTTCATACTGTAGCTATGTTTGAAATTAAACCAAAGGCATTGGGAAGTAACATGACAGACAAAAAATCTTTTGCACTGCTCTAAAGACAAAGGGATTTCAGAGTGTGCATAAGGCGATTTCTGGTGGACAGATTGAGTGGATGAGTGGAGGAGTCTCTCCGGGAGATTATTGACCCAGAGCTCATGAGAGGTGGAGGAGGAAGAGGAGGAGGAGCCTAGAAGCAAACGGCTTGGAGATAATGATGAATTGGCATGGGACGACAGGAAATACAAGGAGGATCCCGTTTCCTCACTATGACTGCAGGACAGTCAGAGGCGATGCAAACTAACAGCAGTGAGGTTGAGTACTGTGATGTCTTGCATCATTTCTGTAGGCTTTTTTCTCATCATAGACAGCACTACTTACATAAGTGGCCACTGAATGTATTTTCCAGTGATTGATTCTTGAATCACTATCCTATATTTGGCGCCCTCATACACTGAATTTAATCAATTTGTGCAAAACTGCATAAATATCAACTGCATAAAAAGTTGTCCCTAGTATTTTGTTAATATAAACCTTGTCCTCTTAATAGTTTAATAATATGGCCCTGAATACCCTTAGACGTGGGTGTGGATTAGTTGCACGCCAAGGGAACGCACAGGATGACAGAACAATATGAATGAACTGCTGATGTGACACCTTAAAGGAATGGACTATAGATTTGTATCTCATTATAAAGAGTTCTAAGCACTCACGTACCTCCAGACCTGCGCCAGCTGAAGAACGTGCACAATGCTTTGGAAGAGCCACATGCAGGCTCTGCAGCAGCTCTCAGCGCTGCTCCGGGTTCCGGTGACCGCAGCGGAGCGGCCAGCGCCCCGTTGATCGCTGTCCTTGGTGCTGAAGTGGCTCTCCGCATTGGTCGCCGCTACCATGGCAGCCGCAGCAGTGCCGCTCCCGTTGGCGTCCGAGTAATCGTAGGCGAACCATCGGAAACTGAGCACCTGCACCACCACAGACGGAATGATGATAAAAACGAGTGTCGGAGCGAACCACCAGTCCCGCCTGAGATAGTAGTCGGCAGCCAGCCACAGGTCTGAAGCCCCGTCCGAGAAAAAGACCAAGAAGGAGCAGAGGGTCCAGCAGCAGTCCAGGAGCGAATACTCCTTCCCGACGGGACGGCACTGGGGCGAGCGCTTCTCCAGCCCGGGGAGGCACGTCGGCGGAATGTCATTCTGCAAAGAAACGGCTGTACCGTCTGATTTCGCGGCCATGTTTGTTGTAGAAAAGAGAGTAGATGGAAAAGAGAGACGGGAGGGTGAGAGGGAGGGGGTCGTGTGTCTGTGTGGGAGGGAGAAAAGAGGGCTGGGACAAAAAACGCTTCTCGTTATTCCTGCTTCAACATCTAGCTCCTGATTTTCCACCTGAAAGCAATTTATCACGGCGGTCGCTGACAGTAGGCGTGCAGGCATGCGTATAGATTTTATTCAGAAGCCTATAATGTAATATAGATTTAATAATACAGCGATAGGTAAAGGATATCCATTATCACTGCCTGAGAGGAAAGGTGCCTCTGCAGTTCTGATTCAGATTCAAATTTAGTGCCTGTATCTCGTTGTCTCAAGCTGGATCAGTTCATGGAAACATAAAGTATATTAACCTGTTAAGTCCCAAATTATGTTAAATCATGTACATTGAAACAAATCAACTCAGTAACATAGTAACATATAAGTTAATGCACGTTATTTAATAGTTATTTAATAAAATAATTGCAAAATAAATGTAAGTAAAATAGGATATAATATATAGTACTTTTTTACATTTTGCTACATAATGCATGTAAATATTCATAAGATACAAAGCTATAGCAGTTTAAACTGCTTGACTCTTCAGAGTCTCGTTGCCTTGTAAACAGCGGCGCCTCATGGGTATAGTAGCTAAATGAAGTCATAATCTCCCCTTGAAGTGCAAATGCATTCATTTAAAACAGCTAACGCCACTACCAGTCAGTACACATTAACATACATAGTGGTGTTGATTATAAGAATGCGAATTAAGACCAAAATCAAAATGTGATGTAGATATTTGATCTTTGTAGATATTGAAAACATTAGTCAAAATGCTGTAAGAAGTAAGAAAATTAATTAACATTCATCCGATTTCAAACGTTTTAAGCTCAGATTCATACTGTGATTTTTGGGATTCTCTGTTGTGGTTATATTAATATGTTAACACCTATATATTAACACCTTGCAGAATCTGCACAATGTTATATTATTTGACTAAAGTAAGAGGGATCATACAAAATGCATGTTATTTCTTATTTAGTATACTGACCTGAATAAGATATTTTACGTAAAAGACACCTACATGTAGTCCACAAGAGAAAATAATAGTTGAATTTGTAAAAATTACCCTGTTCAAAAGTTTACAAACACTTGATTTTTAATACTATGTTGTTACCTGAATGATCCACCCCTGTGGTTTTTTTTAGTTGTTCATGAGTCTCTTGTTTGTTAAACTGGCCCTTGTTCAGAAAAAATCCTTTAGGTCCCACAAATTCTTTTGTTTTTCAGTATTTTTTGTTTATTTGAACCCTTTCAAACAATGGCTGTATGATTTATCATTTTGCTTGGAATAAAATATTTTATGTGGTATATAAACATGAATTTATTACATAATTATAAATATACAGTTGAAGTCAAAAGTTTACCTTACAGAATCTGCAAACTGTTAATTATTTTACCAAAATAAGAGGGATCATACAAAATGCATGTTCTTTTTTATTTAGTACTGACCTGAATATGATATTTCACATAAAAGATGTAGTCCACAAAAGAAAATAATAGCTAAATTTAAAAAATTACCCAGTTCAAAAGTTCAAAATGCTTGATTCTTAGAGCCGGGGGTGTAAACTTTTGAACAAAATGAAAATGTGTACATTTTTCTTATTGTGTCTAAATATCATGTTTTTTTTGGGGGGGGGGGGGGGGTTTTGGTCAGAAGCTACGGAAAATAATTACATGTTTCCCAGAAGACAAAATAAGTTAAATTTATCCTGATCTTCAAATTCAAATAGTTTTTTCACCCCCTGGCACTTAATGAATTGTGTTTCCTTCTGGAACATCTTTTCACACTGAGGACAACTGAGGGATTCAAATGCAACTATTAGAGAAGCTTCAAACACTCACTGATGTTCCAGAAGGAAACACAATTAATTTGAATTTGAAGATCAGGATAAATTTAACTTATTTTGTCTTCTGGGAAGCATGTAATTATTTTCCGTAGCTTCTGAAAAAAAAAAACAACAACAAAAAAAAAAACCATGATATTTAGGCACAATAAGAAAAATGTACACATTTTCATTTTGTTCAAAAGTTTACACCCCCGGCTCTAAGAATCAAGCACATGTTAACTTTTGAACTGGGTAATTTTTTAATTTAGCTATTATTTTCTTTTGTGGACTAAACCTTTTATGTGAAATATCGTATTCAGGTCAGTACTAAATAAAAAAACCCCTGCATTTTGTATGATCCCTCTTATTTTGGTAAAATAATTAACAGTTTGCAGATTCTGTAAGGTAAACTTTTGACTTCAACTGTATTTTTATAATTATGTAATAAATTCATGTTTATATACCACATAAAATATTTTATTCCAAGCAAAATTATACAATCTATTCAGATAGTAGCAAGTGAAATACATTTTATTGCAATAAAGATTTTCATATTTTTATTAAGATACAGCTTAAGACAGACACCTAAGTACACCTAAATCAAGTTTGGCAAGTTTTTATTCATTTATTTATTTTGTCATTTTCATATTATATGTACTAATCACAGCAGTCTTTAAATGTGTCATAAGCTAAATGAAAACAAAGAAACCAATGATACATGAAAGGTATTGCTGATAATCCCATTAAATTAAATTTGGCTTCCTGGAATGGCAAGTAATCAAAAAGATGGTTACCTAGAGCTAGAGAGCCACCTTCCGCTTCAGTGACAGACCGACACATTACAGTTTCAAAAGCGTTTCTGTGCTAGTGCTGCCACCTATTGCTAATAATACGTAATGAGATGAAGCAGAGCTCTGACAGCAGGTTAGCAAGGACGTGATTGACAGGTTTTAAAAAAAGCACATTAGCAGTTACTTCACTGCAAATTGAGAGAAATGCAGCAAACCAGTTCATCTCTAGTACTGCCAGGTCTTAAAAATAAGACAGGCTGGTGTTCATAGCCAGACAGCTATCTGACCAGCAATATCACAAATAGGTTGAGATTTAGGCATATCAACTTTTAACGCAAATTTAGGTTATTGAAAAACAAAGCAATTTGAAAAACAACATATACACCCAAAAGCTTTACAAAGTCATCCAATAGTACAGCAGGTTGCTAAGAAAGGCCCAAGATAAAAATCTACATATTGATGATTCATAGTAGGGTGTTTTTTTGTCAGTAATATTCTGAGAGGACCTGTTTAATGTTACTAAACAAAATGTATCTACCATAATAAAAACAAGTCCTTAACCAGCCACAGAGGGGCAGTAAGGTCGTTTCTTTTAGCAAAACAACAACAACAACAACAACAACAAAAGATATGTATATCATGAATAGCTTATTTTAATATTATTATGACTATTAAAACAGAGCATTAGCACTGAATAGTGGATTTGTAGATACATGTGACCAGTTAAAAGATACTGTATGGTTATGTTGTCAGAAAATAGCTTTACTAGTGCTATATTTACAAAGAACAATTGAAGGGAATAATTAAAATCCAAGGGCCAGATGGTTACAAATATGTGGTTTATTACTGTTCATAAATATATATGATTTTTGACAAACGACCTTTTGGAAAGCACAGGTAACCTTCAATTATTTACAGGCTTTAATGTTTAAAATGCCCCTAAATGATTAGTTTCCCAATGACGGATATTATTTTTTAAATGCTGGTTAAACAACAAAAAGATTTCAAAATCTAAGACCCTTTTTTCACAGCCTGGGTGTATAGTAACATGATTTTCAAATCTTGACAGACTAAGACATATTAAGCCATGGACAGAACACATCTTTGTTAATTCAGTCTTTGGAAGGCCTTGTTTACAAAACCTGATTATCCTCAAGCATTTAAGTGACTAGCTAGTCATAAGTGATCAATAACCACATGGTAATAAAGGATTAGATGAATGGACCACTTTATTATTATTTTATGACACATTTACATTTATGCATTGCATTTGGAGACATTTTTATCCAAATAGACTTACACTGCATTCATTGTACGCGTTTTGAATCTGTTCATGCATCCCCTGGGAATCAAACCCATGGCACAAAATAATAAGACAATGCATTCTTCTATATACATTGTAAAATGTAACATGCATTATTCAGCCTTAACGTCTCTTATTTTCTCCCCTAACCTCTTGTAGAAGATTAATGCATTCTTTATATTATTTCCCTTCAGTCAAAAGTTCAATTAAATTATAGTTTAAAAGCTGAAGTGACACAAGATGAAGCATGGCATAAGGAGCATATATGGAGCATTAGAACACCATCTGGCAAGCACTTCACACCACACAGACAAAAACAGATGTTTCTAAGATCCTTCACTCCAGTGTGTTCTTTGTAAGCTGGCCAAGATCATGGAAACATGCTCTCAGTCCCATCACAGAACAAACTGATGAAACCCAGAAATCAACAGTTTCTTTAAATCCCCTCCCCTTCCCACCTGTCTGTACAACATTTCACAGATGTCAAACAGATGTGAATTTCGGGGAAGAGTCTTGTCTTCATTAGCACAAACCTGTCATTCTGAATCATAGTCAAACAATTCAGTTGAAAATAAATACTTATTAAGATACAGGCACATAAGTACTTCATTATCAGTACTACGATATCTCAATATCTTTAAATACTGCATTCTTTTATGTATTTCACCAAGGCTGCTTTTTCTGATTAAAACCTCTGTTAGAAAAGTGTATTTTAAGTATTTATGCAATTTATTCCTGTGATGGCAAAGCTGTATTTCTTTTTGAAAAAAACAACAACCCAAAAACATTATTATCAATGCCAAAAACAGTTGAGCTGTGATTCATACTCTGGATAAAATAGAATTTTGGTTACTTTTGATCAATATATTACATCCTTGCTGAATAAAAGTATTCGTATATACTACCAGTCAAAAGTTTTCGAACAGTAAGATTTTGAATGTTTTTTAAAGAAGTCTCTACTGCTTTTCTGCATTTATTTGATCCAAAGTACAGCAAAAACAGTACAAATTTGAAATATGCTGAAGGTAGTTTAGATCTGTGCAGGTGCTGGATACAAACATGTTTTAAGATTTTTAACAGTAAAACGAAGAAAGATATTAAAAAGGAAAAGAAAAAGACAGGAAGTAACTGTCAATTGCTTTGTACTTTAATCAAAATCTATAATTAAGACATTTATAATGTTCCAAAAAAAATTCAGATAAATGCTGTTCTTCTGAACTTTCTATTCATCAAAGAAACCTGAAACAATTCTACTCAGCTGTTTTCAACACAATAATAATAATAATAATGTTTTTTGAGCAGCAAATCAGAATATTAAAATAATTTCTTTAGAATCGTGTGACTGGAGTAATGATGCTAAAAATTCAAATTTGAAATCACAGGGGTAAATTACATTTTAAAATAAATTCAAATAAAAAACTGATATTTTAAATAGTAAAAATATTTCAAAATTTTACTTTTTTTAATCAAATAAATGCAGGATTGGTCTTCTTTAAAAAACATTTAAAAACTGTTTTTGTTTGAAAACTTTTGACTGGTAGTGTGTATATACACTACTGCCCCAAACTTTTGAACACTAGTGTATATTTGTTGTATATAGAAATATATATAGTATATATACACACAAACATTTTTGTACAGCAGTTAAAAAAATAAATCAATAAATGTTTAGCATTTGCAATTCCAGGATACCAGTTTCGTAACAAAAGCAGTACATTTACAAAAATACAGTAGAATTAATGTTTATTTATTATATTTATTCATTAAAATTTATAATTATTTATTACCACTTAATTATATAAGGACTACAACAAACAATGTGAAGATTATTCACTATAAGATTCAAAAACGGAATAAAAGCCCTTTTGTCCCATGTGAAACAATGGTCTTGTATATCCATACTTCTAATGCTGAATTACCACAAATCATCTGCCAGCTAAAGATAAAAAAAAAATTAAACCAGGCAAAAGCTGCAATGTTTACATGACTTTTCTCAAATGTAAGTTTCTTCATGAGTTCAGAGGTTGCCATCCAAGAATACTGTCACTTAGAAAACCTCTAATTTGCGCACACCGGAATGACACCTTCATCAATAACCACCTCTTTTTCTTCCTCCTCAGCACATTCTCTCTCCCGCCTCAGTGACCTCTTGCGCTGCTCTTCTAGGAGCAAACTAGAATTGGCCGGGATACAGAACTCACGGAAACACCGCTTGAAGTTCTCATCCAAGAAGGCATAGAGGACAGGGTTTAAGCAACTGTTAGCATAGCCCAGAGCAATGCAAAAATGCATTGCTGCCATCGACGACTGGCTGGTCCCAAGATCCACATGCCCCAAGGCCTGGACCAAAGCCAAGACCTGCACCGGCATCCAGCACAACACAAAAGCAGCGACCACAGACAGTACCATATAGGTGATTCTCCTCAGATTCCGGTCTTTCTCTCTCGAACCGGACAGGAGACGTACACTGCGTAAGCGTCGTACCATCAAGCCGTAGCAGACGCTTATGATCACCACAGGAATCAAGAAAGAGAAGAGGAACACACAAATCACAAACACAGGCCACCAGTGTTCTCTTGGTTTAGGCAGGTTCAGTATGCACTCGGCACCTGCATATAAAGAAAGTCAGGGAATGAATTGATAAAGCTGATGTAAAGTACTATAATGAATCATAAGTGGACTGAAGAAATGAAATACAAAATCTTCCACAAGAGGGAGTAGGGATGAAATGGATGCCTATTTCGTCGCCTTAGAATTATAAGGTTCTATCTGACATTTTTGTCAAAATTGAGTTATTCACATATTCTTATTCTGTGACAACCTATTTACATTAAGTGATTTTTTTTAAGTTGTGTACATTTTAGTACTTTTTATTTAGAAAAGAAAAAGGTTCTATCTACAAAGTCGAACTATAACTTGGTTCTATAAGGTTCTATCTGTGAGCCAATCAGCACTGCAAAAAAGAGGACCAATCAGGATCAACTTTCTTTGTCATGTCGCTGGACTGCTCCATAACAGCAGGAAAGATTAAACGTAAAACAACAATTACACGTCTGTAGAATCAGTGAGTGCAATTCACATTTATTCCTCAAAGTGGCACTGTTTAAAACATAATGATGGCGTGATTTTTTTTACTCATAATTACCGCTACCGGCATTATATACATTTACAGGCATAAAACAAATAATATTATCTGCAACTGGCTTGAATGGCTTTACTGCAGAGCAATTGCATAATGTAAAGTACATAATGAAATATAAGTGTCACTGTCGTTTGATGTTGAATGTGGTCAATAGCGATCAAACTGTTGTTATTAAAGATGTTGAAAACGATAGTTTTGCGAATATGGTTGAATATGGCTTTTTGTGGAATAAAGTCCTGGTCGGATGGATTAGAGTAGCTGATTTTTTTAAACTGTTTCTGCAATAATGTCTTTAATTACCCACTATAATTATAAAATTAACATCTGCTCTGGACAAAATATTCTGCGCTGCCTTTTATGCCTAACTTAAACAAGAAAAAAAATATTTGTCCTAAAATATTAAATAAATGTGATAAAGAAAGCATTAAAACATTAAATTCTCCTACATGTTGACACATTGTTACAACAGTAATTTATGTTTTAAAACAAATTATAAGTAAACTACTTTTATTTCTTGAAAATTGTTGCTTTAATTATTGTTTTGCAAGATAGAACCTTATAATTCCAAGCAGAAAACGACTTTTTAGAATTAGAAGGTTCTGAAGCTCAATATCTCAAAACCACTCGGAACGCAGATAGAACCTTATAATTCCAAGGTGACGATTTATCTTCCTATTTAAAAATGCACACACGCCTCAAAGTTTGACAAGCATCGGAAAAGAAATTGTTGAATAAAGTCGTTATTTTTGTTTTCTTTGCACACAAATTCTTTGGGTTTTCAGCAATTTTGTGTACTTGAACCCTTCCCAACAATGGCTTCATGATTTTTCATCTTTTCACACTGAGGACAGCTGAGGGACTCATATGCAACTATTACAGAAGGTTCAAACGCTCACTGATGCTCCAGCAGGAAACATAATGCTTTAAGAGCAAGAGCGTGAAAACTTTTTGAATTCGAAGAATTTTACTTATTTTGTCCTCTGGGAAACATTCAAGTATCTTCTGTAGCTTCTGAAGGGCAGTACTAAATGATATGAAAACAAAATATTTAGGCAGACAAGAAAAATGTACACATCTTCATTCTGATCAAAAGTTTTCACCCCCAAGCTCTTAATGCACTGTGTCTTACAGTTTGGGGTAAATTTAACTTATTTTGTCTTCTGGGAAACATTTAAGTATCTTCTGTAGCTTCTGAAGGGCAGGATAAAATATTTTATTTAGGCAGAATAAAAAAATATACACATCTTCATTTTGATCAAAAGTTTTCACCCCCGGCTTTTAATGCAACATGTTTCCTTCTGAAGCATCAGTGAGCGTTTATTTCTATAAATTCAAACATTATTTTCTCTTGTGGACTATATGTAAACAGCTTTTATGTGAAATATCTTATTCAGGTCAGTACTAAATAAAAAATAACATGCATTTTGCATGACCCCTTTTATTTCGGTAAAATAATTAACATGTTGCAGATTAACATGTTACATATGTTTCGAAGATAAAGGTCTTATGGGTTTGAAATGACATGAGGGTGAGTAATTAATGCTAGAATTTTCATTTTGGGATGTTACTATTATTTTAAGACAGTATGCAGTTATAATTTTTCGTCATTACATTTCCTCCTTTTGTTTTACTTTTCTATGTAAAATTTGTCTAACAAATATCAGGCTGGTCAATGCAATGAAATAATATGCAGTAAAACTACAACAAATATAATTATTTTAGGTAGCAGATAACACAACAACATCAAAATGACAAAGATGGATTCACATTTTCATGACATATTGAACAAACATGCTTTGGAGTAACAGGTTGACAAAATAATGAGAAAAGAGACTACCGTAAACATCTTTCTCCTCCTCCACTTGACCCATGATCATAACAGGCAATCCTACGGCCGACGCCAGCACCCACACAGCCACGTTGGTCAGCTTGGCCCGGAGCGGGGTGCGAACTGTCAGGGAGCGCACAGGGTGGCAGACGGCTACATAGCGATCCACGCTCATTATGGTCAGGGTGAAAACACTTGTGAACATGTTGTAATAGTCAATGGCCACCACAGCTTTGCACAGAGCCAGACCGAAAGGCCAGAAACCAAGGATGACATCCGTGCCTTGGAAAGGAAGAGTGGCCAGCACTAGTGCATCAGCCAAGGCCAGGTTAAAGATGTAAATGTTGGTGGCCGTTTTCATCTTTGTGTACCTGCAGCAGGTACAAATATCACTGTTCAAATAACCTTTATTCAACACTTGAATGACCTGTTCACAGCTTCACATTATATTTAATAGGAAATAGCTTTGGCTTTGTATTGAGACGAATGTATGCAAAACACACAGTATTGTCATATATCACAGTATTATCATATATTGATCATCTGCCTTTGTTTGTAATGTCCTGCTAGATGACATGACCTATTGACAAAGACAAGGACAAGCAAGAGCATCATTCCAAGAAAGCAGGTGGATCCTCAGTATATGTGACCCTGGACCACAAAACCAGTCATAAGGTAAAATTTTACAAAACTGAGATATATACATCATATGAAAGCTCAATAAATAAGCTTTCTATTGATATATGGTTTGTTAGGATAGGACAATATTTGGCCGAGATACGTCTATTTGAAATCTGGAATCTGAGGGTGCAAAAAAATCAAAATACTGAGAAAATCACCTTTAAAGTTGTCCAAATTAGGTTCTTAACAATGCATATTACTAATCAAAAATTACATTTTGATATGTTTACAGTAGGAAATTTACAAAAAATCTTCATGGAACATGATCTTTACTTAATTTCCTAATGATTTTTGGCATAAAAGAAAAATCAATAATTTTGACCCATACAATGTATTTTTGGCTATTGCTACAAATATACCCCAGCGACTTAAGACTGGTTTTGTGGTCCAGGGTCACATATTAGGATTAGGGTTTAAAGAACAGTTCACCTCTAAAAAATATTCCATCCAAGATGTAGATGAGTTTTTTCATCAGAACAGATTTGGAGATATTTACCATCACTTGCTCACCAATGGATCTTTTGTAGTAAATGGGTGCAAACAGCTGATAAAAACATCACAAAAATCCACAAGTAATTCACAATTAATGGATTATTTCACTTCCAGAATAAATACATTTTAAGGAATAAGGTTTCTGAGGAAAACATTTCAAGATTTTCTCCATATAGTGGACTTGAGTGGTGGTCCAAATTGCAGTTTCAGTGCAGCTTCAAAGGGCTATACACTATCCCAGTCGAGGAATAAGGTTCTTATCTAGTAAAAATTCTAAAAATATTTAAATATATAAACTTTTCAACCACAAACGCTTGTCTTGCACTAGTTCGACTTTATGTGCATGCATTAATCAAATCAAATCAAATCACTTTTATTGTCACATCACCACAGCACCTGTGCCTAGGTGAGTGAAATTCTTGGGAGCGAGCTCCAGACAGTGCATTATGTAGATATGCATGACGTAGGAAAAAGTACCGACCCAGCGTTTACAAAGCAAATGTGCGAAGAAAGCCAAACGCCCTTTACAAACAAAGCTAAAGCAACGTTTTTGGGTGACTCTGAAGTTGGAGAAGAAAATAAGATGAAGTTTTTTGCTCTGCCCTACATTTTTGAACCCAAGTAAACAGATGAAGAAAAACCATGTGTGACCTTTCCAGCGTAATGATTGAAGTCACACGTGCACATTGCATAACTAGTGCAAGACGAGCATTTGTGGTTGAAAAGTATATACAGCTGAGGTCATAAGTTCATACACCTTTCAGAATCTGCAAAATGATACTAATTTGACCAAAATAAGAGGGGTCATACAAATGCATTTTTTTTTTAAATTTAGTACTAACCTGAATAAGATATTTAACATAGAAGATGTTTACACATAGTCCACAAAAGAAAACAATAGTTGAATTTATTAAAATAACCCCTTTCAAAAGTTTACATACATTTGATTGTTAATACTGTGTTGTTACCTGAATGATTCACAGTTGTTTTTTTGTTTAGTGATAGTTGTTCATAAGTCCCTTGTTTGTCCTGAACAGTTAAACTGCCTGCTGTTCTTCAGAAAAATCCTTCAGGTCCAACAAATTCTTTGGGTTTTTCAGCATTTTTGTGTATTTGAACCCTTTCCAAAAATGACTGTATTACTGTATTTTGAGATGCATCTTTTCACACCGAGGACAACTGAGGGCCTCATATGCAACTATTACAGAGGGTTCAAACACTTACTGATGCTCCAGAAAGGAAAGATTATGCATTAAGAGCCAGGAGTGTAAACTTTTGAATAGAATGAAAATGTGTGCATTTTTGCTTATTTTGCCTAAATATCTCTTTTTTTCATTTAGTACTGCCCTTCAGAAGCTACAGAAGAGGTATTTCCCAGAAGAAATAAGTTTAATTTACCCTGATCTTTAAATTCAAAATGCTTGAAATTGCAAGTTGGACCTTCAACCTGATGATCCCCATTTGAAGACCAGTATATGGAGAAAATTCCTGGAATGTTTTCCTCAAAAACCTTAATTTCTTTGCGACTAAAGAAAGAAAGAAAAGACATTGAATTTTTATTCTAAAAGTGAACTAATCTTTTAAAGTCTTGAAGTGAAGTGAGTGAAAAGCTGCAAATCCATCAAGACGATTTTAACTTCTATTCATTCACTGGAGAAAAATAATCTCGTCTGAATTGAGGAGAGAAATATGCTCAGATCAAGCACTGTTTACAAGTGAAAACAGTCCAAAACAGTTCTAAGCAAATATGTAGGTGGATGTTGATGTGAGAGGATAACAGGAAACAGATTCTTCAAATCTGTTCTGATGAAGAAACAAACTCATCTACAGTTTAGATGACAAGAGGGCATTTTTGGGTGAACTATATCTTTAAATACTATAATGATAAACATTAAATCTGAATTATTAGAAAGCCATGCATGCTTATTTTCAAATATGATCACATTTAAGCATACACTCTTTCTTTCTGGATATTAAAGAAAGACTATGACAGTGAAAACCTTGTTAAAAATCCTCAAGAGGTAAACTGACACTTTTCATTCCAAATTCAGTGAAGCTCAGAGACAGTGTGTGATCTCCAAAGGTAAAGAAATTGCAGGTGGTGCTTGGTAACCAGCATAGCAACAGGTTTTAAAATAGGCCCATAGGACTATATATCAGCACGTCTGAGTAATGACCATATAATTGAATGCATGAACACACACATTATAACACTGAGCATGAAGACAAAAGACTCAATGCATTTCCCTGTGTACAAAAAAACACAAGAAGCTTTAAGGCTGTTTTCCCTTAAAAAAACATGAGGTGATGGGGCAAATCTATTTTCTGACACCTAATTACGAGGCAGTTTTCCTTGTACATTAGATCAGCATGGAATTCCTTCATAATTATACCTTCAACAAAATAAAAGCATGAGAGGGCGAGACAAAATTACTACATGGCCGCACTTGTCATGTAAAAGCGAACGACAAGGCATAGAGTGCAAGTTGGTAAATCAGAGGAACATTTAGCATTTTCTCTATGCAATCAAACCTACATGAATTTCTATTTCCCTTAATTAAACCTTGGGAATGCCTTTGTAACACTTATTGTGTATTCTGCTAATATAAACTCTTGCCGTGCAGATCGAAAAGCTGTGTCTTGGCCCCCGTCTACAGCTGTTTCATGCCATGGAGGTTTGGACAAGAACCAAATGTTTATTTAGCATTTTAATGAACAAGCAGGCTTGTGGCACAACGCTGGCAGAGGAAGTGCTACGATGGATTAGCAAGCGTCAGAAAAGAGGAAATGGTGTCGCTTCAGGAAAATATTTCACGGTGTTAATGTACAGTTTCAACTACAGGGCAAGAACATGAAGAGTGCTCTAACCCAGGTCTACAGGTCTGTTCTGGTGATAAAATAGCCAAGTAATCATGCATAGTTTCAATATATAAAATAAATAGCTTCTCATATCTTAATCTTCTCATATCTTAAGCACAGGTATATTTGTAGTAATAGCCAACAATACAATGTATGGGTCAAAATTATTGATTTTATGTCAGTAATTATTTTGTATGCCAATAATTTTCTTCCAAAAATCATTGGGACATTAAGTAAAGATCATGTTCTATGGAGATATTTAGTAAATTTCCTACCGTAAATGTATCAAAACTTAGTAATATGTTTTGCTAAGAACTTCATTTGAACAACTTTCGAGTTGATTTTCTCAACATTCTGATTTTTTGCACCCTTTGATTTCAGATTTTCAAATAGTTAGTATCCTGGCCAAACATAGTCCTATCCTAATCTCAATTTCGAAAAACCGACCCTTATGACTGGTTTTGTGGTCTAGGGTCAGAATTTTGTGTTCTGGTGCCGAAAGCTAGTTGAGAACAACACAACATACAATAAAGACAATGAACATTCCCAGGATATTAGGAATTGGTTTTCCTGAAAATAACCAAATAGTTACCATACATTAGTGTTAAGGAAATGTTTTGCTCTAGCTGAAAATATAAATCATAAGAAGTGTTTCAAATGATGACCCAAATTAATAAAAACATGAAGATGAAGCAATGTTGCAGCAAGATGAGCACACTGTATAATGATGCTGTTTTTTAACCCTATAAAGCCATTAAGATATATAAATTAGCTTAAAAATAATACAACAAGCTACTCAATCAATATATTATGTTTTGCCTCTCGCAATTAAAACTACAGAGCTTTGATCTTAAAACTAAGCATTTAAATAAGACAGAGATATAAAATAACAATTGATTAATATGCATTTATGTAGGTAGCTTTGTATACTGTTACAAAAATCCCACTGACTTACATTACAAGCAAATCTTACTATTAGGCCATATAAATTGCAGCAGCAAATTGCTGAAATTGTTTGGGTACCTAAATAAAATGTAGGTGTTCTTCTTCTTCTTTAGTGTAAGCTCCTTTTTTTTCTATATCATACTACATGGGCCATAAAAGCCTGATGTATCAAATATGACACATATGTGACCCTGGACCACAAAACCAGTCTTAAGTAGCACGGGTGTATGTGTAGCAATAGCCAACAAATCATTGTATTGGTCAAAATGATTGATTTCTCTTTTATGCCAAAAATCATTATATTAATTAGAGATCATATACCATTAAGATATTTTGTAAATGTCCTACTGTAAATATATTTTGAAGAGCTTCATTTGGACAGCTTTAAAGGCATTTTTTTTCTAATTTACTCTTATGACTGATTTTGTGATTAAGGGTCACATATGTTCTATCTGGAAAAAAATGATTTTTCTCTTTATTATTTCATATGCCAGGTTACAGGGTTAACTAGTTGTCTTCGTTTACAAATCACTATATCAAAGTATTCCTTCAGTCTAGCACACACACTTATGATGCTGACCCCACGCACTTATTCTCACCTGATAATTACATACATGACCAGGCAGTTCCCCACGAGCCCCACCACGCACACTATCAAGTAGACCACAACGACAGTGATCTTCGCGCTCTTAGGTAGAGGCTCGTCTACATCATCTAGCTCACTTAAATTCCCCTGAAAACGCGAGTCGTTGAACATCTGTTGGACGTCGGACAACTCGAGCAACTCCATCGTGATGAAAGCACCCACAACTGTTGAAGAGAGGATAAGAAACTAATAAAAACTTATATGTCTCACAGCAAGCAGAAGAAGAGAACAGGGTTTAAATGACGCCTGCATCCTTCAGTATCTTATATCATCTCTGAGGGAGTAGTATATTGTGAAGTACTTACATCATTAAAGTGCAGATCAAGCTTGAAGTATGTGACGCTCTCCAGTGAAGCTGAAGAGAGATGGATCCATTTTACACCGAGAAAAAAGAGACTCTTACCGCTTAAGGTTTCATGTTCACCGAGACTAATCTCCTCACCGTGGAGTCCGACGTTCACTTTGCGCACATTGGGTCGTTACAGTAATCATCAAACATTGCGCGTGCGCGTGAATGTGCGTGCGTGCGTGTGTGTGTGTGTGTGTGTGTGTGTGTGTGTGTGTGTGTGTACAAGTTTAGCTTCAGGGTTGGTTTCTGCACTTTTCATTCCTTGTTGAACATCTGTGGTGGAACAAACATTGAGATAACCTAGCCA